>NC_071544.1:16359924-16698299 GCF_026979565.1 Vidua chalybeata
ACTGCTGGAGATTGAGGTGATCTACAGAGTCATCTGAAATTCTCCTGCAATTGATCTCCAGGTTTGATTTGGTTTTCAGCTTTTTTGGCAGCTGTAATATGCTCCAGTGGCTTCAGCAAGATTATATTCTTTATTTTCACATTGTTTTTCTGCTACGGTAAGAGCAGAAAAAATATGGGTATTTTGTCTATTTACCTTTTTGGTGTTGTCCAAGTTCTGAACACTGGGTTTTCCTTCACCCCTTTCCCTACTGATTTTTGTCTTCCCTGAATGCTCTTCATCTATCTTATGACGGACTGCCTGTGCTGTCCCTGTGTTCTGCCTTTTTTGCTGGAAATTGCATTCCAGTTGTTGCCATTGATTCACTCTTGGCTTAGCCAGGCTTTTCCTCCTCTTTGATGGCAGAGGCTTTCCTGGGCTTTTGTCCCAGGACCACTGGGACCCTTGGCACCACTACCCAGCGTGGAACTGGGCTGGGGTCAGTGGTTCTGCCTTTCCCATGGCCTCCCTGGGGACCAGCAAAAAAAAAGGGACCACAGGAGGGGACTGAGGCAGCCCAAAGTTTGCTTTTTGTCAGCAACCAGGACCTGTGTGGCCGTGACAGGGACCCTGCACTGGTTGGACTGGGAGATTGGCTGCTCTTGACTCGGGCACTGAACCTGCTCAGGGTCTGTTCTGTCTGCCTGGTGCTCCTTGTAGGGGCATGGATCCCCTGCAGGATGTTCTTTCTTTTCTTCCCAGAGGTTCTCCCTGACATCTTTGCACCCAGGGGAGTGCAAACATGGATTAGAAGCTGGGTTAGACCCTTGGTTCTGTCAAAGGGAAGAGAAGGTGGTGAGGGAGTTCCAATGAGCTGATTTTTTGGTGCACTTTGCTCATCAGTGTAACCTCATCAGTCTCTTTGTGACAGAAATTCCTCCTGTGTTTTTTTGGGCCCATGTTTCTCCCTCAGGGCGGCTCACCCACCTCAAAAATCCGAGTCCATATGACCGAGCCTTCCTCAGCAGCTCTCCTAACTCAGGGCAGAGTACCAGGAATAATTCCCAGCCCAGCCCTTGGAAGGGTCTGGCAGGGCTGGCCAGGCAGGTGCTATGTGTCAGCAGAGATTTGGGATGTCTGAGGGGTGCTGAAATTACAGCCTGTGGGAATCCAACTGCTGCACAGGCTTTGAACACGGAGGGGGAAAAAAAAAGAAAAAAAAAAAGAAGCTCTATTGGCTTTTTGCTCATGATTTCACTGGCAAGGCAAGAAGTTTGCAGCTGATGGGGGAAAGTCTTGGCTGCTGAGCCTGGAGTGGGATGGAGGGAGTCGAGTTGAGCTTTCTTATATCATCTTTATGGTAGTGACTCACTTGACACTTGACTTTATTCTGAAATTGTAATGTTTGAACCTGAAGCTTTGCAGATGGAGAGCTGACAGGAACGGAGCGAGGTCGTTCTGCTCGGTTGGTGTGACAAGAACGAACCCAGGTTTGATGGTCCTCAGCCCTTGTCAGGGTTCTGTGCCAGCCTTTTTTCCAGCTTCACATCTGTTCCCAGTGAGAGCAGTGGAAATATTGTCTCATCAGAGGGTGTTCCTGGTTATTGGGGTCTCTCCAGGCGTGGTGTTGGTGTCTCTGCCCAGAGAAAATCCCACAGCTGGAGCTGTTGTGGAATTTGGCTGTGCTTGGGGCAATGCCTGGAGTGTTCCCTCACCAGGAGGAGGAGGGAGTGGCAGAGAGGACCCAGTGTCCTCTTTAGAGCAGGGACAAGAGCTCTTTACCTTGAGCAAGGTCGTGCATTTCTGTTTCTCCACTTTTCCAGCTATTCACGGGATTCTGTGACACTGTCAGTGTTCTCTAAAGGACTTTGGAAGTGGGATCTGCCAGGAAACACTGTGTGCTGCTCTATTTCTGGTTCTGAGGGACTGACCCACTCACTCAGCCCCATGCAAACCTTCACACAGCTCTTCCCATCTGGTGTCCATGGTTTGCAGTGTCTCTTCTTGACTCAGAGTTTTGGTAAGGAAAGGGGTGTCTGTGGAGGGACAAGGATGCCCCAGACATCTTCCAAGGTTTGTCTGAAAGGTCTGTAGTAGGGTAGACAAAAATGCAGTGTTGCAAAACTACCACTGGGCCTTCTGTGCATTTAAATAGCTTTAAAAATGACTTCTGTAGGCCTGGAATCCTCACTGCCATCACCAAATCCACTGAGTGCAGGACTGGGCTCCACATCTGATTCAAGTCCTGATGAATCATTATTTCCACTACTTGTTTTTCATAATTGCTTTTGCTAATCCTCAGCTGTATTTGCATGTTCTCAGTGCTCACCATCCCCTTCATCCCTTCCTGGGTGCAAGTCTTGAGGTGTCAACATGCAGCTTGTGTCCCTTGTGGTGTTCAGGGGAGCTGTAAATGCAGAAGGTGATCTCTGGCTGGTGTAAATTATCAAAGCTGTGCTGAGTGGATCTGTAGCACTCAGCTACAGGAATTCCCATGGGGTATTTCATTCCTGCTGGCTGGAGCAGCAGAAAGCTGGTGGAGGAAATGGTCTTGTTCAAACATACCTGATGTGAGCAGGACTCACAGCTGAGCAATTCTCTGCTCCTTTGTTTTGGCCTGTTAAGCTTTAGCAAAATAAAATCAATCTTTTGGCCTTTTCTGCTGGTTCCTGTGTGGAGTCAGGTGTTTTACAAGCTCTCCACATCCTCTTGGCCACACAGCAGCCTGTTAAACTGGAACCCCAAGGCAGAGGCTCCCTGGCAGCACATAGAAAAGAAAAGAATTGCCAGGTTAAGTAAAGTTTAGTTACTTCAAGGGTGAAAAGTTTCCCTGCAGATAAGCAGAGTTCAGATCTGTAATTCTGACTGATTCCAGCACTGATTCCACTTGGGTTCCTTGCTGTTGGTTAAAGGATGGGAAGGCAGAGGGTTTGTTTGCATTCTGCTGCATTAACCTCATGGTCAGAACTGTAAATGGTTCAGGGAGAAAAAGGTACCTGAGCCGAGCCTTGTTGTCACAATGAAAGGAAATTGTTCCCTTTCACCTTCAGATGAATTTCCAAAATATCCTGCCCACAATGTGTGTCACCCAAACCCTTCAAAATGAGGTCAGTTATAAACAACTTTACTTCATTCAGCTCTCCTGGAAAAGGAGGAGAGGAGCTAAGAACATTTAGTGAATGAAAAAGGGTAGAATCTTTTTAAAAAGGAAGAAAAAAGGAAGAAATGGCCCCTTCCTGGCTTTTTGGGGGGAATTGCAAACAGTGGGGGATAAAACCCAAGACACAAACCTGGGTTGGCTCCAGCCAGCTCCAGGCACATCATTTCCCCTGCAGAGAATCATGGAATGGTTCAGGCTGGAAAAAACCTTTGTGTGTGTGTTTCTCCCCCTCTTTCTCCCATTCAGGAGCGGTGTTGCCAGCGGGCAAACACTAATCCATCCTGACAGCTCTGCCCATCTTCCTGCTTTGGTCTGCAAACCAGCAAACAGCTTGATTAAGGTCCCTGGGGCTTTATTAGTGCAGCTTGTTGCCTGTAAATTAATCAACAGGTTTCCTGTGTTTAACTCTTTCTGGGAATGTCCTGCATTGCTGTGAGTGGTGAATCAAGCCTTTAGAACTGGCTTTTTTTTAAAAAAGGCACATCGGAAATAGCTTCAAAGGTTTTACAGTCCTGGGTTCTTGGGGCAGGATGTGAAGAGATCCCGTGGGCTCTGCAGGTGCTGCTTGTCTGACTTCCCATCTCTAAGAGCAATTTTAGGATTTTGCTTTATTTCTCTTGGCTGATCAGCCCCCGTAAAATATAAAATATTTTATCCATGCAGAGGGCAGCCAGATGGAACCTGTACTTTGCTGAGTTATCCATAAGAAATCAGATGTGCTCTGGCCCCTCAGATGAGAAGTGCACAGAGGAACGGGACCACCTTGCTGTGCTGAGGTTTGTTCTGGAGCCATGGGCAGAAGTTGCCAGGATGTTTTATTTGGAAGTGTTACTTTTCAGGCTTTGGGCTTGTCCTTTAACTGTTTGTTCTCACCATAGAGGGATTAGAAAAATAACTTTGTAGTGCTGGGCTTTGATAATGGGCAGAAAGTTTGGGGAGCACACATTGAGTTCTCAGGTGACTGCAGATACCAGGATGGAGGTGCCTGATGCTGTATGGATATAATGGGTTGAACATCCTCTCATTATTTCAAGGCTCACAGGATTTCCAGCTTCCCACATGGGGACACCCAGCTCCTTATCTCCATTTTCCATTCCTGTGCCTGTTCTCTGCCCTCCCACTCGCTGGAGGCTCCATCAGTGCATTCTCTCCCTGTGCACCCTGGCCTGTTTAGGGCCAGCACAGCCCCTGCCTGTGCTCCCACACACCACGAGCCCTGGGAGAGCACAGCCCCCTGCACACGGAGCTGTATTTGCTCTGATCTGGACTTCACCCCACAGTGAGCAATGGTGAGAACAGGCTGAGCCATGCTGCTCGTATAGATTATTTTTAGCAACAATCAAAGATAGAAGAAGAATGTGCCCTTGCAGAGGTTGTCTCCTGCCCCCGTGGGAGGGGAGCAGCTGGCAGAGGAGGGCTGTCCTGCTCTGTGCACATTCCCCCAGGAAGGATGTGTTCCTGAAGCTGGCTCCAGCCAGACCAGAGCGGGGTGAGGTGTGGAATTTGCCTTCAGAAGCTGGCCAGGATCCACCTTCTGGATGATGTACAAGTTCTCACATTTGATCACATTTTTCATGCTTATTTTACTAAAAAGCATCTTGGTGCTCAACTGGAGTTGTTACATCCAGGTGTGAGCAATGCTTCCTGCCCCAGAGCAGTGCAAAGGAATTTGGAGAGTGAGGCTCCAGCTTTGGATCCTTGGCATGTGTGGGTGAAGCACCTTGCAGATACCTGCACCACCAGTTAGAGCTCCCTGGCAGGAGCTGAAACACCTGCAGGAGCCAAGTGTGTGAGCTGGAATTCCCAGTGCTGCTGCCTATGGACCTCCCCAGGTGACAGCAGAAAACTGTGTGCAGAGAAAGTGTTTTCTCTGCCATTTAAAATGTCATAACAGTTGATCTGCTCTTGTGAGGAGGTTCTTTGTGGTGGACAGAGGGAAAAGTGACATTTCTGAAGGGTGATTTTAAGACAAATGTGTTCTGGCCACTGTAGTCTTGAGGACTGAGGGAATCTTGGAAAAGACCTCAGACAGCAGGTACCAGCAGGGCTGAAACAAGTTGCTTCATGTAGAGTTCATGGAATTATATCTGAGTTGGAAGAGACTCACAAGGATCCAGCTCCTGGCCTTGCACAGGCCCCCAAGAATCCCACCCTGGGCATCCCTGGAGCGCTTTCCAAGCCCTCCTGGAGCTCTGGCAGCCTCAGGGCCGTGCCCATTCCCTGGGGAGCCTGGGCAGTGCCAGCACCCTCTGGGGGAAGAACCTTTCCCAAAATCCAACCTGAGCCTGCCCTGGCACAGCTTCAGCTCCTTGGCACAGTTCAGACAATCTTGAGTCTGGCCACTGCACCAGAGGCACAGCTGCTGATTCCCATCTCCCATCAGCAAAGATTTCCCTGTAGGAATTTCCACTTTTGCTCATCCCTCGGGATATCCCCCTTTCCCTGCTGCTGAGGGCACACAGGCTCCATCTCTCGTGTCCATACCCCTCTGGCAGAGTGCTGGAAGGATGACTGCAAACCTGTGAGCTGTGAGGTCTGGGAGGGGGACAGGGCATCAGCTCAGCGCCGTGCACGGTGCCAGGCACAGCTGGGGACACATGGCTCACACGGCTCTGTGTCAGGTCTGTCACATCCCCAGCACTGGCCTTTGCGCCGTGCCAGCGTGGTGGCAGCTGTGACACATCCATCAGCCCTGCCTGCTGCTCCCCGTTGCCAGGCACGGAGGGGTGACCTTTTCGGAGAGGAGGAGAGGGTGGGGCGAGCCACGGGTGGGTGGGAGGCAGTGGCAGCCCTGGCTGGGGGGTTTGGATTCATGGAGCAAAGCTGACAATCCCTGCTGCTCTGCTGGCTGCAGGAAGCCCCATCCCCTCCTGCCTGCTGGGGCTGAGGCAGAGCTTTCCCTGCTGGGCCCTGCCATCTCTGTGGGATGCAAAGCCTGGAGGAGCAGGGTGATGCTGGGCAAAATGCTATTTATGGGCTGCTGCAGATCTGGCTGTGTCACCTCGGGTGTATTTTGATGTCCCTCCACCCGTCTCAGCCTGGAGAAGCAGCCAGCAGCAGTGGGGTTTGTGTCTTGTGCCCTGTGCTGTGGCTTGTTCCTGAAATTGTCACATTTTCTGTGCTGAAGGGGTTTTATGTGACTCCAGCACCTGGACAGTGCTCTGCTCTGTGTGTGCCTGCTCTGGAGTGAAACCGGGGTGGCTTCTCTAGAAAAGAAAATATTTTCCAGGTATTTGAGGTCAGCCTGACTCGGGAAATAATTCTGAGCCTCTCAGGCTGGATTGGTACAAATGGCACCATCAGTGCAGGGAGATGCAGCTCTGTGTGAAGGGGTGAGGTGGAACAGTACCAGACATAACCTGAAATGACTTAACAAGATGCTCAAGCTTTTTAAATGCATGTGTCGTTTTTTTTTTTTCCTTTAATTTAAATTTCCTCTGACATTTCATAGGCTTCATCACTCAATGTGAAGCCAAGATCCATGTGAGTGTGTGCGGTAGGATTGTTTTTAAATTTTATTTTAAATACAGATGTCTGGAATAACTTTTTTGCACACACTGTAGGAGTGTAAAGGTTTCTAAGCAACATCATTTCATGCTGTTTGCATTTGAGAATGTAAAACAGGGTTCCTTTTTTTAAAAGTCTCTGCAGTGCAGGCATAATTACAGGATCCCATTATGCAGCATTGTGTCTACGGTGAAGCCTGCCCTAATGGAATATTC
Source organism: Vidua chalybeata (assembly GCF_026979565.1). Taxonomy (NCBI): domain Eukaryota; kingdom Metazoa; phylum Chordata; class Aves; order Passeriformes; family Viduidae; genus Vidua; species Vidua chalybeata. The sequence continues at coordinate 16,366,786 of NC_071544.1, forward strand.
TGCCTTCTGCTGAAGCCTTACCTGCTTTTTACCAAGACACTTAAGGACTTAATTAGCGTCATTATAGACTGCCACCCCCTTCCTCAGCCCCGTGCATGAAGGGATAATGATCTGTCCAAGCTAGCAGTGTGTTCACTTCCCATGGTTAACAGGCACCTCATGGAGGGAGCCTTTCGGAGCTCGCTGCTGCTCTCTTGAATTGAACATGGAGGAGGAGTGGGGGGAAATGAAAGCATTTCCTAGGAGCAATAAATACACTCTGTGTTTACTTGGCCTGGTCCCTGCCACTGAGCTGGGAGGGTGTTTGTCACTGGGAGATCCCCGTGGAGCTCCTCGGTGCGATGCCTCAGCCCGTGCTCAGAGTGGAGCCAGCAGCCCTGCAGGGCACCCAGGGGCACTCCAGCCCTGCAGGGCACCCAGGGGCACTCCAGCCTTCAACAGGGTGCCTGGGAACAGCAGGAGCCCTGCGGCTGCAGAAAGCCTGGCCCAGATGTCCCTCTGGATGTGCTACCTGTGGGCAGCATCCTCCACTGACCTGTGTGTTCGTCCATCCAGATGTGGAATTAGAGTGGGTGGAATGGTTTGGGTTGGAAGGGACATTAAAGATTAGTTAAATTCCACCCCAGCCATGGGCAGGGACACTTTTCACTAGCCCAGGGCTTTGTCCAACCTGGCCTTGGACACTTCCAGGGATCCAGGGGCAGCCACAGCTTCTCTGAGCACCCTGTGCCAGGGCCTGCCCACCCTCACAGGGAACAATTCCTGCCCAATATCCCATTAAAACCTAACCTCAACTGCTGCTCTTGCTGGACAGCAGGTGTTGCACTGGAAGCAGCTGTGGTCAGTGGGTTGGAGTGACAGGAGGTGGTGGCTTGAGGACACTGCTCTGATGCTGTGGGAAGCTGGGGAGGATCATCCTGCTGGCACATGACAGCATCTGCAAAGCTCTTGTCAGCTGGATGGTCAGGCCTGATCCCCAGTGGTAAACAAGATCTGCACTGAGCTGCCCAACAGAGTTTTATAAACATCTGGGGGCTTTTTGTATTTTATGAGATGAGGAGTGTTGGCTTTTGTACCAGAGACAGGGCCAAAGGAGGTTTTATTGCTGGTTAGGTAACTTCTCTGGCATGTTGTGTTGGGAGCCCCAGACATAATTAACGAGGTGTGGGAGTGCTGTGGTGCATGTGTTGTTTTGTGTGATGGCTGTTGCTGCTGCACCCTGTGCCAAGACATGGCCATGATGTTTTCCTTACAGGTGGGCAGCCCTGAGCCCCCTCCACCTCCTATGTCCATCCCCTGGTGGCATTTCTGCCCTACCTGCTCCTCATTTTTGCTCTCCTAGCAAGTTTTCTCTGGAATTCTGCTAACATCTTGCAGGGAAATTCACCCCGAACCTCTGCTCTTTGTACTTGTTGGTTCAGGCAGGAAGGGGCACCGTGAGAGTGGTCAGGGATTTGGGAGCAGGTCCTGTGGGATGTGGCACTCCCACGGCTGCATCCAGGGCTGCTGTTTAAAGGCTGGTGCCTCATCTCTTGTGAGAAGCAAAGACAGGCCAGAAGGAGCTGTGATGCTGATGGATTTCCTGTTTTCCTTGACTCACCTGGAATCCTGAGCCATCACCTGCTTGCTCTCTCACCTCAGCAAAAGTGTGTGGCCTGGGGTGGTGCAGGGAAGTCACCCATGCTGGGAGCAACCTGCACAGCCCAGAGCTGCTCCAGGGCCTCATCGTCCTCACCTGGGAAAAGTGTCCCTGCCCATGGCAGGGGGGTGGGAGCAGCTGATCTTTGAGGTCCCTTCCAACCCAAACCATTCCATGGTCTCCTGCTCTGCTTTGCTCATCCAGGCTGGCTCTCCTGCCCTGTCCATTCCTATGAAGGACTGGCTGCAGTGATGCAGTGCCTGGTAGTTTTATTTTCCAAAAGCTGGCTCTTCTCTGGCTTTTCCAGCCTCTGCTCTGAAGGAGCTGTGTGTGATCCCTGCTCAGAGAGCTGGGAACATCTCCTCAGCCTCACACAGGCACGGGAAGGTGCAGGCAGTGCTGGCCCCCAGCACAAAGCCCATCCAAGCTGCAGTTCCCTCGTGTTTTCCAGGGAGGTGGCCAGAGGTCTCCAGCAGTGCACGTTGCCTTTTGGCTTCATAAACACTGAAAAATGGCCAGATGGATGGAGCTTTATAGGATCTGCCCTGTGCTCCGTGTATTTTAAACAAACCTGGGAGGGGGTTTGGGCTGGATCCTTGTTTGTTCTTGTAGGAATTGATGAGGGCTTCAGAGTCCTCGTCCATCCATCTTCCATATGGAGATAAAAAGTTTTGGCTGAACACTGCTAAATGTGCCGTCATCTATCACAGCGGAGGCGGGATTGTGTCAAGGAAAAATAATCCACCATCAGGCTCAAAAGGAGAAAAAAGAAAAAAAAAAAAAAGGAAAGAAATAAGATTTCCAGTAAAACGCATTGCTTTTAGAAATCCAATTCACTCTTTGCCAAGTCATTGTTTGGTTTTAGACTTGTTTCACATGAAAGCAACCTTTAAAGGTTACTTTTATCCCTCTTTAATGAGCTATAGAAATGAGGCTAGTCTGCTAGAGGGCAGAGGGCAGGGATGGGGCCGTGTGTGGAGCTGATGCTCCCCTTCGGAGCGGCTCTGTGAGCTGTACCACAGCTCCCTGGCTGCCAGATTCTGCAGCCAGCAGCTTTCAGCAGGAGAAATGAGAGAGGATCATTGATGTATATCTCTCCCCTTGCTGTGGAGGAAATGATACGTGCTGCAGTGTGTGTGGGAGAGAGATTAGACGGGGCTGGCTGGGTTTTTCTGGAGTGTTCTGGATGCTGAGGTTTGCACCCTGGGGACCAGGTTTGCTGTCACCCCTCCTGTGCTGGGTGCCGAGCTCTTCGGAGATGTGACCCCAATGAAAGCTCTTGGAAACCTGATCCCTGCAGTGAGTGAGACCTGGCCCCATCCTCCCCCGTGGGCGAGGGGACACCAAACCCCCTCCCCAGGACAGCCCTGTGCTGCCCCTTCTTTCCTCTGTGGTGCCTGGGGCTGTGCTGGTGACAACGAGGGTCCCCCAGCACCTCTGCAGGGAGGGACTGACCCAGCCCTGACCAGCAGGACACTCAGGAGGTGTCCAGCAGTGCTGGGAGCGGTGGGCAAGGTGGCCATGGCACAGCTGCCCGTGGGTGCAGCTCCACAGCGAGGTGGCCACATGAGCCAAACAGGACTGGCAAACGCAGCGGCTGGGTCTCTAAACAAGACTCATCAACGTGGAGTGGGCTCTTCCTTCTCCTACCTGATTTTTTTTCTGCCCAGGTGTTGTGCAGGAGCAGACCCAGAGTCCCCCAGCCCAGCTGGGAGCCCTCCCAAACCTCACACACCCCCCCGGTCCGAGGGCTGCTGCGATTCCTCACTCTGGTCCCGACGCCTGTGCTGCTGAAACATCTCTCTCTCATTTCTCTCCCGTTCACGTCACGTTGCCTGAAGCTTTTAGGGGAGCCCTGGCTGATGCAGAAGGAGCAGCAGGGGGGGATAAATGAGCGGTGCTGTGCACAGAAAACCCGATGTGTTTGAGCTTCCCTGTGCTGCCGTGGGTGTGGGACACGGGCCTTGCATGGACCGTGTCTGCCCCAGGGCTGAAGGAGGGCCCAGGGCTGAAGGTGGCCCAGGGCTGAAGGGTGGCCCAGGGCTGAAGGTTGCCCCAGGGCTGAAGGAATATTCAGGGCTGAAGGAGGCCCTGGGGCTGAAGGAATGCCCCGGGTTGAAGGAAGGCCCATGGCTGAAGGTGGCCCCAGGGCTGAAGGAGGCACAGGGCTGAAGGAGTGTCCAGGGCTGAAGGAGGCCCCAGGGCTGAAGGAGGCACAGGGCTGAAGGAATGCCCCGGGTTGAAGGAAGGCCCATGGCTGAAGGTGGCCCCAGGGCTGAAGGAGGCACAGGGCTGAAGGAGTGTCCAGGGCTGAAGGAGGCCCCAGGGCTGAAGGAGGCCCCAGGGCTGAAGGAGGCACAGGGCTGAAGGAGTGTCCAGGGCTGAAGGAATGTCCAGGGCTGAAGGTGGCCCCAGGGCTGAAAGTGGCCCTGGGCTGAAGGTTGCCCCAGGGCTGAAGGAATACCCAAGGCTGAAGGAGGCCCCAGGGCTGAAGGAATACTCAGGGCTGAAGGAAGGCACAGGGCTGAAGGAATGCCCAGGGCTGAAGGAATATTCAGGGCTGAAGGAATGCCCAGGGCTGAAGGAAGGCCCAGGGCTGAAGGTGGCCCCAGGGCTGAAGGAATACTCAGGGCTGAAGGAATGCCCAGGGTTGAAGGAATATTCAGGGCTGAAGGTGGCCCCGGGGCTGAAGGAGGCCCAGGGTTGAAGGCAGCTTGGTGACAATGCTGGCAGTGCTCCAAGAGGGGTGATTGTCACATCCCCACCGCTGGGGTGCCAGCAGGAGCCTGCAGTTAGCGTGGAGCTCTGGCCCTGCCTCTCGCCACCCTCTGGAGAGGCTTTTTTCCTGAATCCTCTTTCCCAGCAGAAATCACCTCCATCCTCTTCATGTTTTGTGTGAGAGGGGGTTTTGCACGAGAGGGCTGCGCTGCTCTGGCTGGCTGTGCTGCTGTGGTGTGAAGGCTCCCCCCGCAGCAGGAGCAGCCACCCCGGGATGCTCCGTGTGAGCAGGATGTGGTGGCCTGGAGAGGAGCTGCCAGCACAGAGAAATTCCCTCTGAAGCAGAGCTGAGGAGGATGCTGTTTTCTGTGGAAGTGTCAGGAGGCCGCTGGAGGCAGAGAGCAACTTTCCTATGGGAAAGTAAAGTCTTGTTCCATTTTTAACCCCTGGTAATTGAGTCCAGGGTGAAATGTGACCCCAGGTTACATAGTTGTAATGCCTTCCCTGTGTGCTGGGCTCTGGGCCCTCAGGAGGGGGAAGGAGCAGTCGTTTGCTGCTTTTGGACCAGCTCCATGAAGAAGAGAATTTGTCAGTGCCTGTAAATAGTGAAAATGAGGAGGCAGGAAGTGGACATCTCCTTAAGTGACATCGGAGCCAAGAGCCCTGTGTGGCTTTGGGGACACTCACCCTGCCAGCGTGTGTGGCTCAGGAAAGCCTGGGAGAGTGGCAGGGGAGTTTGGGGTCCCTGGTGGGGTCACGAGGTGGGAGCGTGTCCTGGTGGGAATCTGTGTCCTGGTGCTGCCTCAGAGGCTGCCTGGAGCAGAGGCTGGGCAGAGTCACAGGAATAAAGTTGGGATTTATGGAAAGGCCTTCACAGGACACACCCTGGGCAGTGCAAGAGCCCGGCCGTGGCTCCACCCCACATGGACTCCTGCTCACCAGTTTTGACACTTTTATAAGTTTGGGTCCATTTCCCTGTTGGGGTTCAGTGTCCAATTCCAGCTCCAGGTGCTGCAGTCCCACCCTCCCAGGTTGCTCTCCTCCATTCCCTGCTGTTTGCACTTTTTGGGGCTGAAGCTGCAGCGGTGTCCTTGGTTCTGGGCTGGAAAAGGATTGTTGTGTGTGCCTGAGCTGTGAGGAGAGCTGCTGGCACTTGACATGAAGTTCAGAGCTCTGTACCAATGCAGTGCAGAGTGTGGAAAACATGAAAGCTCAAACTGAAGGCATCACTGGGAATCCTGTGAGCTGGCCCTGGCAGGAGGAAGGAAGGCAGCCCAGCCAGGCCATGGTTTTTGGCAGAGGTCTCTCCCAGGTTTAATGACCTTTCCATGCTCAGCTCTGTGCTCCCTGCTCATGGATGGCGTTGGGCAGTACCACAAATCCCGTGTGGTCAGCGGGTGCCATCACAAACCATCCCCGGGAATTTGGGTGGGAATCACCCCCAGCAGGGGCATCCCCCAGCCTGCAGGGGAGACACCTCATCCTGGACAGCTGGGATCTCCTCCAGCTCCCTCCTTACAAAGCCAGGAGGTTTTGTAATCTGATGACTGCGCTGAGACAACACTGATAAAACATTTATTTGAGCCTTGTCATTAAAAATAGATGGCTGTAGCCTAAAGGTGGCTTGTTGGGCGACTTGCTTGCTGTTCTGCTTTGTTATGAAGCCTGAAAATGACTGTTTTTTAAAGTAGTGTTGCTTGTTTTCCTCACACTTCTTTCCAACTTTACAAATATTAAATATGCCGTGTCAGGTTGATTTTGTTGCAGTCTCTAAGGATGAGCTGCCGACTGGGAACTTTCTCTGCCCTGAGGATGTCAACAGATCATTTATCCACCACGAGGAAAACAACAGTTGACTGTAAAATGAGAGCTTAGAAGTAAAAAAAATAATGAAGTGGAGAGTTAGCAACAGTCAGCAGCTCCATTGGACTTGCTACTTCAAATATCCCTGTTGTAAATTTCCTGGAAAAAGGGTAGGGTACAAAAGGGGTGAGTTTTTGGTGTTAAATACTTCCAGACCTCCTCAGGCCATCAGGAGGGAGATGTTGCTCCAGATGTTGCCCTGGGGAAAGGATCACCCACGGGAGCTGGATTGCTGTGAACTCTCTCGGATGCCTTCACCTTCTGGTGGTGTGAGGAAGCTTTTATGAGTCTTATCCCCAAAAATGGCATGAGATCCATCTCTGGGGATACTTGGAAACGTGGAATGGGGGAGAAGAGGTGGCAAGAGGCCAGTGGAAATTCCAGAGGATGCTCCAGACACAGGAGATGTCACAGGCAGGCGAGGACAGGACAAGTGTGTGGGTTCTACTGCCACCCCCGCTGTCCCTCTTTTGATGTGGAATTCTGGTAGCCCTACTGCCCTCTCAACCCAGAAACAGGAGGTGCTGAACAGTCCAGGCACTCTCCCCCTCTTGGGAATCCTGGGAAATAAATGTTTTGGTGTTAGTACGAAGCAATTAGAAGGAAGGTTTGTGTTTTCTTGCTGGACGTGCATTTCCCACCTCCGGGATTAATCCTGGCTGCAGATGCTCATCGTTAGCTCAGGGTTTGTGTGCCTTGCCAGGGCCTGACCTGCATCTCGTACCAACAGAAGCAGATGAAACATCTGCTCCAGGGGGGAAGAAAACCCCGTGGTGTTTGCTGCCAGCTTGGCTGGGAGAGAGGAATGCCAGGAGGGTGGAGAGGGCACAAACAAGAGAATGTTCAGGGTGGAAAAATGCAACCTGGCTTCTCCATTACAAACTTGCATGCCACAGGCTCTCTGGGACAGCGTGAGCAGGGTTTTTGCAACGACTGGAAAGTCCAAACCTCGCAGTCCCTGAGGCTGGTGAGGGGCAGAGAGGCACGGCTGGGTGGGAACATCCTCCCCAAACCCTCTGGGGAGGTGCTGATGTGGGTTTGGAGCTGGCTGGGCTGGGATGTGAGACAAAGGCCATCAGCCAGGTGGGGGATGGGGTGTGTGACACCGTGCCACGCTGGGGACATTAATTCCCAATGAACTGTGAGTGCTGAAAGGCTGCACGGTTCCTCAGGGAGGGACAGATGAGGATCAAAGGCATCCTTGTTATTCCAGCTGGTGGGCGCTGTGGGCAGATCCAGGGATGCTGGTGCTGCTCGTGGCAGTGGCAGCCCCGTGCTGAGGTCACCTGTGGTGGCACCAGGCACAGAGCACCCAGCAGGGCTCACTCAGGCTCCTTTTGGGCTGGGAAGGGCATCAGGGTGATGCGGGATACCTGACCCTACAGGAAAGATGGAGAGGGACTTTCGACAAGAGTGTCAGGACAGGGGGAATGGTTTCAAACTGAGAGTGGGTTTAGATTGGATATTGGGAAAAAAAAATTCTTCCCTGTGAGGGTGGGGAGGTTGCCCAGAGAAGCTGTGGCTGCCCCTGGATCCCTGGAAGTGTCCAAGGCCAGGCTGGGCAGGGCGTGGAGCAGCCTGGGCTAGTGGAAGGTGTCCCTGCCATGGCAGGGCGTTTGGAACTGGATCTTTAAGGTCCCTTCCAACCTAAACCATTCTGTGTTTCTCTGTGGTTTTTCAGGCACTGGGGAATTAAAAGGAACAGTCCTAATGCCCCATAGGAGAAAGGGACACTCCAATAAATGAGTGAGGAGGAGCCCTGGGGGCTCCTGAAGCATTGTGGACACCAGAGGATGTGTTTTGGATACTCAGCAGGGACAGATATCCTGGGGGTGACAGCAGACACACAGGGAGGGGTGGCATAGTGATGTGTTCAGGCTTGGGAAAAACTGCTCCAAAAGTGAAATTACTTTGTCTAGAAATTGGTTTTTAGACTGTGGCTTCACTGGACACAAAGGAATGGTTTCTGTAGGAACCTTTTCCAGTGAGGAGCATGGCTGGTGCTGCAGAGTGGTTGCAGTATTAGACCATCTCCAGGGCTTGACAAATCACCTTGCAAAATGTGTGGAGCAAGTTGCTATTTGCACAAAGGTTTTGTGGAAAAGGTACTTCACCCAGAGGAAGAGGTTTGGATTCCAGAGCAGTCAGCTTGGAGCTGTGTCCAACTTCTTGTGCACAGTGAAGCTTTTCTCAGAGGTAAACATCACTTTAAGACAGGATAAACCCAACCCAAAGCGGGGAGGGACGGCTCTTCCACCACCACAAATTAATCAGTGTGGAGCTCTAAAAAGGGCAACTCCTGGCAGGCAGCTCCGTGCACGGGTCCCTCAAGGGTCCCCCCAGGGTCCCCCTGCCCAGGCTGAGCTGGGGAGGGATGAAAGAGCAGCAAAAAACTCAACTGCTGAAAATTTCCTTCCTGCTGCTGGGAAGGACGAGCGGCTCTTCCTTGGGGTGAATCACTCTCTGTGCTCAGAGCTAATCCTGCTGCCTCTGCTGGCCCCTGATAAGCTCTCTGACCAACTCTGATGATTTTCCAGCATCTTTATTAGAAAAATAACATCAGAAGCGCTTGGAAGTCAATTATGTTTCATGTGACTAATGTTAATTATTATTACTTTTGTTAGTTCACCTAATCCACCAGGATTCTCCCATTAATAGATGTCACTAATTTGTTCCCAGAGGGCTCTGTCTCCCACCAGTGGATTTTGGAGCATTTCCCTGAGCTGCCCTCTATTTTTTATTTAATGTAGTTTAAAATTTGATTGCAAGTTAATTATTGTGAGCTGGAAGTTTCCACAGGCTCCTGTAAACATCAACTAAGCTTTGCAGTCTGGGTTATTTTTACAACGTGTCAGGCAAAGAAACCCAGGGTAACAGTTTGGAATGCTGGGAGAGATCAGATTGAAAATGGAAATTGGCAGATAAGTGATGTGGAAGAGCACATCCCTGTCTGTGCAGGAGGTACAGGAGTGTGATGGATGTGGGTGGAGCAAAAAGAGGGTTGAGATAACCTGAATTAATGCCCACAGGCACAGAGTGAAATCTGACTTCTCTCTGTGCTCTGGAGCACAAGAAGATCTGCATGGGTGCAAAACAATTTAAGGATCACTAAGACAGTAGGCTGTACACGGAAGAAAATCCTTGGATAAAAGCTTGTATCTTGTTGCATTTTTAAAAATTTCATTCACCTTTTTTTCTCTCTCTTTTTTTTTTTTTTTTTTTTTTTCACCCTCCATGAGGCACCAAGGAAATCCAAGGAAACTTCTTGGATGTGGATGCCCTTGGAGCAGCTGCTGGCTGGCAAGTGGTGCCCACTTGGGGGGGATGGTTTGAATGCAGCCCACAAAGAGACTGGTTTTAAAAAAGGCTCAGACAGCCTCTGACTCCAGCATGTGTTCAAACCCTGTGCACAGTTCAGCACGTCCAGTTGTGCTAACAAAACTCCTCGCCAGCGAGTGAAGTGTTTGTTTGGAGATGGCACTGTGAGCCCTGGAGAGCTGGGCAAGGATTATTTTCATTCCTAACAAAAAAAAAAACAAAACACAACACTATGGAATTTATCATATAGGAGCAGCAGGAGGAGGTCAGGGCTGTCTGAGTGCAGCACTGACGGCTCTGCTTGTTGTGTTTGGCTCGGAGGGAGAATTCCCAGTGGGATTTTGGGGGCAGCAATCAATCCCTGTCTGCTTTTCTTTCTTTGATGGAGTGACAACACAAGTCTGTGGCTGCCAGATGGAGCCTGGTGCATTGAGGGGTGCCAGTGGTGGAATGGAATGGGTTGGGAGGACCTTAAAGATCACCTGGGTCCAACCAGGGACACCTTCCACTATCCCAGGGTGCTCCAAGTCCTGTCCAGCCTGGCCTTGGACACCTCCAGGGATCCAGGGGCAGCCACAGCTGCTCTGGGCACCTGTGCCAGGGCCTGCCCACCCTCATGGTAAAGATGTGGGGAAGGCACAAGAGGGGCCCACCTTGTCCAAAACTTGTTGAGGCACTGGATAGTCAGTAATTTATTTTTTTAAAGCACAGTTCTATCACTGGGTGGTTTTTTTTTTTTTTTTTTTTTTTTTTTTTTTTTTTTTTTTTTTTTTTAATAAGGGCACTGCTTGGTTTTGTGCAGACTTTTAGGGCATCTTTTGCCTCGTGCCTGTTTGACTGCATGTCCATGCTGGGGTCACTCAGCTTCCTGCTCTGCCTCATGTCTCCACCTTAAATTGGCACAGTGTTGCTCATTTCTCACTTTTAGTTTGGAGTGCAACCTTAATGGAAATGTTAATTTACAGCAGCTACTTCCCAGTGTATGATTTGGGAAAAAGCTCTCGAGTTTTCCATGTGGCTATCAGGTAGTGACTGACTGTAAAACCCCAGCCCTCTCCTCGACCTGACAAAGGTCCTAACAATGCTTAGTGAAAGTAAAAGTGCCCTGCAGTCAGTTCATGTCCCAGGGGGTTATTTATGGGCAGCTTTCTTGAGAAGTATCAAAAACTTGTGATTAATTACTGGGAGGAAGCCACTCTTGGGACATGGCAATACTGGGGTTTCTCTGCCTGCACCCTCAGGGCAGGGCAGCTGCTGCACTAAAGCTGCTCTTGCAGAGCAAAATCCTATTTATTTGTCTCCTTGTTCCTAACACCCTGTCAAGGTTGGGAAGCAGAAGGGAAGCTCTTGCAGTGGCCTTTGGGAGAGTGTTGCACGTCAGGAATGAGGATGTGGCACAAGGCACGGAGCAAAGCCCTGGGCAGGTTTTCAGGTGGGGCTGCTGACACTGGGTGAGCAATTCAGGTGCATCCCTCGTGTTGTCCTCCCTGCTTTGGAAAGCTGCTCACCTGCTGCACTGCTTGGAGGCAGAGCAAGGGTGCTCTCATCTGGGACTGACCCTTTTCTGCCTCCTGCTTCCAGCGTGGGCTTAGATGGATCACTTATTCCTGCTCTGCTTTGCTTTCCCATCTCAAAAACGGGAATAAAGCAGCTCTGTGCACTTAAACTCAGAGATCAGCCCCATTGTCTTAGACAAGGTGTGGATGAAATGAGGTCTCTCTTACTCTGCATCCAACTGGCTCCTTGTGCGTGGCCAGTCCAGAGCATGGAGCTGAAACAATGAGATTTTTTTGGGACATGATGTGGTGACAGCAAGGTGGGATGAGAACCAGGAGCTGGTTATTTTAGAAAGGGCAGCCCAGCAGGATGGCTCCTGGCTGTGTCCTGCCCACAGCCCCGTGTGAGCAGCACAGCAACACAGGGCACCTCATCCTTGCCTTTTTCTTCGAGGAGGAAGAGGAAAGTCTGCAGGAGGGTGCTGTGCTGGGTGCAGATGTTTCATATCTCTCATCCCTCGAGGTCAGCTGGAGTTCTGCCAGCACCAGTGATGTGTGCTGTGCAGCAGAGGCCAAACCCTCCCTCAGACAGAGCTGTGGGACTGCTCTGTGCTCTCTGGAGGCTTTTATGGCATCCCAGGGATGCCTCAGGTTTTAGATTTTCTATTTTTCAGATTCTGTGCTGCTTTCGTGTGCACTTCTGAGCTTCACATGAGGGGATGGTGAGCTCTGTGCACAGAGCAGGGAGACAAAACAATTCCTGCTCCAGCTGGGCACCAAGGACAAATGATCCAAACCTCAGGCCCAGGAGCACAAACAGCGTGGGCTGGAGAGAGAAAAACAAGCAGGATGGGAGTGCCTGGGCTAAAGCTGGAATGGGACAATGAACTGCAAGGTGCAAATGGAGCAGAGCTGATCCCAGTGAGAGCCCCCGGGAGCGGTGCTGGAGTCCCCAAGGCAGGAAGAATGAGCGCTGACTCCAATGATTTCAGAAGGCTAATTAATTATTTTATTAAACTATATTCTACTATAACTGTATTACACCATATTACACTAACAGGAGCTATCACTAACTAATTAACTAACTAGAAAACCCGTGACTCTCTCTGCTGAGAGTCCTGACAGACACACAGATCCAATTGGTCAATAAATCCAAACAACCATCAGCAGAGTCCAATTAACAAATCACTCTTCGGTAAACAATCTTCATAACACATTCCACAATGCACAACAACGAGCAGCAGCAAGTGAGATAAGAATTGTTTTGATCATTCTTTTCTCTGCTTCTTTCACAGCTTCTCTCAGGAAAAATCCTGAGAAAGCTAAGTGTCTGTTCAGAGGACATGTGAATTCCACAACCCCTCGACTGGTCGTGCATTTTGGGACCATTTTGGTTCATCTTGGGTTCATTTTGGGACCATTTTGGTTCATCTTGGGTTCATTTTGTGCCATTTTGGTTCATCTTGGGTGCAGCCCTGGCTGGGCTCTTGTGCTGCCCAAGGTGCATCCATGGAGGCTTTTAATACATCCCTGCTTTATTCTTTAGCTCTGTCCAGCCTCTGTTCTAGGCCAGCCTTCCCAAGGCATCACCAGCACAACCAGGGCCCAGGGCTGAGCTGGTGGCACTGGTGCCACATCACCAGAGAAGGTGTCCTGTAGCACCACTGTCCCCACGCCAGGCTGGTGTCTGTGGAAAGCTGGAGATGACTCATTTCCCTCCTGAATTCCTGTCTTTCCTCCCTTTGGGCATCCTGCTGCCAGCACTGGTCTCCCAACTGCCTGCACGCTGCTCTTTGCTCGCTCTATTTATAGGGAATTTAATAAGATATCAATTAAAGAAATGAAAACAAACCCAAGACGTCTGTCAAGCTGAAAAGCTGGAGCGAGGCAAAGTTATTGGTAGCAGTTGTTTCAAATCTTTTCAGCCCTTTTTATAGACAATCCCTGTTGTTGCGGGACAGCTGGGCTGGGCTTGTGTGTCCCAGCAGGTGGTGGCAGCCACCCTGTCCCTCTGCTGGGACCACGGTGCTGCCAGCTCCTGCCTCCCCTGCTCGTTAAAAAGGGGAGGGATGCTAATGAGAGAAGTGGGCTTGAGGGAGTCCCTCTTTGTGCAGCACGCTGTTAATTAGCTCTCCTGATTTACTGCTTTCCTGTTTGGGGGATTTGGTATTTATGATCCTATGGGGAGGATGTGAGCTGGCATGGAGAGAGGAGATTTCTGCTCCTTCAGGGCTTTATGATCCTCCTTCCTCTTGAAAATTCCAGCTGGGGAGAGACCAGGAAATTGGAGATTTGTTTCTGACTGAGTGAATTAGTGTCTGTCTCTGTAAAATCTGTTTCCCTGAGTTTTGCTGCACCCTAAGTATTCTTTTGGCTCGCTGCCTGGCACCTCTGCAGTGTCAGCATGGGGAGAGCCTCCTGCTGCAGCCAGAGGCCATCCCAAACAGTCTCCAGTCTGTCTGGGATCTCTGGTATGTTCATTTGTTCCATGGGTTTGAGAGGATGGGGGTGAACAGGGGGAAATCCTCCAGCCAGGGTCCCTCCAGACTCAGAGCTCCTCCCCTGGCCCTGTGGGCTTCAGGGTGCATGTGCTTGTCCCCAGGGGTGTGCCAGCACTGCCTGAATGCTCCCAACATCCCTGTGCCCCTTTTCCAAAGCTACCTGGAACAGATTATTTATCTTTAAAAGTTTGAGCTGCTTCTGCTCTTTATTCCAGTATACTCCTCAGTATCCTGTGTTATTTTTTATAAGAGTAGTGACAGGACAAGGGGGAAAGGCTTTAAACTGACAGAAAGTGGCTTTATATGGGATATTGGGAAGAAACCCTTCCTTGTGAGGATGGGCAGGCCGTGGCACAGGGTGCCCAGAGCAGCTGTGGCTGCCCCTGGATCCCTGGCAGTGCCCAAGGCCAGGCTGGAGCAGCCTGGGACAGTGGGAGGTGTCCCTGCCCATGGCAGGGCTGGCACTGGATGAGCTTTAAGGTCCCTTCCAGCCCCAACCATTCCATGGTTCTCAGCCTGGTGATGTTATCCCTGGCCTCGTTCTCTCTCTGGGGAGATTGTGATGAACAAAGGCAGGACTTTGCCCAGATGAAGTCTGAGTCCCACCTGTCCCTCCTGTCACCATCATCTCTGTCTAGTGCTTTCTGCTCCTGCTGCTTCATCCATCAGCTCCTCCTGTGCCCACCTCTGCTCCAGCTGCCTCTCATTTGTCAGGTACTTCCTCTCTCCTCCAATTCACTTCCCCAAAATGACCACAGGGAGCAAAGCACCTCCTCCAGCCTTATTAAAAACATGAGGGAAATGTATCTGCGCAGCTCCTGGGCTCCATTTGATATTGTTTGATCAACTGAGAGCAAGAGGAAGGCAAATGCTGAGTTGGGGGAATTCAGTAGGAGCTGTTCACAAAAAAAAAAAAGACATGTCCAAAAGTACAAGCATGATCTCATGCAACACAGACATTGTGATCTGGGAACTACAGAGGGCTGAGCCTCTGTGTCTGGGCAAACAAAGGGACAGAAATAGCAACCCAGAAATGTTAATTCATTGTCAAAGTGATCCCCACTCCCCGGCCATATGATTTATATGGAGCAGAAACCAGGGCAGCTCTGCTTGGCTTCTTTATGTAAAGGAAGAAGAGTGAAAAAAGTGAAATCTCACAAGTTGGACTCAGATCTGGGGGCTTCTGCTGTGGTCTCTGAGACACTGGAATGGCTCCCTCATGCCTGTGTTAGAAAATCCACCTTCAAGTCATGCTGTGGCTGAAGTGCATCTGGGGCCATGGCTGCTTCTAATTCAGGAATTTCACTTGGAGGTTATCAGAGAAGCAATACTTTGATCCTGCCTTGGCATTTGCACACCCAGCAGCATCCTGGGGGCTCGCTCTGGCTCTCCTTCCTGCCAGCTGTCTGCCACTGCCATTTCTGTCCAGCAAAAGCAGCCCAGGACCATCCAAGGAAAAGAGCTGTGAAGGAGAATGAGGACAAACATGGTTCACAAAAGCCCCTTGGGGACAGGGAGCAGGAAGGGCAGGAAGTGTTTCAGAGATTGGTCTTAATTTGGTTTATTTTCTATTTAGGCTGTCCCAATTTATCCCAGTTCCTGTGTGTCCTCTGGTCCACTGCAGTGCAGTCACTACCTTGGGCTCTGTAATGGGCCCTGGAAAGCCAAGGATGAGGAGCTGTTAAAAATGGGAGGTTAAAAGAACAGGTAGAACTGACACTGTGCTTGTGTGTCAGCGTGAGACCCTGCTCCAATGAACCATCTTCTTTTCGTCTTGTCATTTTCTGGGAAATAGTTTTTCCCCCTCAGGATCCCTTTTAGGAAAAAAAAAAAAAGTATTTGGCCGCCTGTGTCTGTGCAGATCAAACATACTTCCATCATTACAGGCCAGTGAGTCACAAGGGCCATAATGACTCTATCTTAAAAATAACCCCAAAGGCCTTT
The DNA here is from genome assembly GCF_026979565.1 of Vidua chalybeata. NCBI lineage: Eukaryota > Metazoa > Chordata > Aves > Passeriformes > Viduidae > Vidua > Vidua chalybeata. Next base: position 16,382,265 of record NC_071544.1, read on the forward strand.
GCAATTGCTCTGCAGGCTGGGATGAGTTCCTGCATTCCCCAAGGAAAGGCAGAGGCTGAGGAAGAGACCCAGGGAGAGACGGTCACTGTCATGAAAAGGCTCTGATGACTCCTCAGATCTGCTTTGTGTCCTCTCTGCAGCTCGGCTTTATGCTCTGATGTGAGCTCTGTGAAATGGATGTTTCCTTTCAACCCTCCTCCACTTCCATTCCTTTTGCCTTTGTCTCCTTTTCTTCCTCCATCTCCTTTTGTTTTTTTTTTTCTTTTTCTTTTTTTTTTTAGGGGTGAGGAGGGGTGGGGTTGGTTTAGAAAGATCTCATCTGTTAATAAACCCTGCTCCAGCCACTTAACATCAGTGTGTAAGGAATGATATTCCAAATGCTCAGCTCTTTCTGAGGCAGTGGAAGAGAAGCTGGGTTATTTCCTGAGGATGCTCTGTTGCAATGAGTTTTGAATCCAGTTTTGATCCATTGACAAAGGTACAAACTCCCATCTCTGAGTGCTTGGGGAAAGGTGCAGCTCAGTCTTGAGGTGATGCCCTTAAATCCTTGTGACATTGTTCTCTCTCTGTGCAATGTGGGATAATGCCTCTCCCTCCCTCCTCTTCTCCTAAGAATTGCTCACTTTTTATTTCTTCGGGATGTCTGGACATGTGGCACCCTCAGATCTTCAAACACAAGAGGCTCCAGTGCAGCAGGAGTTTTTCCAGAGGTGTTTTTTCTTACAGCACATTTCTGTTTGTCCCCAGGCTGGGAAGGGATGACGGGTGCAGGAGGGCTGGGTGCTCCGTGCTGTTTCATTTAGGATCAGCTCCCATCAGGGCTCACAGGGTTTTGCCATCAATTAAAAGGGGAGCTGGAGCACCCAGCTGTTTTTCCTACCTGCAATAAATACATCCTCTCATGAGACCTCATACAAAAGTGAGCAATTCTTAGGGGAAGAGGAGGGAGGGAGAGGCATTATCCCACATTGCACAGAGAGAGAACAACATCACAAGGATTTAAGGGCATCACCTCAAGATTGAGCTGCACCTTTCCCCAAGCACTCAGAGTTTTGCATCTTTGTCAAAGGATCAAAACTGGATGCAAAACTCATTGCAACAGAGCATCCTCAGGAATAACCCAGCTTCTCCTCTTCCACCGTCACTTCCACGATTTGTTTTGAGTTGCTCATCCATGGATATCCAAGTTACAGCTCTGCCTCCAGCCTCTTACCTGTCTGTGTGACCCAGACCCCTTAATCCCTGAGATAATTCTTCCAAGTCTTATCCTTAGCATTTAGAAAAGAAAATTTCATCCATAAAATATGCACTGAAAGGGAAGAGACCTCACCAAGACAAGTGCAGTTTCCCCCTCAACTAAATACTCATCCTGTTTAAAACTAAGGAGGAATGGGTTCAAACTGAAAGAAGGGAAATTTAGGTTGGATATATGGAAGAAATTGTTCCCTGTATGGGTGGGGAGGCCCTGGCCCCTGAGATAGTGGAAGGTGACCCTGCCCACAGCAGGTGTTTGACACTAAGTTATTTTTAAGATCCTTTCCAACCCATTCCATTCTATAATTCTATAAATAATTGCTGAATAAATGTATTTTTTCACCTGGATCTCCATGACAGTGTGTTTTGTCCAGCTGGGTCATCAGCCAGCAGCACCTTTGGGCAGTTGTGCTTCTCAAAATTAATTCTAAAGCTACAGGAGTTGGGCATGTTCCTATTTTTTTTTTTTCATGTGTTTTTGGATTTTTTTTTGCAAGTGTTAGGCATGTGAGGTCTCGTAACTTTCTCTGAGTGGTTATAAATTATTAGCAACTGCAGCTAATTAATCTCAAGGGTTTCATAGTAAGGTTGTTGAGCACACATAAGAGAAATGAATACTTTTATTTTACTTGGCCATTTTTTAGTTTGCTACCTGGATCTGCTCATTCCTTAGGATGGGAATCTGGGCAACGTGTGTCCCTTGCACCTGAATTTCTAGCCCAGAATGTTAATGCTGGTAGCTCTTAAAGGCTTTTGTGGAGCACTTGGAAGCTGTGTGAGATGAAAAACATAAATAAGCTACTAACTAGCCTTGGCATTACTCCCTGAGCAGTGTATCTATTGATATGGAGGTTGGCTACAGATAAAAGTATCCTTCTGTCTCGATAGTGATATTATTTGGACGAGGTTTTAATCCAAGACTGTGAGGCCAGAGGCACTAATTTCAAAGGAGTGTCTTCCCTCGGATCATCCACTGGCTTTGGAACTCTTACAAGTCATTTTATGACATGGCTTTTATTTATTTCTTTACCTGGTAGTTAAGTGTTAATAGACACGAGAATGCTTCTCTCCAGAGTATCTAAATTTTGAAAATAAATGGGGTTAAAGTAGCTAAACTACCTAAATGATTTTGTTTGGTTTTTTTTTTTTTTGGGGGTGCTACAATTTTAATTAAGTTTTGTGCTGTGTAGTAGCAGGAGAATCAGAGCCAGGCACACTCCCTGCTTGTGAGTTCTCTGCTTCCTTTTTCTACCCCTATCGGGGTCGGGATTGAAGGCACTGGAGACGATGGTTCATGTTCACACTCAGGTGTTTATTATTTCTTACCAGTGTTACAGTCTCACAGCAGTGAGTTCTGCAGTCTTTCATTTGCAAGGCACAAAATGGCCAACTATCTCTTCTTACAAAGTCTTTTAAGGCTAGACTATCCAATTAAGAAATTACACCCAAATTATTTTCCCCTTTAACCCAATAACTGATCACTCGAAGCCCGCAATGTGGACTTGTCTGTCCAATTACAAAATACCACCCAAACCCAAGAAGAAAAAGGAAGAAGGTAAAGAAGAACAACCTGCCTCCACCCTAAAACCTCCATCTTGCTTCATATTTATTTCTGTGTTCTAAAACCCCAAACTCTAAGTTTTCCACCCTGTGATATTACACATCTCTAACCAACTCCACACCCGTAATCCCAGTGCTATCAATCAATTTTGGAAGTCTTCTCCACAGCCTCAGGTCAAATGCAGTGTTCTCTTGTGGATCTGTGCCTTTCAGCACAGAAAGTTTAAAATTCTCAGCATCCAGGGTTCCAACACCTGCTCTACCTGCATGTGCTGAATGTGCAGAGATCATGTCTTCACCTGGGGGTGGTTGGCATTCTGGAGAGGGCCCTGCCTCTGAGTCAGCTCCAATGGGTTCCATTCTGCTCCAGCAGTAGTGGTTCATACTTGAAATGTGAAAAGCCCTTCTAGATAAAGCATTCCACGCTGTTCAGAGCCATAGTCTGCTCCAGAGGCTAATTTAAAACCCATATTCTGCTCCCAGCTTCAACGTGCTAAAGAGCAGGCAGCACTGACAGGAGCAGTGGTTTGGAACCCTGATTTGCAGAGTGTGTTTGTGTGTCTGTCTGTCTGTCTGGACAGCCCAAATGCAGCCTCTGTCACAGGGCTTGCAATTAATTACAGATTGATGCAAAATTCTGGCCTGGGTTGCTGCCTCAATCCCACAGAGGAAAGCACAGAAGTGACAGGGTGGGACTAAGGAAATCAGAGAATTCAGAGAGGGTGAAAATCCTCGCTGGTGGATTGTTGGGCAGGTGGAGGGAGAGGGAAGGAGGCTTTGCAAGGGTGTGAAATGGTGGGATTAGAGCAGAAAAACACACAGATTTCCTTTTTCTTTAATTTGGTGCACCTGCCACACTTCAGCTGTGACATCTCTGTAATTCCTGTTATGGGAATAGGGCTGGAGAACAGTGCAGAGTGGCTGTTGGGGTTTCCAGCAGAGGTTTTATGGGGGTGCTGGAGTCCTCTTGCATCCCAAACAGCAGAGCCACTTCTTCCATCCTGAACAGCTACTTTGAGGAGCAAAACCTCTGAGACTGCAGCCCAAGCAGCCCAGTCATTAATTGTGATGCTAATTTTGGGGGATATGCAGTTTTTTGCCCACTTGGAGCTGATTTCTGCAGGATGGTCATTTATCAAAGTGCAGGACTTGAGCAGCAGAGAGCTGCCACCACTGCCCAGGGCTTTGCTGAGCAGCTGAAATCAATACCAATCTCTGAGCAAAGCAGCAGCAGCAGGACTTGCTCCCAGACAAGGATATGAGGCAGACACTCCCAATGTTTCTGGAACATTGCAGTCACCTCTGGATAAGTTTGTTTTTTTTTTTCCTGTGGCATTTTTTTTACATGTGCTTGTTGCTCTCCCTTTTTAGTTTCTTTGCTTGCTGCTCCTCTGCCTGATACGTATGTCTGTGTTAATTAGAGAAAAAAAAAAGAGTTATGCTTTTAAGTGTCTTAATTAAGATTTTTCTTAACACCCTCCAACATTTTCTCAGAGTTTTTTTCACTGACATCTAAAACTGTTCTTAAAAGCTGGTGTCAAAATAATCTTGTGCTTAACAAGTGATGTTTAGATATCTTTCCAAACACACAATCCTTGGATAATTTACTTTCATAGCACTGCTGAGACCTGTAAAGGCCTTGCTGTGAGCAGCAGCAAGTGAGGTGAATTGTCTCAGGTCAGAGGGAATTGGGATTGGATCTGGGATTGGATCCAGTCCTCCTGAGGCCATCTGAAGTCTGGCTCTTGAGGAATGTCTCTAAGTACAGCTGGAAAGTTGGTTGGTGTTTAAAAAGTAAAAATATTGTTACTCAGAGCACAGTCATTGCAGAAATAGCATCTATTAGTTCAGTGTTAGGAATAGGAAGTTTCTTAATGGCCTGATGGAAAAGCTGCAGGGAATTCTCCTTGCAGCTGAAATCCTCTGGTGGATATTGCAAACCTCTCCCCTGTGGTGGATCTGTCTTTGTACTGGGACATGGAATTAAAGCTTCTTCTTCCCAGACAGCTCCAATGAGACTTGAGTCACTTCAGCCCAAGCTTCTTGGGGTAACTGTGAGATATCTCTGCTCTCCAGAGCATGTTTGGCCTGGTCCCCAAAGCCACCAAAAGCTCCTCACTGGCCTCCTGCCACTACCCTCAAAAAAAGGGTGGATGCTGCCAGTATGAAATGCTGGGGTCCAGTGTGAAATTTTGGGATCCTTACAGCCTTGGGAAGAAAACCACTGTACTGAGGAAACCTTCCTTTCCAAGGTTGCTGTGTGACACCTTCTCTAACTCTGACAAACGTCTGCATCTCCTGTTCCCTACTGGGCACAAGCTGGCAGAGTGTGGGGATGAATTCTCTCCTGGGCTGTGGTTTAAAGCAGGTTCATCCCAGAACTGCTCCGTGGCTCACAGGTGGCTCCTCTGCTCCTGCCTGCTGATGTGGCATCCCCTGAGCAGGGTCATGGGGCTGATGGTAATTCCCTAGGTCCTGGCCCTGTGGGGTTTTGGGATTTGGTGAGAGTTGCTTGTAGAAAAAGGGTGCCTCCATTTCCCTGCTTGTGAAATGGAAATTCTGCTTCTCTAAACCTCACTGTACTCACAGAATGTTTTCAGAAAAACAGATGAAAAGTTGCTCAGAGGAGGGGCCTCAAGGGATGTGAATTAGCCATCAGCAGACCTTCAGCTGGAGTCAATGAGATGGAGAAGGAATAACCCCATGGGTGGGTCAAGCTACACTAACCCTGCAACTGTGTGCATAATTGATGATGCCCCCCCTGCAGAGATCTGCTCACCTTGGGTTCTGCACCCTCAGCCACCTGGCACGGGTGAAATCAATCCCCCTGTGCCCATCTGGCAGCCAGCCCCTGCAGCTCTGTCAGGGATTTGATGCCGTTCCTGCTCCTGGGGTTGGGTTCCCCAGCCTGGCACCGAGATGGGAAGGGAGCAGCACTCCCTGCTCAGCCCTGGGAAGGTGCTTCAGTGTCCCAGAGCTGAAACCAGAGCCAGGACCTGCTCCTTGAGTCCCAGTTTCTCCTTGGAGAGTGGATTTGGGTGTGCTAGGGGATTTCTTGGCTTCTGTGACAGTAGCTGAGGAAGGATCTGGGCATGTACGGCACGATGTCGCTGAGGAGCGAAGCACAGAGGGGGAAGTGCAGCACCTTGCAAGGTAGGAATGCCAAATCTGCCCCAAACTTCTGTAATTAGCACATCCAGGTGGCTGGCACGGTTATCTGTTGTTCTGGGATTATGTGCAATCTCTGCTGGAAGGTACAGAACAGTCAGATAACAAGTACAGAACAGCACTTCAAACCCCTGGCATCTTTTCTTAGGGTACTTGTAAGGCCTTGGTGTTCTGAACAAATTTTAAGGATTTTTTTTTTTTTTTTTGAGTCTGGAGAGGAAAAGACTGTGTAGTTTCTCCCACTTTTACAGCTTCTTCCATTTGCAGTGTGCCTGTGTGCTGCTGAAGCAGCTGATGCCTTCTCCTCTGGTAAAACAGTGGGGTGCAGCAGCCCTCCCAGAGCACTCAGATGTGCTGTGCTGCAAGGAGCCAGACAGACAAGTCACTGTTTACCTTCCAGATGGGACAGGCTGCACCCAGAGCTGAGCAATGGGTCTGAATTAAATCCTCCTGCTGGGCTGATGCACCTCAGTGACTGAGCTGGGCTTACACAAACTGGCAACGTGACTGCTGGTTTGGGTTGCTTTATGTCTAGATCTTCCTTTGGAAGTGCTATCACTCCTCGGGGCTGTTGTAAAATGTAGGTGAACCCAGTGGGAAGAAATGCTGATGTCTGACTCCAGTTCAGAAGGTTGAATGATTTCTTTATTATGACTATGTTATAATACATTAATATACTATTTAAAGGAGATACTAAAACTACAAACCTACTTTTTCTAACTACTATATCTAACTAACTACTAACTTGTGACCCTGTTCTCGAGAGTTTAGACACAAGTGGATCTGGTTGGCCATCAGGCTTAAACAATCCTCGCTTGAATCTAATTAAGCAATCACCCCAAGTACACAAATTCTCTAAACACATTCTACATGAATAAAACAAGAAGCAGAAATAGAAATTGTTTTCTCTTTTTTCTCTCTGTGCACCTCTATGAAAAATCTTGAAAGAGAGAGAAATGTACTTACTACACGGGGCAAAAACTCCACTTTCCCCCAGTGGCTGGGCTGCTGAGGTTGGAGAATTTGATTTTTGGCTTCTGCATACAGCCTGGGCTGCCTCCCCTGCTCAGGGCTCTGGCCAGGCTGCAAGTTGTGGAAAGGTCTGACTCCAGCAGATGCTTCCTGATCTAAAGCCAGCTCCTTAAGTTGAGTGTGCTTCCTAGGAAATGAGGATTTTGTCAGGCTGTGGCCTCTGGGCCCAGCTACTTGATCTTCAGCTTCTCCAGCACGCTCTGGGCTGCTCTGGCAAGAAAATTGCTGATGTTTAGGCCTTGTCTTTGTGAGTAGAGTTTAAACAAACCAAGCCCAGCTTGTGTCTGCAATGTGCCAGTAAATTCATGTTTTATTAGGACCAGGAGAGGTTTCCTGTGGTGCGTCCTGGCCAGATCAGATGAACAGAAGAGGCCACTCCTGGCCCTTTTCTTTGCTCTGTCATCTCCAGGTTCCCATTATTGCATTTGTGTTTTGGTGAAGGCTTTTGGAGCCTCTTGGTAATGAATTGATTGTGATTGATATCAGCAATTCTCAGAGCCTTATTGGCTTCCAGGTGGTGGACGTGGTAAGAAACCTGGAGAGAATGTGGCAGGGCTGTGGTTTATTGGTTTGGGGTTCTGAATCTTCATGGTTTACACCGAGTTTTGTGCTGAGGCACAGTAATTGTACAAGAGACAAACAAGCATTGGTCCAGTGCCTTGCCATGTGCTGTGTAAAAGGAGGTGGATGTGTGGTTTCTGAAATTCTCTGCTTTCCAGGCCATTGAAATGGGATTTGTGAAGCAGTCAAACTTTCTTCCCTGACTGTTCATAGATCAAGAAAATCCATGTCCTTTCTGGAGCTCTTTTGTAGGTCCCTATCTGCAGAGGAGCATAAAACAAATGCCTTTTGAATTTGGGACAGTAAATTCTGTTAAGAATGCTCAAATTCTGGGGGAAAACTGCTGCATTCCTTAGCTGAGAGCTCCCATCAGCTCTTGAATCACCAGCAAAAGTGTCCTTCAGATTGTGAAATCCTTGTATCCATCTCCTTGCAGTCCCTCATTGAGGGGCTGGAGTGTGTCCAGGGAAGGGAAAGGAGCTGAGGAAGGGTCTGGAACCCCAGGAGCAGCTGAGGGAGCTGGGAAGGGGCTCAGCCTGGAGAAAAGGAGGCTCAGGGGGCCCTTCTGGCTCTGCACAGCTCCTGCCAGGAGGGGACAGCCGGGGGGTCGGGCTCTGCTCCCAGGGAACAGGGACAGGAGGAGAGGGAACGGCCTCAGGCTGGGCCAGGGCAGGCTCAGGGTGGGCAGCAGCAGGAATTTCCCCATGGAAAGGGTGCTCAGGCCCTGGAACTGCCCAGGGAGGTTTGGATCCCCATCCCTGGAGTGTCCCAGGAAGGGCTGGAGGTGGCACTCGGTGCTCTGGGCTTGGGGACACGGTGTGGGGACTGGTCACAGCTTGGACTCAATGATCTGGGAGGGCTTTTCCAACCAAAGTGATCCCGAGTTTCTGTGATCTTTATAATTTATGATTCTATATGCACAACTGTAATTTGTGGGCATTTCCTTCTGACTGCCAGTGACCTCCTCCAAAAACCTCCTTCACCTTGGCTGCTTCCAGCACAGCTGAGACCCACCCCACCCTTTTGAAAGTCCTTCTTCTAGGAGCACCTGCCCACGGGGACCTTCTCCAGAGCTAATTCTTGCAGCTTTCCTGTCCCTGGTTTCCATGGGGGACAGGGCACAGGGGGCACAGCTCCTTCCACACGGAGGGTTCAGAGGCAGGGCTGGCGCTCGGATTTTCAGCCGTGTGCCCACAGAAGTGGCTCAGCCGAGGCTGCGGTGACGCACTGGGAGGCGGGGCAGCTGTCTGGCTTTTGGAGAGAGGTTCAAGGCACTCTTCTCTCTGCCTTCCTCCCACGGCACGCCCAGAGCCCGCAGGCACCTGCTGCAGGCATCCTCCTCCCTGTGGTGGGGCCGGGCTTAGGTAACAGCACAGCTCCTGCTCCTCGCAGGAAGAGAGAGGGAGATGAATACAGGAGGCCACGTGTGTCTAATTTATTCATTCTGTCATCTCCCTGGCTTCTCCTTCTCCTCCTGTTTTGTTGGAGGCTGTTTGGAGAGGCTTGGGAGGGAGGCAGCAGCGGCACAGAACGCGCCGTGCGCGCGGAGATGAGCTGGGCTGCAGGATAAACACAAAATCTGCAACTCCATTTATCTCTCTGGGGGGATTTTGTTATCTGGGCACGGCCAGCAGAGACTCAGGCCAGCGAAATGCAACGTGCAGTGACACGGGCTAGGCTGTGAATTTAAAACCTTGGCTTGCCCACCCAGGCACATTTTAAAGTTTTTTCCTCTTTTCTTTGTGTGTTCTCTGTTCCCCAGAATAGCAATCAGCTGGAGATCAGTGTTTTCTACCCACTCCTTTTCTCACAAGAGTTGTGCTGGTGGAGTGGATGCTGCCTGTGATAACCTCTCCTTCAGAACACGGGGTATTTAAAATAGTCACTTTCGTAGTTTCCCCTTCCTTTCATTTCCCTTCCCAGTGTCTATTCAGGAAAAAAGTGAGACGTGGGTGAGCCTCAAAGGGCACCTCTGCCCTGAGCTGAAGTGAACTGGAGGGGACGTGGCAGGAGCTGTGGGGACCTTTGGCTGTGGGGGTCTCGAGCCACACATTTTCCTGCATCATTTCTTATTTCCTGGGCTTGAACTTCTCCCAGCAGAGATGTTCAGGGAGCTGTGCCTGCCACAGGCACACGGCGTGCTCTGTCCCTCCTCCTGCACAGCCCAGAGCTGCTGCTGGCACACGCATCCCTCCGTCACTGCGCTTCCTGCCAGGCCAGGGGATTTTACTCAGCCATGCCTGTGGGAATTCCCTCCCCACTTTGAAGGTTTTAACAGGCTTTCTGTTGTTGTTTTGTTTTGTTTTGTTTCCCCCTCCACCGATAATTTCTGACCTTTTTTGGCAGAAGCCAGTGTTAACATTGAGAGAAGGATTAAACCACTAACCGAAAACAAGCATGAGACCAATCTTGAGGAATCAGAGATTTTTTTTTTTTTCATTAAATTCACAAATTCTGTTAAGAATAAGCAGGAAAACATGATCCTCCCTGTTGTAATTTCATTATAGGAAACAGCCCGGGCCCCATGTGTGGGGAAATGCTGTGGGGGATGTGTTTTCTGAGGGCTCTTGAGCACCAAGGAGATTTGGGACACAGGAGGAGGATGTGTCTCCCTCTCACAGGATGCTCACCCCTTACCCAGCAGCCAACACAGCCTCCTGAGGCCCATGTACCAGGAATCACTTGGGTTTAGGTGTTTTCCCCCTAATTTTGGTTCAGAGAGAGCGAAATCTCTGTTAACCTGCCAACCACAACAGGATCCTCTGCTCAGGGCTCATCTCTGAGGCTGCGGCCCAGCCTGAGCTTTGGAGAACTTTGCATTTGCAATTTAGAATCTTATAATAACCAGGAAGCAAGAGACTCCTTCCCAGCCCCACACACACATGCATGGGCAGAGAATGCTTAATTCTTGTCATCCCTGGGCCTGGGGGCTGTTTATATCCAGCATTGCATGTTTATATGTGGAGTTCATCTCCTCAAGTGAAGACAGATTAAGCAGTGGGGTGAACAGACCAGTTATGTGAACAATGGGATTTCCAGCCTAGAAATTCTGCCAAAACCAAGCCAGACAAATTGGTAGCACAGCAGTGTTTCTCATTAATGTACATGGAAAGTTGTGCCTTGCTGATAATGCACAACAGCATCCTGTTGGGAGGTTTGGGAACCCATCTGGGAGCAGCTATCAGAGCTCTATTCCAGACTGGATTGAGTTGTCTCACTTTCCTCTCTGTTTTCTCCTCTGACAAGGGGAAAAAAAAAAAAGTGCAGCTCCCTTGCATTGGCATCCTGAAATATGTGGGAATATTAGTGAGTGGTATGGTTTTCTGAACAGAAATAAGATTATTATACCCTCCCTTCCCTCCCTGCAGCCGTCCCTTGCTGTTTGTGGTTTGCTGGGTAAGTGGTTGTGGTGCCCATCTTCCACCCCAGGACAAATTATTTCCAACTTGAAAATAAGATTACCTGCCATAATTGCATGTGGTGGTTTCCTCTGCTGCTGCCAAGTGTGGATGCTGATGCTCAGATTTGTGGGTTGGCTGCTTTTGTATTCTGCATGGAGAATATTCCCCAGCACTGTTAATGCTTCCAGGGACAGCAGAAAGGAGCCACAGCCTTGTGTCCTGAGCTGGGAATTGGTGGCTTGTTCTGCTGGGAACTCGGGGCAAACACTGGACAAAAGAAAGGAACCACGTCTGTCTCTGTGTTCCTATTCCTAATTCTTTGTCCCATTCTTTTCCTCGCCTCCTCCCTGTCTTGGAAAAATGCATTTTAGTTCCAAATACTTGTTTGTGGCAGGCTCTGGAGCAGAGGGTGTGTCTCCAGTGCCTGGCACAAAAGGTTACAGTCGCCATCATCAAATAACAAGAGGCCACTTGGCCTCGGTGTTCAGGGACCAAAACCCAGCAATCCCCACTGGACTGGACTGGGAGGTGCCCAAATTCCCTGGGAATCCGAATCTTCAGATTGTCTCTTGGGCTTGCTGTCAGTGCTGCTGGTGATGTGCATCTCCAGGACGTGGTGATTTCAAACATTTGCCCTGCTTTCAAGCACAGCTGCTATTTCTGGCATCTCCTTACTGGAACTGTGGGGAAAAACCCTGATAAGGGACACAATTGTGCCCAGAGGGGCTTTGTGTGCCAGCCTGGCTCCTTCCAGCCTTTGCCTCGGGCCCTTCTTGCCTCCCTTTGTGTTGGAGGAGGAAGCTGGCAAAGGGCTGGAATTGTTCAGGGCTGCAGAACAGCTCCAGCCTTGGATGGGGCCGGGCTGGGGCTTTTGAGCTGCCCCATCAGGGTGGATGGATGGGGATAGGAAGGGTTAAAGAGCTTGGACTGTCCTGGGGCATGATTAGAAACCAGCAAACCCGTCCTTCCCAGCTGGAGCTATGGGGTTAAACACCTCTGCATCAGCTCAGCACCCCTGCCTGGAGCACCCTCCCACTGCCTGCAGAGGCATCACTTATGAAGTGATCACACCAGAACTTTCTGCCCATTTTGAGCCATTTTTCATGCCACGAACCCCCTTCTCACTGCCCATCACAGATCTATTCAGACTGGCACTAGGATCGATGTGGGGATGCTTCTTCAAGAGCTAAAAAGCTGTAGCTGGAATTATTTTCTCTTTTTTCTGATGGTTTTTCTTGAGGGGATGGGTTTTGTTGCTTCAGGATGTGAGAAATATGGGTCAGGCAGTCCCCAGATCAGCCTGAATTCCTTCTGGTGAGTGTCACGTCTCCAGCTGCCACGTTGTGCCTGACTGCTGAGAGCACAGAAGAGATAGCTCTGATTCATGGCAGGGAGGAAGAAAAGTGATTAAAGAGCTTGGACTGGGCTTAGAGATCCCACAGAAATGCCCAGGCATGAGTAAATATGGGTTTGACCCTGAAATGACAGTGATGTGCATGGGAACACCTTGTCCTGCAGGGCAGCCTGAATTCAGAGCAGGGTCTGGAGAGTTCTCCACTGAGCTGGAGTAAACCTGGGGGAACATTGATGGGCCACTGAGAGCTCCTCAAGTGTTTGGAGAGTTTAGCTTCATCTCAGGATCCACGCTTTGCTTGCTTTTCTTCCTTCTTATTTTTTTCCTTCTTATTTTTTTCCTTCCTATTTTTTTTCCTTCCTATTTTTTTTCCTTCCTATTTTTTTCCTTCCTTACTTCTTTGCTTCCTTACTTCTTTGCTTCCTTACTTCTTTGCTTTCTTATTTTTTTCTCTCTCTTATTTTTTTCTCTCTCTTATTTTTTTCTCTCTTTTATTTTTTTCTCTCTCTTAATTTTTTCTCTCTCTTATTTTTTTCTCTCTTTTATTTTTTTCTCTTTTATTTTTCTCTCTCTTATTTTTTTCTCTCTCTTATTTTTTTCTCTCTCTTATTTTTTTCTCTCTCTTATTTTTTCTTTCTTTTTCTTATTTGTTTGCTTTTTTCTTTTTTCTTTAATTTTTAAATTTTTTTCCTTCTTATCTCTCCCAAATCCTGCTAAGTTGCCTCTGATTCTCAGCAGCAGCTGCCCGTGAGTCTCTTGCTGATGGAGAGTGAGCAGTGAGGGCTGCCCTGTGCTAGGAGTGGGACTGCAGCGTGTTCCAACTTGGCAAGAAACTCCTCTTGGCCTTTTAGTATTTTTTCCTTTAGAAAAGCACAGTTCTTATCTTGTGAAAATATAGATATTTTCTCCATCAAGACAGAATTTTCCTAGTTAAACATCCTGGCTCGTCTGCTCTAACAAACATCATCCCTTTGTTATTTGGGTTTATTTGCCAGATTTTCATAATTATTAAATAGAAACAGTGCAAATAGTGCTTTATGGGACTGGCTCAACTTTTTATAAAGATCTCAATTCTGTGAAAGCACCTTCCTCACTTGCTGTCCTCTCTCAGGAGTTGCATAGCAACCACCTGCCCTCTCAGGTCCTGCCTTGAACGGAGGATTTTTTTGCAGAGAGGCTGAACTTGACTTAAAAATAGATATTTTGCCCCTGATGAGTCACTTTTCCATGGGAAAAATATGTAGTTGGAGTACGGCTAAACTAAACTTCACAAATTCAATCTGCAGTGGACATTTCTTGACATTTCTCAGAAGTTTTGGGGCTGGGACAGCTGAATTAAAACTGGGGGTTGGGCTGAGTGATGTTCAACGCCCATGCAGAGGGTTGGGGAGATGCACACAGCATGGAAGGACAATTTCCTGGAAGGGAATCCTGTAGAGGGTTCCACCAGGTGTGTGTTTGTGTGGGAGCATCCCTTGGGTGAGCTCTTTAACCCCTGGCTGGGGAGATGGAAGAGAAACTTCAGCTGTTGTGGAGGAGTCTGCTCCTTTGGAGTCGAATCCTCTGCCAAAGCTCGCCCAGCAGAACTTTGCATCTGAGCCACGTTAGCAGCTCAAACTCAAAGAGAGGGCTTTGGGGCAGATGTTAGGAAACAAATCTTTATTGTGAGGGTGGTGGGTGCCCAGAGCAGCTGTGGCTGCCCCTGGATCCCTGGCAGTGCCCAAGGCCAGGCTGGATGGGGTTTGGAGCAGCCTGGGACAGTGGAAGGTGTCCCTGCCATGGCAGGCTGGAATGGGATGAGCTTTAAGGTTCCTCCCAACCCATTCTGTGATTCTGTGACTCTTCCTTTTTTCTGTTCAGTAGTGAGGAGAAAATAAAATACTTTTGGGGTATTCACCACCAAAATTGGTTCTGTCCCTGGCCCTGTTGTAGGAGACAGAGGAAAACCCTCCTGATTTGCACAGCTGTTGGAAAATACATGGACAGAGTAGGAAAGATGGAGGAAAAGGTGATTTTTCCAGTAAGCTGAGGATACTTCCCCAAATCCATGTCCCTGTGCAGAGTCACTGTTTCCCCTGGGTGGGGGAGGCTGGGGAGTGGAGGCTCCCTCCTGGATGTTGGGGGGCACCAGTGGAAGGAGCAGCAGGGCAGGGAGGGGCTGATGAGAACCCTCTGGCTTAAAGACAGCCAGCGTGGGGAGATGGAAACTCCTCTCTGCTGCCTCTGCCAAGGGCCAGCACCTGATGGGGCTTGAACCAGAGCAGCTTTTCTCGACTGTTTTCAGAAGTTTGGCTCTCTTTGGGTGACCCCCTGAGTCAGCTCAGGTCCCTCTGGGGTGGGACAGAAGCAGCTGCGGCCACGGGCTGTGGGTGGCAATGCTCGGGCACTTGGCCCAGCCCTGACTAGTGGGGGGATCACCTGGAGCTTGCAGGCACAGCTGCTGCTCCCCCAGGCCCAAAGGAGCCTCTGCTTGCACAGCACCCTCCTACAGGGCTCCCTGCAGAGTGCCAGGGTCACTGAGGCTGGAAAATCCCTCCCGGGTATGGAGCCCCCCCTGTGACCCATCCCCAGCCCAGAGCACCGAGTGCCACCTCCAGCCCTTCCTGGGACACTCCAGGGATGGGGATCCAACCCTCCCTGGGCAGTTCCAAGGCCTGAGCACCCTTTCCATGGGGAAATTCCTGCTGCTGTCCACCCTGAGCCTGCCCTGGCCCAGCCTGAGGCCGTTCCTCTCCTCCTGTCCCTGTGGTTTTTACTCTCCTAAGCCAGCTCAGCCGTGGCTTTTGTTTTTGCCCATGAGCCTCTCTCCATCTCACTTTCAGCAAATATAAATACCTATTTGTAACAGGACCTTCACATCATGCAAATATGTTTAGATCTCGTTATGTCTGTTTTCCCTCATGGGATTTCTCTGGGAAATCTATTTGCTAAATGAGACTTTCATCCCCTAAGGCCCTGCAAATTTCTTGTGCAACCTCTGCCTTTGTGTTTTGCATTATGCCTGCATTTTTTTTAGGCTAAACAGATAACCTTGAGGCCCAGTGTGATTTTCTTTCACTGTTAGCTCTTTTATAAGATCACGGGACTCTGTGAAATATGGATTCTTCAGTGGTTATGAAGAAAAATAAAAATTCCAAGTATCCCCGAGGAGGGGGAATAAAGGCAGCAGCAGGGTTTTGTTAACATTTAGGCAGAACCAGCCAGGAGAATGACACTGTCCAGATGGAAAGAGCCACTTCCTGGCTGTAAAGATAACTCACTAAAGGAAACATAAGCTGTGGCTGCGCTGGCGATGAGAAACACAAGCAGTGCCAAGAATTCACCCAAGCCCGGTGGGAGCTGCCTCTTTCTTTCCCTCGTGCTAAGGGTTCAAGTTTATTTAGTTGGAAATATGGCCAGCATTTCCTGAGGAGATGGGGTGGCCCTCGAGGCACAGAGCTCTTATGCTGGGCTGGTTTATTGCTGTGCAGAAATCACAGGGAATTCTGAGCTGGAAGGGACCCACAGGATCACCCAAGTCCAACAATCCCACCCTGGCATCCCTGGAGTGGTGTTCAAACCCTCCTGGAGCTCTGGCAGCCTCGGGGCAGTGCCCATCCCTGGGGAGCCTGGGCAGTGCCCAGCACCCTCTGGGGGAAGAACCTTTCCCAAAATCCAACCTGAGCCTGCCTGGCACAGCCCCAGCCCTTCCCTGTGGATGAGCAGAGTTTTGGGATCTCCTCTCAGTGGTGCCCCAGGTGCCAGTTCAGGTCCTGTCTCTGCAGCAGGGACTTCTCACTCCCTTAGGAAGAGGCTGTGCAGCAAAAGGGTGTGAAAGAAAAGCTGATGTTTTTGGGGTTGGTTGTGGGGTTGTGTTCACCAGGGTGTTCTCCTGATTAACCCCCTCTGAGCTCACTTCCCAGTGGGAAGAGCTGAGCTGGCTGTGCCAAGGACCTGCTGAGATCACATTTGTCTGTGCAGATTTTCTCTCCAAGGTATTCCACAGCCTTTGAAGTCCCCAAAATGAACTGAGCAAATTGAATATCAGGCTGTAGATCAAGGACTGTTGCCTCTGGCGTGGAGGTGAACACAAGATGGATCACAGTGTGCACTGAACTCTCCAAATTTAGAGCTCCTCACTGTGACATTAATTCTACTCAGAATGACTGAATCCATCCCAGGCCTGGTGCCTGGTTCCATCCAGTGGGTGTGCCTCAGACTGGAGGTGTTTCACAGCTTTTCCTTTGTTGCCAGGGATAAATACTTTAATGCACTTGGACTTGGATGCTGGAGATTTTCCTGGATGTCAAATGCAGGACAAACGGAGCCTGATGTGTAGGATAAATTTAAGACCTGTGAGTTTGGTGGGTTTTTGGTGATGTTGGGTGCTCAGTTCCACCTGGGAACCTTCCTTTGGAACTCTGTTATCTCTGCCTGAATATTGCAAGTTAAACCTTAAAAATATCCTCCATGTGGGATCTATTTTGGTTTAGATTTTTATAGAAGTTGATGAATTTTATTTTTTTTCTCTCGAACAGATCAAGATTCAAATTCTTCTTGATCATCTTGGCTTTGCAGGCAAAGTGATGTAAAAAGTGGCACTGAGCACAGCTTCTCTGGGAAAACCAAGAGCCTGTTTGCAGGGAATGAGGAGGGATGGAATTTTTTCATGAGGAGGGATAGAATCTTTTCTTTAGGATGAGGGTTTGCAGTGGTTTGCCTATTTCTCTGTGTTACAAACACAATGCAAAAATCAACTTTTAGATAACACCACATATCTGCAATGGGATTCCCAACCATCCTGCTCACCAGGAAGGATTTCAGGCAGGTGTTCCACACGAGTTTTGTCTTTTCCAGCCCTGGCTGAGGCTGGAGCTGTATCAGGGCTGTCTTCTTCTGTCAACTCCTTTCAAAGCTTCTCCTTAATCCAGACTTCCTCTCTCTTTTGGCTCAAAATCTCCTGTCACTTTTTCACCCATTGAAAGCAGCCCAGCAATCCTGCTTTTCTATTTATGGGTTTTTCTATTGTCCTGTCAGAGCTGCTTAGGATCTGGCATGTCACAAGTTCACCATTGTCTTCTGGTCCCCTCGTTAAGGGCATAATTTGTCATGTTGAGCTCTGGAACAGGTCCATGTTGCCCTTGCTGGTGCTTGGTCACCCTCTGTAGCACAGTGGGAAGAGCCAGAACAGGGAAGAGGAGCTGTACTGTGAGCTGGGGATGGTTTTTGTCACTTAAATATTCAGTTTTTTTCTCTTCTGTGGGTTTCCCCCCCCCCCATCTGACATGCTGGAGAGGTTGTGTAAGTAACTCATAAAGTTGATATCACCCATGGAGAACCTGGGCTCCTGTCAGGTTTGAGATCACAGGGGGAAAGCAGCATTTGTTTCTGGAAAAAGGATGCTCTGCCTGACAGAAATAACCGTGCAATGTGGGTCAGTGTGACATGACTGGCAGTTCTCCTAGCAAGGAACAAACCAAAAAAAAAAAAAAAAAAAAGGTACAAGTCAGCTCTGAGGTGTTTTGTCCAAGTGCCAGGAAAAAGGAACAGGGGAAAAGCAGAGAGTGATGCAGAGCAGAGCTGGGAGGGATGGGAGCTGCTGCAGGGACGTGGGGAGAGGGTGGAGAACTGGTGGCTCCTGCCAGAGGGGACCTGGCTGGGCCAGGGAGCAGCCCTGGTCACAGTGACAGGCTGGGGACAGCACTGAGGGGGTCCATCAGTGGCACCAGGGCTCGTGAGAGGTTCTTGAGCCTGTGCCCCCTGAGCAGTCCCAGTGCCTTCAGTGGGGTGAGGACACGTGGCAAGGGCTGCAGGCCAGCTCCCTGGAGACCCCTTGGAAGGGGCCTGGAGCCCCCTGGATTGTCTGTGGAAGGTCAGATCCATGACATGGTGAACTGGAGTGGCTGAAGAGAGCTCAGAAATGTTTTGATTCTGTCAGCAAAGCCCCATCGGACAGGGAGAGTTCTGCTCTGCTGGGCTTTGCTGTGAAGACAAGACAGAAAGGTCTGATTTGCAAGGCAAAACTGGACAAGCCCAGGGGGGACAGAGTGCACAGGGCAGGGCTGGGCTGGGACAGGCTGAGGGAGCTGCTGAGGTTTGGCTCTGGATGTGTGTGAGCTGAGAATGATGATCATTCATACAGAGCAGAACATTGCTGAGCTCTCTTCAGCCACTCCAATTCACCATGTCATGGATCCGACCTTCCACAAACAATCCAGGGGCACCAGGCACCTCCCAAAGGGCCTCAGGGAGCCCATGCCACGTGTCCTCACCTCCCCTTCGAGCCCTCACCCCGCTGAAGGCACTGGGAGTGCTCAGGGGTCACTGGGGGCTCGTGAGAGCTGCTTGAGCCACATTGCCAGTGCTCCCAGCCCTGGGCTGTGGCATCAGGCTGGGATGCACAGCTCCCTTTCCTTCCTGTGGCCAAGGCTCCCAGTGGCATCACCTGGGTGATGCTCCTGGGTGAAATGTGGGAATTTCCACAGGTGCTCCTGGGTGAAATGTGGGAATTTCACCTGTGAAAGGTGGGAATGCTCTGGGTGGAAGTGCAGGGGGACACACACACCTGCCAGTGCCCAGGGCTGGAGCTCACAGGGCTGGAGCTCACAGTGCTGCCCAGGAAATGTTTGTTTGCTCCCTGGAGCTCTGCTGGGGCTGGAGAGCAGAGCTGGGAGCTGCTCTGGAGGGGGTCAGGGCTTTGTTGTGCCTGTGAGAGGGCTGGACACTGCGAGAGGAAGGGCAGCAGGATGGAAAGGAGGAGAAAATTGGAGGCTGGGGTTGGGGGAGAGGGCAGAGGAAGCTGAGAGGATGCTCTGGCTGTGGGCAGGGCTGACTCCAGCCTGGCTCTGTCTGTGGGCAGGTCAATCTGCCACAGGTCACTTGTGCCTTGTCCTTGGCTGCTCCAGCACACTTAGCCTACACCACGTGTCCTCATCTCCTTCATCCCATAAAATCATGGCACTGGGGCTGCTTAGGAGTGAGTGAGGGCTCGTCAGAGTTTCTTGAGCCTGTGCCCACGTGGCATCAAGGCAAGTTTCCCTGAGACAGCCTGGGAGCCCCCAGTGAAACCTCAGGCCCTGGCACTTCCCTCTTGCTGCCAAACATCTGCCCAGCAGCGGGCAGGAATCCTTTTTGTCCTTTTTTGCCCCCCCTTGACAGAAGGGGACAGGGCAGAGTTTGCTGCAGCCTTGGAGCCACCTCTGCTGAGGTTTGGAGAGGAGCACACGGACAGCCCCTCTGGGGTCTCAGATCCATTCTCCAAGAGGATCCAGCTCAAGCCCAGGGAGCTCCCCCGACAGCCTGGGCTGCACTGACAGAGCTGCACTTGTGGCTTTTGGGGCTGAGCTTGTTCCAGTTGGCACTTTGCAGCTCCAAAGTGTTTTGATTTGCTCCAGATGGTGTGTGTGAGCTGCCATGCCCTCAGTTAGCCACTTGCTCAGCCCCAGCTCTGGCTCCCGGGGTTTCAAACACAACCTTCAGTCTCCTATGGAACGTGAGAGATGGAGATTCTTCATCAAATCTGCATTTCTGCCCACTTCAGACATCAATCACTCCCCAAAGAATGTGCCAAGGGCAGAATGAAAAAGAGGTGGCTGCCCCAAAGTGTTTGCTGAAAGGGTGGAGGCTGCAAGGACACTAATGGCAAAGTGTCAGTGACCCCCAAGTTCAGATTGAAGTGCCCTGGATTTGTTTAGACTTCATTTCTCTGCTTCCCCTCATGTGTTTTCCTAATGCCTTCTGAAGGGGGGAAAAATATTTGTGAGGAGCGTTTGGAGTAAATTGCTGGGAGAAGTTGGAAAAACATCATGCAGTGCCAGGGAAGGGATGGAGAACTGTGGCCTGGGATGCAAGGATGAGACCAGGGAAAGAAGCTGAGAGGTGAAAAACACTTTGAGGAAGGGAATTTGCTGCCTCTGGTTACTCCCTGTCCTGCCTCTGCTTCTGCAGCATCCAACCTCTGTGAGCTTTATGTGCTGTCCTTACTCTCTGCTCTTCATGTGCCACCTCCTCCTCAGGGACACCACGGGGTCCCTCTCAACAAAAAGAGGGAATTAATAAACCCTAAAGGGTAAAGCTCTTGTTGCAGCAGAGAAATAATGCACTGGTAAAAGCTTGGCTTGTCTTGGGGTCCCAGTGGGCCTGAGCAGAGCACGAGGGAGGGGACAGAACATGGGGCTGTTGGCTGGGAGGAGGACACAGGCAATCATTTGTTACTCAGAGGCAAAACTAGCCTGGATCTGAGGTAGTGACTGTCCCTGGAAACACTGCATGTGGCTGAACTTGAGCGCTCTTGGATATTTCAGCTCTCCAGTCTTCCCATGCTGACAAGGAGAATGGGAGCATGGAGCACATAAAATGTCTCAGGGAGCATCTTCGTGTCTCACCAGCACATCTCCCACGTACCAGTGGCCAGACTGGGGCTTTTCCTGGGCTGGGAGGCTTCAGCCCTTCCAGTGGGTGCTGCAAGTTGTGTTTTGGTGGCACGTGGAGCAGCCAGAGGGTCCGGGTTTGACGTGTGGGTCCCTCGGAGGAGCCCCTCAGGGCGTGGCTGATGAGCTGCCTTCCCCTCCTGGTTTTGTGTGCTGATAAGCTCGGTGTAATGCAGGGATGAAGACACACACACACAGTCTATTTCTGGTCTCAGCAGAGATCTTCCCATGCCTGAGAGGCAATCTGCCTGGCTTAGCATTCCCAGGATGCTGCCAAGCACAGCAGGGCACGGAGGAAGTGGCTCTGCCTGCACAGACAGAAGGAAAGGGAGCCAGGCTAATGCCTCGTGAGGCACCTCAGTGCTGAGCTGTTGGCCTGGCAGCAATGCCACAGCCCCAGAAAATGGTCATTTTTCCTCCTGAGCCCCACAGCCTGCTGCCTGTTGAAGGTGACCCTTGTGCCCTTCTTCTCAGCACATAAAGCAGTCTGGAAATGGGCAGCTTCTTAAAAGCTTTTCTTCCCTCTTTGCTCCTCCTGGGGAGAGAAGACAAACTGATATTGTTGTACTCCTGATTCTCTGTGCTCTGATGAGACAGCAACCCAGAATATTTTATTGAAAAGGGCAAAGAAAAAATGGAATATGAAATCTCTTCAGCCTGCCTAGAAGTTTAAAAAGTAAAGAAGGTATCCTGTGCTCTCATCTCCCTTCTGTGTGTGTTTGTGTGTGTTAAAGGTGCTTTCTCCTCCTCATTGCCAAGTCTCCTGATATTTATCTCACCCCTGTTGTTTCTTTATGGACCTCCAAGACATTTCCTGGCAGTGCTGAGATAAATGCCAGCCCAAGGGAAGGTCCCCAGCCTGTCCCTGGTGCTGATGTCCTGCACAGGCGAGAGGGGTCAGAGGTGCAAAGTCTCCTCCTTTCCCAGCTCGTGTGCCAGGGATGTGAACTCACAGCCACACAGGAGCTTTGCAGGAACACAAAGGAGCTTTGCAGGAACACACAGGATTTGTGGAACACACATGAGATTTCAGCCACCCATGACATTTGCATCACACACAGGAGATTTGCAGGAACACACAGGATTTTGCAGGAACACACAGGATTTGTAGAACACACAGGGTTTTGCAGGAACACACAGGATTTTGCAGGAACACACAGGATTTGTAGAACACACAAGATTTTGCAGGAACACAGGATTTTGCAGGAATACACAGAAGCTTTGCAAGAACACACAGGATTTGTAGAACACACAAGATTTTGCAGGAACACACAGGATTTGCAGCACACACAGGATTTGCAGGAACACACAGGATTTGAAGAACACACAGAAGCTTTGCAAGAACACACAGGATTTTGCAGGAATACACAGAAGCTTTGCAGCACACACATGAGCTTTGCAGGAACACACAGGATTTGAAGAACACACATGAGCTTTGCAAGTACACACAAGATTTTGCAGGAACACACAGGATTTTGCAGGAATACACAGAAGCTTTGCAGGAACACACAGGATTTGTAGAACACACAAGATTTTGCAGGAACACACAGGATTTGCAGCACACACAGGATTTGCAGCACACACAAGTCTCTGAGGGGAAAATACAGTGGGTGGATTTTTGAAAAGGGCCAGGATTAATCTGACAACCTCTGCAGCTATAGATAGAGAGGTGTCTGATAGAGCTGCTTCCTGGGGAGGGTGAGCAGAGGATTTCATCCCCAAGGATGTCATAAAAGGTCCTGGTGTTGCTGAAGGTCTCTCCCCCTCCAGTGGGGAGCACGTGTTCATTAGTGTGTGTAAGGAATTCAGTGTGAGCTGGGCTGGGCTAGGCAGGCACTGCCAGAGCTGTGATGAAAATGATTTCTTGCATTCTCAGAAGGGATTTCCTGCTCACCTCAGCCTCACCTGGTTCCTCCAGTCCTGCTCCATCTGCATTCAGACAGTGCCTGCAGCCCTTGGGCAGCACATCTGGGAGGAGCTGACCTTCTGCAGGGCTCCCTCTCCTCCCATCACATCCTTGATTTTAGATTTTCTGGTCATTTCAGCCATCTCCTTCCCCTGCTGGAATTCTTCTCCTGGTTGAAACATCGCAGCTCAAAGGCCAATTTTTTTTCCCCCCCAGTCTTTCACTTCTGTAGGTGCAACCTGTAGAGGAGGGGGATTTATGCCCATGACGTTCAGGCATCTCCAGGGGGGGTGTGTGGCCTGCACTGAGTCAGCTTTGGAAAGGAGGACGGGATATTTTAAATAGCTTGATCTAAAATTGATTCCAATCTGTCTTTTTATGGCAGCAGGCTAAAATAATAACGTTTCCAGGCAGGTGAGTAAAGCTGCCTGATGTGGAATTTGAGTGTGATCATGACTGACACGGATTTTGGGACTGTTCCAAGGAGAGGACACGTGTGAAAGT
This sequence comes from Vidua chalybeata, assembly GCF_026979565.1. Taxonomy (NCBI): domain Eukaryota; kingdom Metazoa; phylum Chordata; class Aves; order Passeriformes; family Viduidae; genus Vidua; species Vidua chalybeata. The sequence continues at coordinate 16,405,413 of NC_071544.1, forward strand.
AAATCCTCTGGCAGCTCAGCAGCAGAGTGGCTCAGAGCCTGGCCAAAGGATTGCAAGAGGGGACATCTCAGGAATAATAAAGCCTCAGAAAGCTTGTTTTTACTGCCATACTAATATTATGATCATTGACACTGAAGAGATCTTTGGTGAGATGGAGTTTGTTTATTTGGCCTGCTTAATACCCATTAGCACAGTATGCTGAAAGTATATACAGGAGTAAAATTAATGATATTTTTTGAGTTTATGGAAGTTTAAATAATATCTTTTTTTGCAAAATTATTGTAAACCTCAGAATTATGCGAGTCTCAAAGCTATTTGATATGGATGCCATTATTTGGTAATGGATGTGGAATTAAAGATATGCTTAATTAAAGTTAAAGAATTAATCTGTAAATCAGATTAAGCAGAACTGCAAAATGGCTACTAGGGATTTTCTTTTCTGACAGAAAAAAAATTCCAAGTAGCCATTTCTCCGTATGAGATGGTTCTGTTCAATTTAAATAACTGTGGTTTCTGTTGATTTTTCAGTAAAGTTGAGCAAAACAACACCATTACAATTCACACAATTAATTTCCTGATACCGTTATGTTTGTCTACAAATCTTCATTCAAAAATTCAGTTCAAAGCTGTTCCCCCTTGTCCCATCACTGTGTTCAGTGCAAAGTCCCTCTCTGGCTTCCTTGTGGGTGTGGAATGCTGTGGTAAAGGGCTCCTCAGGACTCTGGAGCAGGGAGATGCATCTGTGGAATATCTCAGTACCCTGAGCAGTGAGCCCAAAAATTGAAGAACACCCCAAAAAACAAGTGCTGCAAACCATCTCAGTGGAGTAAAAAAGGCGACCCCGACTCGGGGAAGAAATGCTGATGTCTGCTCCAGATCAGAAGGCTGAAGGACAGCTTTACTAAAACTATATTATATTACATTAATATTCTATTTAAAGAGAGACTATCCCATTCTACATACTTATTTCTTATTTACCTAACTCACTCAAACTGTGACTCTGCTGAGAGCCCGACACAGCTGGACCCCACTGGTCACTGACCCCAAACAACCTTCACCAGAATCCAGCCCTGCAATCCCTGCAGGTGAACAATCCCCACACCACATTCCACATGGGCAAAACAAAGGGGCAGAGATAAAGATTGTTTTCTCTTCTTCTCTCTGTGCAATCCCGAGAGACAGAATTGTGTCTGTCTGTGCAGAGGATGTGAATGTCACATCTCAGCAGCTTCCTGGTGCTGCCTGTGCCCCCCAAACAGGAGGGACAGCCTGGCCACACACAGCACTTAGAGGTGGCAGCATCCCTGGCAAGAGGAGGAGGATGCCCAGGAGGAGTGACCCATTTTGGCAGCTTGCCATGGAACCTGTGGCTTTCACTCAAAAATGATTCCAAAATCTCTGCTGGAAAATGGAGAGGCACCTGACTGCCATGGCTGATTGTCTTTTTCTGAGTGGTTTTGTTTCTGCACTGGTGGTTTTCCAGTCTAAGCAGAGTAAGAATGTAAAGAGGAAATTACTGTCAAACAGACCTTTCTAAATTGCTGTCAGTGAGTGGCAGGAGATGAGCCAAAGAGATCCTGTTCTTGTCAGCCTCACTGGAGTAGCGTGCTGTCCTCATTCAAGGAGAGCCCTTGTCTTTTTTAGCTGTGTGTAGGACGAAGCAAATAGTAAGTGATGTAAATGATTGATTTGCTTTGCTGCAAATGACTGAAATGTGGCGAAGTGGCAGGAAAAAGGAGCGTGCAGTGCTTGGAATGGATGAATAATGAATGGGGAAACAGTTTGCTGGTGAATTGTGGCTCCTGGTTTTTGGCTGAGGCTTCCAGGGCTCCATCACACCATGACACACAAGGAGAGGTGAGCATGGCCACGAGGGCTGTGCCCAGGCAGCGTTAGGGGCACGTGTGTCCTGCTGGGCCACCTCTCTGGGACCTGCCTTTGCTGCCCAGCTGCAGCAGTGCTGGGTGTGACAGCCTTGCAGCAGGGACACAGCCTGCACGGAGCAGCACGGGCAGGAGGCTGGGATGAGCAAAGGGTGACTTCACGAAGTGTCAGTCTGGATTTTCTCCCACGCCGCGTTTGTGGTGTTGTTCTCCCGGTGCTGATGGGCTCCCTTTCCTTTTCTCTCTCCCTCAAAATGCTGCTCTCACCTCTCCAATTCTTGCTCAGTCCAATGTAAGAAGCAAAAGCCATCCTGGGTGGATGGTGAGTGATGGGAGCACTGGGCCTCCCATCCAAGACAGGACCACAACCAAGGGTGGGCTCTGAGCACTGAAGAGCGCTGGCCCAGATCCAGATGCCCTAATTTCCACCTTTGTCTGATGTTTGCTGTTGGCAGATGCTGCTGAAAGCTGGGGGGTCTTCCCACGGAGCACAGGCTTGCAAATGAGGCAGAATTTAGGTCAGCTGAACCTGGGCCAAATGGTGTGGAGCTGTTCACTGGTACAGCCCATCCCTTTGAGGGTGCATCCTCCTGCCTGACAGTGTGGCAGCTGCTTCCTGGTGGGGGTAGGAGAAAAGGAACTTCTTGGCCACCAGATTTTCTCTGGCTGGATGGATGGATGGAAAAACAGTCTCTGTCCTGCCTAGGGGACACAAATTTGGAGTAGTGAGCCAAGAGATGTGATGGACACACAGAGGATTAGGTGAGAGGATGTATCAGCAGCGATCTCTCCTTATTGTCAGGTGACAATCTCAGAGTCTTTCCTGCCCTCAACTTTTTATCTGGAAATTTTTCAGAGAAACAGTCCTTAGGCATTTTCTCACACTTTAATTTGGGGAATGTAAGATGATTTTTGGAGGTGGGATCATCATCATCTCTAATTTGTAGGTGGCCCTCAACTCTGGCTGTTCACCTGATGTGCCACAGAGCCTGTTCCCACAGGGATGGTTTCTGCACACTTTTGTGCATCCACCTTTCACCTTTCCAGGCTGGAAGCAGTTAAACTGCCATGCTGCTGAGGAGAAAAATACATGCCTGAGGTCTGTAAACCTCATTGGAAAAAGTTGGGTTTAATTTTAGCACAATGTGCTGAAGGCAGGTCCTGAGGTTATGGTCCAGGATTTCCAGGGATTAAGTAAAGTAGGGCACAAATTATCTGGGTCATGGAAGGTCACCTGCTGCTGTTTCACAGCCCTCTGGGCTCTGCTCCCATGGGAGCTGGTGGCCTGGAGCTGTGGGAACGTGGGACATTGCATCACCCACCGGGTGGGACAGAAACTCATTTCCCCAAAAGAGTGGGGAAGAGTGAAAAAAAAAAAAAATTTGAAATGAAAGTGAAATGAAGTGAAAGAGTGGAGGGAGAGCTTGGGAAGGACATCCATTGTGGTGCTGCCTTCTGGTTGGAGCTTCTGTATCCAACCTGTGTGCTGAGAAGGCTGAGCAGCTTCAAGAATCCCAGAACAGCTTGGGCTGGCAGTTCGTCTAGTCCCACCCCCCAGAAAGAGCAGGGACATTTTCAACTTGACCAGGTTGCTCAAAGCCCTGTCCAAGCTGGCTCTGAACATTTTCAGGGATGGGGCACCAGCGGGTTTGAATTCTGCAGCCCCTGCCATGCCTGAGCACCCTTTCCATGGGGAAATTCCTGCTGCTGCCCACCCTGAGCCTGCCCTGGCCCAGCCTGAGGCCGTTCCCTCTCCTCCTGTCCCTGTTCCCTGGGAGCAGAGCCTGACCCCCCCGGCTGTCCCCTCCTGGCAGGAGCTGTGCAGAGCCAGAAGGGCCCCCCTGAGCCTCCTTTTCTCCAGGCTGAGCCCCTTCCCAGCTCCCTCAGCTGCTCCTGGGGTTCCAGACCCTTCCTCAGCTCCTTTCCCTTCTCTGGATCTGCTCCAGCCCCTCAATGAGAGACTGCAAGGAGATGGATACAAGGATTTCACAATCTGAAGGACACTTTTGCTGGTGATTCAGGAGCTGATGGGAGCTCTCAGCCAAGGAATGCAGCAGTTTTCCCCCAGAAATTGAGCATTCTTAACAGAATTTACTCCCTCAGCTGCTCCTGGGGCTCCAGCCCCTTCCTCAGCTCCATTCCCTTCCCTGGGCACGCTCCAGCCCCTCCACACCTCTCTTCCTCTGAGGGGCCCAGAACTGACACAGCACTCATGGTGCCAGCACAGGGGACAGTCACTGTTGCTGAGACAGGCCAGGTACCAGTGGCCTCTTGCCCACCTGGGCACACCTGGGCACACCTGGGCTCGTGTTCAGCTGCTGCCCAACACCCCCAGGTCCTTTTCTCCCAGGAGCTTCCCAGCCTGGAGCTGCAGAGAATTGTTGTGACCCAGGGGCAGGACCCGGCCTTGCTGAACCTCCCACCCTTCCCTCAGTCCATCAATCCAAATTTTCAGCTTCTCGCCAAGATTCTGGGCTGGGCTCCAAGCTGCCCGAGCTCCACCCTTCCCAGTGCCCTCTCCAGGCTGGGCACAGCTGGCTCAGGAGCTGCAGATGTGCAGCGGGGTGGCTGCACTGCTGCATCCCTGTAAGGAGCTCCCCGGACATGAAACACATGGAGACAGCATTAGCCCAGAGCAGCAGAGCAGGAAGGGAGCTGGACAGGCCAGCTGGAGTGTGTGAAGGCAAATGGACTGGGTGGGAGGGAAGGGAGGCCTGGAAGGTGGCTGCGTTTGTCTAGACAGTGTCTGTAATGATTTTTATAAATTATTTATTTTATTTTTATAACCGCTCTCTCTGGACAGTCCATTGCAGCCTGGTCCTGGCAGCCCCTCCTGGGACTGGACTCAGAGCTGGTACGTGCCAGAGACAGCAGCCCTGTGCGTGGGGTGCTGTTTGTTGTCAGGATAAAAAGAATGATGCAGCTTTCCTGGGCTGTGCAATGTCTTTCACTCCGCCTGCCTCGCTGGGCTGACACTGGGCTGGGGTGGTTTGACAGCTGTCAGTCAGAGTGCTTGGATGTGCCAATTAGCCAGGCTCACCAGGGCCTTTGGCATTGCTTGTGAGGGCTGTGTTGGCAAAAGCAACGCTGCGAGGTTGCCCAAAACCCAACCTCCTCCTGTCCATGCCAGACTGGAAGGAGCTGGGGCAGCACCTCCACTCTCAGCCCCAGCAGCCTGAAGTGCCCGTGTGTGAGCCTCTCTTCTGCAGTTCAATGAGCCTGAGTCTGTCATTCCTGTCTGCATAATCATTTCTTGTTCTTCTGCTGCCTTTTACACTTCCAGAGAGCACAATTCAGCTCTTCTCATGAGGGAAAAAAAAAAAAATCCCATTTTGGAGCCGTGCTGTTTCTTGACCCCCCCAGTCAGCAAAACCTCTCCAGGACAGTCCAAAGCCTTGCTGTACTCTTGTCTGGGATGGATTTTAGCTCCACAAGAGAGCATTCCTCATAACTGAATCACTTCAATGCTTAATTAGAAAAATTCTAGGTTTCCTTGGGGAAGAGGGAGGCATACTGTAAGTGAGGGCAGGCAGGGCACTACTGTGCTCCTCCAGCCCAGCACAGCATCCCTGTGGGAATGCAGAGCTCTCCAAAAGTGCAGCTTCTTACTTGCCTTTTTTTGCCCTTCCTTCTCCCAGGACAGGAGGCTGGGGAGAGCTTGTGCTGAGTTTGGCTTTCTGTGAGGTACTGGCTGGAGAAAATTCTGTTTTCTTCTCCTGCACAGCCCTGGCAAGCTGGAGAAATCAAGGAAATGAGGTGGTAGTGAGGTAGGGATGGCACTCTGCTCCCAGGGAACAGGGACAGGAGGAGAGGGAACGGCCTCAGGCTGGGCCAGGGCAGGCTCAGGGTGGACAGCAGCAGGAATTTCCCCATGGAAAGGGTGCTCAGGCCCTGGAACTGCCCAGGGAGGTTTGGATCCCCATCCCTGGAGTGTCCCAGGAAGGGCTGGAGGTGGCACTCGGTGCTCTGGGCTGGGGACAAGGTGAGGATCAGGTTGGACTCCATGGGCTGGGAGGGTTTTTCCAACCTGGCCTTTGTCCAGTGGTTTCCAAGCAGAGCTTTCAGCACAAACAGGGCTGAGGTCTGGTCTGAGGTCAGCAGCAGAGCCATGATGAGGAATGACACCCAACAGGAGTGACCCCCGTGTTCCAGAGCAGGAGCATCCTTAAATTCTCTGTGTCCTGCTGAGGTTTTCTTCGGTATGGAATTTACAGAAGTCGCTGTTCCGCAGCTGTCGAAATCCCAGAAAAGCAGATGGGATCCCTTCCATAGGGAGCCTGGGGCAGGGATCCCAAATCCAGAGGTGACGGGTGCTGAGGAGGTCACACGGTGCCCACAGCAGCTCCTTGGCTCAGCTGGGCCACCACAGGAGTCTCTGCCTGTCCTTGTCACAGCCCTGGACCATGGTCCCAGCACGGAGCCGTGTGTGGAGCCTCTCCCTGGGGCCAGCCCCAACCACTCCTCCTGCTTCCACTCCCAGCCCAGCATCAGCTCACCTGGGCTGTGACAGCCCTCCTGGCAGGCGGCCACCAGGCTTTGTTCTGTCTCTCCCAGATTATACAGCTCCCTTGTGGCAGTGGCAGCCCAGTTATCCCAGCTTTCCCCATTTCCCTGCTCCCGTTGGCTTGGCTTGTGCCAAAGCGTTCCCAGGGCAAGGTCAGGGTGGTTTAGCAGATGGATGAAGGCTGAAGAGCAAATTGTTTTAACCAACATTCCCTTTTTTTGAGGACACCAAGTTCTTACTCAAGAGGTAAAGCAGCATCCATCATTTCCCGAGGCAGCAGCCTTGACTCTGAGGAGCTTCTGGGGCTTTTTTGGAGCCTTTTTGGGGAATCGACTTGCACACCAGCCTGGCCTTTCCCCAGGGGCATTTGTGCTTGCTGCCAGTTCCAGGATATTCAAGGAATCCACAGATTTAATAAACCAGTGGGTAAAAAAAGATGAACTTTCTCCAGTCCCTCTGGGCATTGTGCTCCTCTGGAGAAGGTGCCAGGGACCATCTGGTGTTTTAGTGGTGTTGGGAAAAAAGAGAGGTGGTCCCTATCTAGCAAAATGTCCATGTGAGTGTTGATGATGTGGCAAACATTGTATTCAGTGAGGAAAATAAAGATGGAAATCTTGTTTCCTGCCCCAGCTGCTGCTGTGGCCACTTCCAGGAGCTTCCCTGCCCTTCCCAGCAGGACTCCATAGGGAATTTCATTTGGAGTGAGCAGAAATGAATCTTCTTGAGATGAGGATGGACAAGGATTGCTTTCCATGGATGTGATCAGAATGTGGCTCACTTGAAGGGGGTTTAAAACCTGGTTTAGTCTGTGGGGGCTAAACCCCACAAAAAAGTGCTTGAGGTTCAGTGGTCACAGGAACTGTGGGGCAGTGGCTTTTCTTTGCATGAAAGGAACTGCATGCAAGGGAATTTGTTAATTATCACAGCACACATTTTTAAGCTTAACGATTTGGGTTGTTCTGAGAGGCAAGAGGAACTGCCTGTGGGTGCGTGGGTGGAGAACAGATACTTAGGAAATGCTATAATTTGTATTCCTGCTTTTGCTTGGCCGGGTCTGTCATGGATCCGCTCTGCTCTGTGCCTTGTGCTGGGCTGGGCTTTGGAAAACAAGAAATTCCAAGGAGTTCCTCACCTGGTCACAGCCATGGGGGATGCCTTGTGGAGGCTGAGCTAGAGCAGATGCTGGACAGAGCTACAGAATAAAGCAGGGATTTATCAAAAGCCTCAATGGATCCTTGGGCAGCACAAGAGCCCAGCCAGGGCTGCACCCAAGATGAACCAAAATGGCACAAAATGAACCCAAGATGAACCAAAATGGTCACAAAATGAACCCAAGATGAACCAAAATGGCACCAAATGAACCCAAGATGAACCCAAATGTTCCCAAAATGCACGAGCGCTCCCGGGGGCTCTCACTGGGATCAGCTCTGCTCCATTTGCACCTTGCAGTTCATTGTCCCATTCCAGCTTTAGCCCAGGCACTCCCATCCTGCTTGTTTTTCTCTCTCCAGCCCACGTTGTTTGTGCTCCTGGGCCTGAGGTTTGGATCATTTGTCCTTGGTGCCCAGCTGGAGCAGGAATTGTTTTGTCTCCCTGCTCTGTGCACAGAGCTCACCATCCCCTCATGTGAAGCTCAGACCCACACCCTAAAGCAGCACAGAATGTGAAAAATAGAAAAGCCAAAACCTGAGGCATCATGGGGACTGGGATTGTGGAAGAGCCTTGCCCATTGCTAGAGCTGGAAGCTGTGTCTGTTTGGCCTCCTGTGGATGATGTGCAGTGTCTCAGCTGGATCCCACTGTGCTCCCTCTCCCAGACAGCTCTTGCAGGGCTCTGGGCATTTTTTTTTTCCACCTGGTTTCAGGCTTTGGGAAGATGCTCTGCACCTTTTCTTCCATTCTGCATCCTGCTGTGCCTCAGAGCTGCCTTCAGCTCCTCCTGCCACAAATTCCTGCAGTCCTGCATTCCCCTGAGCACAGCCCACCTGTGGCAGCCACCCTTGACCCCCTTTGCTGCTGAAGAGGAGCAGAAGGAGACACGTGGCTCCTCGCAGCTCTCCCTGGTGTTCACAGATCCCACCGAGGCTGGAGAGAGCTCTGAGAATACCATGGAAATGTCCTCTGTGGGCTGGGTGGCCCCACTGCCACTGGGCACTGCAGCCTTTGTCCCTCTGGACTGGAGGGACATCAACAGAGGAGGGGAAAAAAAAAAAAAAAAGAAAAAAAAAAGAGCTTTTTCTGCCCAATGCCTTCCACATCTATTCGTGGGCACGGCTGGTTTGTGTAAAAGCACTCGGGCACTTGTCAGGGTGGGTTTCTGCAGCCCCAGGAGAGGGGCTGGAGGAAAGGAAAAAGCCTTGGAGAGGGTGAAACCTCCACCCCAGCTCCATGTTGGGCTGCTACTGTTAAAATGTGACTAATGCTAAAAATAATTCCGGTGTTGCTATAGAAACTTGCAGGGTTGCTACGTGTGAACCTGGAGAGAATTGTACCCTCCTCAGAACATTGTTTTTCCCTTCCCCTCAGCCCTGCTCGCCCCAGACAGGACCAGCACAGCCTTGCTGGGTTGCCACAGCTTTTTTTTTTTTTTTTTTTTTTTTTTTTTTTGCTGTGCCAGAGGATGGGATGGGAGGTCATTATTTTACCTACCCCTATCTGTCCACTTCTATTCCTTCCAGCTCCTTCTGACATGGATTTTTGAGTCCATCCCATCTCCTGCTCCTTCCTTAGGTCTGGTGAGGAGCAGGTCCCCCTCCTGCCAGGTTTTGCCCTGCTTTCCATCTGTAGTGGAGGAAAAGGATCTGTCGTGAGCTTCCTTCAGGTCTGGAGATGAAAAGTGCTTTTGTATTCATTAACTTTATAACAGTGCCCCAATCTGCCATCCCCACCTTCCTGTCCCTCCCAGCTTTGCTAGCTCCTGTGCAGGAAGGTGAGGTTTTCTAAGCTTTTAGAAAAAAAAAAAAAAAACCCAAAAAAACAAAAAAAACCCCAAAAAAACCCCAAACAAAAAAAAAAAAAAAAAAAAAAAAAAAACCAACACACACAAAACCAAACCAAAACAAAAAAAACACCCCCAAAAAAACCAAAAACAACCCAAAAAAACCAAACAAAAAAAAAAACAAAAAAAAAAAAACAAAAAAAAAAACACACAAAACCAAAACAAAACAAAACAAAATACCAAAAACCCCTCCAAAAAAAAAAAAAAAAAAACACCCCAAAAAACCCCCAAAACCAATCAGGGGATCAGTTGATGTTTTTCCAGGCTGGAATGCCAAATGCTGGAAACTTGCACTCAGTTTGGAAAAGGGGCTGGGATGAACCCAGTGGCTGGATGACCACAGCCCCTGGAGGATGGTCTGGCTCCTACACAAATCATCCCCCGAGGCAGAGGGAAGTTCCCCCTCGGTGCTGCCGTGGCTTTTTCTCAGCTTCGTTGGGATTTTGGGAAAAGAGCAACGACCTCCTGTCTCTGCTCCAGATTTACAGCTTGTCCCAAACATGAGGTGGAGCTGAGTCCTTGGGGTCAAATTCAGTGTCATGACAGTGTCTCACTGACCTGGGGATGGTGCAGAGGAAAGCAGAAAAAGAAGGATTTTTGTTTCCCAGAAGAAAAAAAAAATTCTTCTTTCAAAATGCTTTTCAAGTTTGTTCGTTGCTTTGAAAGCCTCTTTGTCGCCCTGAGAATTTTAGAAGGATTTTAGGATTTTTTTACCTCACACCTCTGAGGGTTTGCATCCCTCTAGCAATGATGCCAGTCCAGTCCTGGAGGTGATTCACAGCAGCTGAGGGTCTGGAGACCTTTCAGTCCTACCTCTGCTCAAAAGCAGTTGTTCCCTGGTGACATCCACAGCCCATTTCTCCATAAACCCGGCTTTTGGGACTGGTTTGTACTGGAAAAAGCATTTCAGCCCTTGCCTTTCTGATGCTGGAGAGGCAAAAAGAGCCTGCTCTCTGCCAGGCTACCAAGGGCTGCTTTTTCTGCATTATTTTTCATCTCTTCCACCAGTACCCAGACTTGAGAGGGTGCCAGAGAAGGGTTAAGAATAGAAAGACAGACGAGGCAAGCTTCTGGGAACTTCCCCTTCCACTGAGGCACAGGAACATGTGTTATTCCCTGCCCCTTTGGCAAACAGCATGCCTCTCCCCACCTACACACACTTTGCCAGCTGGTCTTCTTTCTGCCTGTCTTTCAGCATCTCGAGCTGGTCGAACCTGCCCTGCAGCCTCTCCACCAAATCCTTCTCCTGGCTCGCTGCCACCTCCTTCCCCACCTTTCTGTAGGGCAGAGGGTCTTCCCCTCCTCAGGGACAGGTTGTGTCCCGTCCCATCTCTGTGTCAGAGCCTCCTTTTGTTCAAAACAAGCCCAGCCCAGCTTGCAATCAGAGGAGTTTTGGACCATCAGATGGTTGGGTTAAATATCGATCTGTGATTCGGCTTGTTGAGGCTGGATGGGCTCTTGTTTGGGACGTGGCTGGTGAACCAGAATCCAAAGATCTAACATGTTTTGTGGTTTTTTAATGTGATTGTTGGACTTGAGCTTCTCTTCTTCTGAAGTGATTGAAAGTAGGATCTGTGCTTAGGTCAAGCAGGTTTGGCTAAGGAAGGAATCAGCCCAGACGTATGAATTGGCCTTAAACTGAATTTATTGAGAAATCTGAATAAAAAAAAGCCCAACAAACAACATTGGCTCTTCTTGAAGTTGTTTCCATTTTCATAACCATGTGCAATTTCTGATGTCAAGCTCCTGACAGACACTGTCCTTGGGGAACTCCAGTCTGGCTCAAAGTAGGAACTAAATCACAAGGAATTTGTTCACGAGAGTTATGGCCCGTGGTACGGATGCCAAGGATTTCATTACAGGAGGATCCAACACTTCTGTGCCTTGCTTTTTGAAGATGCACAGTAATTAATTTTTGAGGATGCCAACAGAAGTTAATTAGGGACTGAAGAGGCAAGGATGTCTCTGAACTCCTTTCCTTGGCTGAAGTTACAATGCTAAGTCCCAACTTGGTCTTTTAACCTGGACATTTTCATCCAGGTGGAATATTGGGAACTGGAGTTGTAACCTGAGCTCTCCCAGGATTTTCTCCCTTGGATTTCTGGAGGAAATCCAAAAGGTACAGAGCTGGAGTTCCTTCAAAGGACTCTGGAGCAGCGTGTCCTAAAAGTGGGGTGGAAAACTCCATGAGAACCAGCCCTCTTGTGGTATCCCAATGTTTGGGATTGTCATCCCATGTAAATATAAATTAGCCCTTCCAGAAATCTTGATTCAAGTTCAATTCCAAAAGTGGCCTCAGGCCAATGTTTCTTTGGGACAAGGACTCACAGCTACCAGAGCATCAGTCTTGCACCTGCAGTGCAGGTAATGAGTGTGGCAGGGGGGACATTGCTGCTGTGTCACCCAGCAGAGAGTTTCCAAGGGAGGAAGGAGAGAACTTGCTGCTCTCTCCCTCTTTCATGTGGGTAATTTATGTGCTCTCCCTGCCTCCATTTTCCATTGGTAGTTTGGATGTACTCACACACTGCTTCTATCATGCCTCATCAGCCTCCTTTAATTAGGTGCTAAGATCATCAGGGGAAGAACATTTAGCACATAAGGCAGCTCCAGTACATTTAATGAATAATAACAAATGCGCTTTCTCAATTTTTTTTTTTCTTTCTCTTACAAAATAACGTGTCGGTGGCTTAATCAGCAACCTGCCTCATGCTCTGCCCCAGAGATGGGGTCTTGAGGGGGCTGAGATCCTGCAGTTTGTGTTGCAGACTTGGGAGAGATTCTCTGGCAGGATGGGAGTGCTCGTGTGGGGCAACGCCCCCCTTCTCTGTGGGCATGAAGAGAATCAGAATGGGTTGGGTTGGGAGGAACCTTAAAAAAAAAAAATCTCATTCCAACTCATTGCCACGGCCAGGGACACCTTCCACTGGAGCACGTTGCTCAGAGCCCTGTTCAGCCTGGCCTTGGACACTTGGAGGGATGGGAACAACTTTGGGCATTCTGTGCCAGGACCTCACCTCCCTCACAGTAATGAATTTCTTCCTAATTCCCAATCTAACCCTACTCTCTGTCAGTGTGAAGCCATTCCCCCTTGTCCTGTCGCTCCAGGCTCTGTAAGAAGCCTCTTTCTTTCTTCCTTGCAGGTTCCCTTCAGTTCCCATCCCTTGTAGATCACAGTTAGGTCCCTCCTAAACTTCTCTTCTCCAGGCTGAACATTAGAAATTCTTTCAGCTTTTCCTCGCAGAAGAAGTGTCCCCTCCCTGTCATCATCTTGGTGGAATCCAACAGCTCCACGTCCCTCCTGTGCCAGGGAAAAGGGGATTTCTTCTCACAGAGGGGTGCTCTTGTGAGCTGTAGGCAGCTTGATGTGACAGTCACAAGTCCAGGCTGGGATATCCCACCTGGATTTCTTGTGTCTCCTGGCACTGGGCTGTTCATTTTGATTGGACTGCCCTATTTCCTCTTGTCTCAGTTACCATCCAGAAAAAAAAAAAAAAAAAAAAAAAAAAAAAAAAAAAAAAAAAAAAAAAAGAAAAAAAAAAAAAAAAAAAGGAGCTCAGGAATGCTCAGCTTCTTCTGCAGAACTCTTTGAGATCCGTGGAAGAAAGCTGTCATATCTTAGGAAGTAGTCACATTAAAGTGGTAATTCTTGGTGTTTAAACAGGATCTGATGACAGATGGGATTAAATGCAAAGCAGCTTGTTATGAGGTTTTAATAACTGTGACAGACCTGGGGAAAGTGGTGTGGGGGGTGTGGGTGATCCAGAGAAGGCAGAAGCACATGATGCAGGATGACAGCTCATGGCATTGCCCAGGAGGGAGGAAGGATTATGCTGCAAGAAATTTGTGTGTTTTGGAGAGAAGGGAAGAGGAAGGAAAAAAATAACCCAAACAGAGGAAAACTCCATGTTCCCACTGTTCTGCTGCTCGTGAGAGCACAGCAGTGAGTGCCAGGTAATGTGGCCACTAAATATAGGGGGAAAACATCTCAGTGTTAGTGTCAGGTTGGGAATGAAGGGAAAAATAGACTCTGCTTCCTGTCAGAGCTGGGGACTGCAGAATTTGCAGGTTGTAAACCAAAGAGGATGTTCTCTCCTTCGTGTGTCTTCACTCTGTCTTGCAGTGTCTCCCTGAGGGTGAGGACAGGACGTCCCTGGGAACTGGAAATCCTGGTTTTGTGCTCTCTGTGGAGCAGTGGTGGGGCAAAGACTCCATTGTGCACTGGAGAGGGATGTGGAGGATGCACCTGCCTGGTTTTGCTGAGGAGGAGGCTCCTGGGGCTGGAGGTGTTGCTGCACTGGCTTGGAGGGATCTCCCTGAGCTCTGTGGTATCTGATCAGAGAAAGAGAAATCACAGCACCCTTCACAGAATCCCAGAATAATTTAGGCTGGAAAAGCCCTCCCAGCCCATCGAGTCCCAGCTCTGCCCCATCCCCACCTTGTCCCCAGCCCAGAGCACCGAGTGCCACCTCCAGCCCTTCCTGGGACACCCCAGGGATGGGGATCCAAACCTCCCTGGGCAGTTCCAGTGCCTGAGCACCCTTTCCATGGGGAAATTCCTGCTGCTGTCCACCCTGAGCCTGCCCTGGCCCAGCCTGAGGTAATTTCCTCTTTTCCTGTCAAACTAAATCTCGTGGTGAGGATCTCAGTGTCATCAGTAACCTTTGGTAGGACCCAGTGCCATTAATAACCATGGAAAAACTCAATAGTTTTCCACTGGGCTTGTGCATATCACAATTTTGCCTCAGATCACAACACTTTGTGCCCTAAGGAGCTGGGATTTGCAATGGCCCAGCATTGAAATTGAGTCTGTGACTGGCTGTGTTTTGATCTATTCATTTTTTGGCCTTTTGCAGCTGCCTCAAGGTGCAGCCTGCTGCTTGTGCCACCCCAGTCCTGAAACTGGTCTGAGCCAGGGACACCCAAACCCACCCGAGGCACTTTGCAGGGGCTCACAGGTTCCTCCTGTGACACAGGGCAGAAAACAGCTGCCTCTGCTTTCAAGTTGGAGTTTCAGCCAAGCACCAGCTCCCGTTTTGTAGCCTGCATCCTCTCTGTGGGAACATCCGAGATGAGCCCCGTGGCTCCCAGGAGCTGCTCCCGTGTGCCAAGAGAAGAGGTGGCTCCTCAGCTGGGCCCCACTTGCATTCTGCTGCTTCAGGACAGGGGCTTGAGTTAGAATGGAGATCTGGAGCTGCCCAATTTTAGCAATCCTGGAGTCCTGAGAGCTGGGGAGCTTCGGTGACTGAGCACAGCAGGAAGTGAGCTGGCTCCAAGCCTTAAAGGCTGCAGGGATCTGTCCTTACATCTAGGCTCCCTCTCTGGATATATCTCTGGGTGTATATAGATATATTTTATATGCATATATCCTTACATCTCTTTTTAGGTCATTCAAGATACTTCCTAGTCTATGGCAATTCCTAAAAAGAAGTTTTGCAGCCTTCAGCCTGCTGTTAAGGAGCAGATGATGTTCTGATGAACATTCCCTTTCCCAGCCAGCTTCCTTTCATCTTCTGGATTTCTTTCATGGGGAATCTTCCCCCCTCTCATGCTATATTCTGCTGAAGGCAGCTACATGGAACTGGAGGCTCAGTTGATCTTTTTGCTCATTTCCACCCACAGAAGTCTGTCTTTTTTAACATCCTAAGTACCTTGGTAACAAGATCATGGGTCTTGATTTGAAATCAGTCTTTAAAAGATCTTTTTAATCTCCCCTTTCCTTTCCCAGATCTGAACACCATCACAGGGTAAAGAGATGCACCTTCCCATAAAAGGCTGAGAGGGTTTCAGGACCCAGGTTTCCTTTGGTCCCCTTCCTAACAGGGAATTTAATCAAGGTTTCTTCTTCCCCTGAGAAAAACTCTGGTAACTCAAAGCATTGGAGTGGAGGAGAAGACTTGGCTTTTGCTGTCACTCAAAGCACAGGGACACCAGTGTAAATCCTGGCATTACCTTCATGGGATGTTGGAATCACAGAATCATGGAATGCTTTGGGTTGGAAGGGACCTTAAAGATCACCCAGTGCCAGCCCCTGCCAGGGGGGGTTTGCACAGATCACTGATCCATGGCTGGGCAGCTTTATCCCACTCTGGGCTCTGCTGGGGCCACCTGAGAGCACCTGGGTGTGTCCCCAAATCCCACCTCTCAGCCCAAACCTTTCCCCACAGGCAGAGCTTTGCTCCTGCACTCAGAATGGGGCCAGCACACCCTCAGTCCTTTGCTTTGTGCCACGCTGGAGCTTCTGACCATCCTCCAGTCTCCACAGCAACGCTTTCTGAAGGCCTGGCAGGGGATTAGGGATAAATATGTGTAGAAAAGGGGATTCTTCTGCTGGATGAAGGTCTCTCTTATTAGGAAGCATGTAAAAATAACACAGAGAATAGACTGCAAGCTGCTCTCTGGGTGAAGGTCTGGATTTTTAGACTCTCAGCAGAGGGTCTGAAGTTGTATCAGCTTTGCCTGGCTGGAGGTGGGATGAGATGAGCTTTAAGGTCCCTTCCAGCCTAAACTGTTCTGATGCTATGAAAGTACAGGTGTTTGTAGGGCTGAAACTGCTCCAGGTCCTTGATGGGTGGTGATATTGAAAGGTGGCTGATGTAATTGCAGAGTTTCAAGCAAAACTTGCCAAGTGTTTGGTACAAGTCTGTGAACTGGAGCAGGGATTCTTGTGAATAATTCTTGTAATCGAAGTGACGCAGGAACTGGAAGGTGGGGTCAGCAGCTCATGGGGTGAGTCAGGGATATCAGGAACATCACATAAAGGTTTGCTTTAGTGAAGACATTGGGAATGGCCTGAGGTCATCCAGCACAGCTCTCACTGCCTCGTAAAACCCTCAGGTTCACCAGCACAGTCAGATGTGACTCAGGCCCCAGGGTGATTCCTATCTCTGCCTGCTGTCCCCCAGGTCACCCCGTGCTGTTGGAAATTGTCAGCAGATTCTGCCTTAACGAGCACAAAATCCTTCTGGATGAGGGTGTGTGGGGGGAACAGTTCTCGCTTTTCCAGATTCTTCCTTCCCTGTCACGGCAGCTGGGAGCTTTCTTTGCCTCAGTGTTTAATCACTGTGCTGTCAGAGCAGGGAAGGCCTGCTCTGCTGCCCAGAGATCCAAATGGGAAGCTGGATCCCAGACCCAGCCACTTTTGTAAACCAGACCTTCCCTTCCCACCTCACCCCGCCGGCAGCATTTGGGATCGACATGGTGTTCTTGAATCCCACACGCATGGATTAACCTCTAACAGCATCCAGGAAAAGACTGGAAATTCACTGACTTCGGTCCCACTTTTCATTTTTCATCCTGTTAGCCAAACAAAAGGTAATTCCAAGGAGCAGAGCAGCCCTTGGGGTTCATCCCAGTGGAATGGGAGCAGGATGTGGGCTCCAGCTGGTTTTAGGCTCTGTCCTCAGGAACTGTGAGGCTTTGGCAGTGGAAACTTTGGCTTCTCTGTCTGTGTTCAATTGGCATCCTCATCTCCCAGAGACTTTATGTAACAGGGAGGATTTGAACATTTTTTATCACTCATGGCCACGAGGCAAACAAGCTCTAGTGAAGGAGAAAAGCCATACTAGTTGATGGTTACTTTCAATATTCCTTGGAATATTTGCCAGGTCTTTTGCCTGTCCATCCATATTTCCAGCTGGCAGACCTTGGAGCCAGGTGCATGGTCTGGGAATGGCCTGGAATCAATGGGATAATTAATTTTGCTGGATGTAAAGATGATTTCTCTTTTGGGGAAGAATATTCCCACAGGACAGCTCATGCTGGGACAAACCCTACACAGTCCAGGGTTCTTCACTGTTTTCCCCTAGAAAGCTGAAAGGCGCAGGTAAATAAAATGCATTTTCAGTTAAGGAAACAGAATGGGCAGTATTCCTGAAAAATCTAAGTGCAATGAAATAAGGAGAAAGAAAAGAATGAGTGACCTCACCTGGAGAAGCCTCAGGGACAGGTAAAGCTCACATACAGAGAACATGGACTTGCCTGAGGGAGAGGGAGCTGAGGTGAAAATTAGAAAGGGAAAAGGAAAGCAAAGCTTTCTTCTGTAATATATTCCACAAATGAGGATTTTCTGGTCTGTACATCCACACTGTGCTGCCACCCCCAAAACTGCTGAGGCCAGAGTTTGCCCCAGGAGCAGCATCACATCTCTGGAAACCAAAACACCTCTCCAAGAGCTGATGCCTGAGGCACCTACAGAGTGGGGTGGTGGTGGCTGTGTCCCCTGAGGTGGGGTGAGGACACTGAGCAGTCAGGGAGGTGACAAGGGTGGTACTGTGGCACTTCTGAATCTGGGGAAGACACTGGGTCCCTGCCGAGGAGCTCCTGCTCCCTTTTCTCAAACAGTTGCACCCCAAACCCCATTTGCTGCCCAGTGGGGCTGTGCTGGTGAGGGGTGGGAGGGCTCCACACTGGACAGGGGGTGACACCACACAAACCCGAGTGCAAAACCCACCAGAGGCCCCAGGCACCACAGTGGGTGTTGAAAGTACAGGAGTACGAAACAAATGTACCCATACACAAAACGTAAGTGAGGAAGGAGTTTGTTTTCTGAAAGCATTTAGGAAGGAGAGAGAAAGAGGCAGAAAAGTGTTCCCATGTGGGTATTTGTGTGAGAGACAGAGCAACCAGGGAGCAACAATCACCTGGAGCTGAGGAATAGAGCCTGGAGGAAACTGCACATGGGAGATGTGGCTGCTGTTCAAATCATGCTAAAAATGACTTCTCTGTTACCCAAAACGACTTCTTTGTTCTTTGGTTTGGGTTGACACATTGCACGTGTTTACCAAACTACCAAAAACTGTCAGCTGGATTTCAGCTCACTCTGTGCCTCCACGGCAACTGCATCCCAATCACTGACTCCCTGCTCCAGGGGAAGGTCCAAAAGTCTGACTGGGTGGTTCCACTGATGCCTTGGGAAGGCTGGCCTAGAACAGAGGCTGGACAGAGCTACAGAATAAAGCAGGGATTCATTAAAAGGATCTCCTCCATGGATCCACCTTGGGCAGCACCAGAGCCCAGCCAGGGCTGCACCCAAGATGAAACAAAATGGCACAAAATGAACCCAAGATGAACCAAAATGGCACAAAATGAACCCAAGATGAACCCAAATGTTCCCAAAATGCACGAGCGCTCCCGGGGGCTCTCACTGGGATCAGCTCTGCTCCATTTGCACCTTGCAGTTCATTGTCCCATTCCAGCTTTAGCCCAGGCACTCCCATCCTGCTTGTTTTTCTCTCTCCAGCCCACGCTGTTTGTGCTCCTGGGCCTGAGGTTTGGATCATTTGTCCTTGGTGCCCAGCTGGAGCAGGAATTGTTTTGTCTCCCTGCTCTGTGCACAGAGCTCACCATCCCCTGATGTGAAGCTCAGAGCCACACACTAAAGCAGCTCAGAATGTGAAAAACACAAAAGCACAAACATGAGGCATCAGCAGCAGTTTATAGGATCTGTAGAACAGGCAAGGAGAGCACCCTGAATTGGTGAGCTCTCTCCTGACCATCCCTGAGTGCAAAAAGGAGTCCCTGGGACTCCGTGGGACTCGTGCTCTCCTCCCTGCACAGAGCAGAGCAGAGCAGAGCAGAGCAGAGCAGAGCAGAGCCTGCCTTCCTCGTGTAGAAGTCGTGTTTCCAGGGTGTCCTCAGTGTGGATGGGGAGTGTTGATGCTGATTTTGGAGAAGGAGATGAGCATGGCAGAGCTGCTGTGGCACGTGGCCCCTGGGAAAGAGAGGAAGTCGCTCAAGCTGATATTTTTCAAGTGGGAAGGGATGAAATCAATGGGGAAAAGAGTAATTGTTCCTAGGTCAGAAGGGCGTGCTCCAGATGGTGGGGAGGAAAACCCATTTCCCAAGAGGAGTGTGGCTGGGCATTTTTCAGCTGAAGGATCCTGAGAGAAGACAGAACTGATTATGTCCACTTGAAGGTGAAACATAAGATAACCACACTTAAAAAAAAAATAGATGATGTAAAGGCTTTTTCTACTCTCAGTTTTTTTTTTTTTTTTATCTGATCTCCACCTGCAGCTGGGAGTTGGCTTGTTTTTTATTGTGTTGAAAGATCTGGTTTGCTTGAGATCCTTCCAGTAACATTTGCAGCAAGGTTTCCTTCCAGACTGTTGTCATTAGCTCTCAGATACAGCTGGATCTGGGTGGAAATTCAGCTTTCTACCACAGACATTCTCAGTGACCAAAATGCAGCATTTCTGGAAATTTGAGACAAAGTGAAGCAGATTTTTCCCAGTCAGGAGGGTGGATATGCCCTATGCAGGCTTTGGAGAGGACATCAAAGATCATTTATACCCCACAGCCAGGACAGGAACTCCCAAGTCCTTAGATATTATTGAAAAGGAAGAGGCAGAGAATGTTGTTCAGATTTAATTTGGGGCCAGCCCAAAGGGATACCCAGGAGAGTGGTAGGGAGCAGGAAATGTCAAAGCAGAGCTTTCCAGCATCGCTGATTCCTTTGCATTTTTGGATAATGCTTAAGAGAACATTTTTATTTTCATGGTACATCAGCCATGTGCTTTGTGCCCACAGACAAAACCTAAATGCCACGTCCTTGCCCAAAGGAGTTTTGTATTGAACTGAGTCCTTTCATTTTATAGAGACACGTGTCTGGAGAGAAATAAATTGCACTTAGTTTTTCTTCCCTCTCACACCAGCAATTGTTGTAGATGAGATGAAATTGGGCCAGTTGCTGGCATTGTCAGGTTCTGAGATTCTTCCATCTCTGCAGATGCTGCCCACGGGGATGTTCCACAGCTGGACATCCCCCTGGAAATAGTGACAGGCTTTAGGAGGGGAGGAACTCTTCCCCATTCCTGCCCTTGTGGGTGCAGGCACACTGCTGTGGGTGGGTTTGGACTTTGTCAGCTGTGGAACCACTCCAGGTGAGCTCTGGCTGTTTGTGATAGGATCTTAATGTAACATTCAGGTTGTAGCCACAGGGAAATTTGAGCAATCTCGTACCCAGGAGTGGGCTTATCCTAAAGACTCCGATATCCTGGTGTGAGGGAGGTCTGGAGGATTTGAAAAGAAATGAGACACCAGGTTCAAAAGCACCTGCAGGGATGCAAACTCACCTGCTTGCTTTTAGTGTAGAATATATTTTTACTCAAAATTCCTTATGACACGATGCCCTCAATGTCTGCTTCAGGCAACTCTTTTTTTTCCCCAGTCTCTGAAGCAATCATGGAAAATTTGCTGCTTTGATTTGAGAGCTGTGCTGTGAAAAGGTGGCTGCACACCTGGTGTGGGAGAGTCATTCTCTCTGTTGCCATTTGTTTGTTTTTTTCCCCCAAGCACAAGCTTTTGTGACCATTTAAGGCTGAGAGATTTGGTTTCCTGGTCTTTATTTCTCCCAGCACTTGTTCTACCACGCCTGGCATTTCTGTTGGCTTCCTGCTGGTTAAGTTGTATATTTTCTATATCCAAACAGGTAAGAGAGTAGGTTTAGGTTAGGGATTAGGAAGAATTTGTTTCCCTGTGAGGGTGGTGAGGCCCTGGCACAGAGAAGCTGTGGCTCCCCCATCCCTGGCAGTGCCCAAGGCCAGGTTGGATGGGGCTTGGAGCACCCTGGATAGTGGAAGGTGTCCCTGCCCATGGCAGGGGGTGGAACTGAATGATATTTAAGGTCCTTTCCTACACAGACCATTCCATGACTCCATAATCTTCCTCAATCAAACACATTTTTCAATACTGGGTGTTTGGGAATATCCTAATTTTGTGTTTATATTATTCCTGTGTCCCCTCTGTGTGTTTGGAACAGCCCTGCAGTGTTTGCAGGGAGCAGGACCCCAAGCTCTGAGCTCCTTCCAGAGGTTTGGGGCACAGGTGCTTTTGTGCAGCTGCACATCGATGTTTGCACAAGGAGAGCAATAAATTTCAGGCTCTCGTGTCAATTAATTGTGCAGTTTGGCCTGGGATTATATCCCAGCCTCAACAGTTGTTTGTTAATAGTTAAGAAGGGCTTGACAGATTCTTAACTGGTTAATAAATAACTCAGGGAAAAGAAGGTTCTTTTCTAAATTGCAAGTTAGTTTGCTTTATTTTTAATGACGTCCCTTGCATGTGCCTTGTAAAGTTTCTCTAGAGCATAAGTGAGTGACAGGCCAGTGGCACTGAAATCTCCTGTGCTTTTTCCTCTGTTCAGCCAAGGCAACTTCATTTTAGTCTCTTCCATCCTATGAAATATGGTGTAGGGTTGAATATGCTGCCATAAATAAAGCTTGAAAAGGCCTGTGCAACTTGGCCCCAGAGTTTGTCCTCTTTCAAAATCCAGGATTACGATTTCCAGGTGATGTCATCCCAGGTATGAAATCCTTCCAGCCAGTAGAGATCGGGTTATTTTCCCCATAGCATCCCTGAGAACGACTGCCTGTGAATCTGGGATCTTGCAATCGATTTTGTTTCTCCATCTGTTGGAACAGCCCTGGCAGAGAGTGCTCAGTCTCCCATCCCCCTGGATTATTTGGTGAATGTTTCTTTCATCTTAGATCACAGACAGACAAGCATCAGCTCACGAGGTGTCATGTACCAGCTACTGAATTTAGAGCTGCAAAAAGCAGAAAACACAGGCTCTGCTTCTTTAATTAGTTCCTGCATCTGCTTTGTTAGCTGATCAGAAGTCCAGGAGCAGGAGTGTTTGGCCCAGGACACTGATAGCCATGCTGTGAGATCATCAACAATTCTTTCCAAAAGGGAAAGCTAAGGAGTCCTCCTTTGAGGTCCCAAAATAGATTTCCTGTTGAAAACCCAGATAGTTTCACTATTCCAATATCACACAGCCACTTCTGGCCTCGATGTGGAGGGCTGTGAACCTCGGTGGAGTTCCTACCCTCGAGCACATGACTTCCAGAAAACCCTCAGGCTGGATTGAGGGATCTCTTGCTGTCTCACAGCTGTGTCCCTCCTGAGCTGCTGAGCCCTGTCCTGACAGATCCCCCAAAGGACAAACATGATCCAAGCATCCAGAGGTTTTGCTTGTTGGTCGATGCAAAGCCTTGAATAACAGAGGGAGAGGGTGAGATCAAAGCTTCTTGGTTTAGATTTTAGTCTGGGGAAGGCACTTTGGGGTTTGTCAGCAGTGACACGTAAATTCTCCTTCTGCGAGCCGGAGAAGCAACATGAAACAAAGATTGTGGGGTGTGGGATTTTTTTGTAGTGACTTGGTGGCTCTCCTGTACAGGATAAAACTCAGGAGGCAGCACGGGTGTCTTTGTAAGGAACCACAGGGAAAACAGATCTGTGTCAGGCAGGTGAGGGTAATGCTGTTTTCTGGGAAATGCCTGATTCTCTAGAACCTAGATTCTCAAGATTCTCTAGAACCACCAACTTCTGCTGCCCACGTTAATCTGTTTGTAGGACAGGGTTACATCCACGTTTACTGCTCAGAATGAGGGCAGCCAGCCTGCTCAGCTTAGTATTGAGTTAGGAGTAGAATAATTGCATGTGTTTAGTGCTCAGTGTGATAAAATCAAGAGCTGGCATGGTTGCTGGCCTTGTTTTAACCCTAACATCATGCACAGACTCCAGTTTAATACTAAGGACTGATTCTGAGCTGCATGAATGTCTCAGGTTAAGAACAGGACTGATGGTTGTGGGTTATGTCCACATCCTGCCCACCACAGGATTTGTTTAGGGCTCCCTTCTCCAAGTGCATCCTTTCTGTCTATTTGGGTTGAAAAGGTCTCTTTCCTGAACTGCCCAGGGTCTGCAGTGCAGCTGCAGTGCTCAGGGGGTTTTATTTCAAGGGCTGATGGTGATTTCTGGGCACAGGGTCTCGCTGGCACTGGGAGCACTCGATTGAGTCCCGAGTCCAGCCAGGCTCAGCCACCATGAGCTGTCCTGCAGATCGATTTAAGGCATAAATTTATGTCATAAACTCCTGGCTGGAAACCCCACACTGTTCCTGTCCTGTGAGCTGGAGCAGAGGCTTCTTTCTGCAACTGGACCAGTTTCTTTCTCTGGTTTCCAGGACTCCCAGGGTAATTTTATTGACTCAGATAAGAAAAGGAGGGGTACAGGCACATTTTGGCAGGACACAAGGGTGAGAAGGAGCAGAGGGGCACAGGGGTGAGGGCAGTGTCCCCTGTGTCCCCAGTCCTGGCATCGTTATCCCAAAAGGGACAAACTGGAGCAAAGTTAAGCCAGGCCTGGGGTGCAGGAGTGCCACAGGTGCAGGCACAGAGATGTGCAGATATCCTTGGCACGTGTTCCCTCCAGTGCTCAGTCACGCAAGGAAAAAAACTCTCCCAGGTGAGCTCTTTAAACTCTCTCCAACTTCTCCTGATCCTGGGAGGAGGCAGGAGGAGCTGAGGGCCCCACCTTGTAATTAAAGGCATCAGGAGCATGGCAGACAACAGGTTCTAATAGGTTCTAATAGGTTCTAATAGGTTCTAATAAGTTGGACTTGATGATCTTAAAGGTCTCTTCCAACCTCATTATTCTGTGTGTAATTAGCAGGTGCCTGGGTTAAACCAGCTGGGTTTTCCTCCTCGGTGAGGGTGACAGGGTGAGGGAGGGAGGGACAGCCGGGTCTGCAGCAGCCCCTCTCAGGCCATTCATTCCAGTCTGGAGGGCACGGCAGGCACAAAGCGAATAACCAGATGCCAAACTTCGTGTCCTGTCCCGGAGCCAGGGGCAGAGCCTTGAGCTCACCTTTGTGCTTTTGAAAACACTCAGATAATCCTGGCTGTAGAGCTGCTTCTCCCCTCGCCCTTCCCCTGCTGTGATGCATTTCAGGAGAGCAGGGGGGGCTATTCTTGGAGACATCCTCGTGCTAGAAATGATAAACCTGGCAGCTTCTCCTTGAGCTTGGCCCCGTCTGCTCGTGGCACATCAGAGGAGCCAGCACGAGCCCCCGGGGCTCTGCTCTCTGCTGGGCACGAGTGGCCTGTCCTCCCTTGGCAGGCAGCTCACGGGGCCTGCTCCCGCTGCTTTACTGCAGCCCCGCGGCCAGAGGCGTCTTTAAAAGGGAACATTTCAAAGAGAGACAAAATACGTTTTATATATTTATTTTAATATATATTTTAATATATATTTGAATATATATTTTAATATATCTATTTTATCTTTTTCTATTTTACCTTTTTCTATTTTATCTTTTTCTATTTTATCTTTTTCTATTTTCTATTTTCTATTTTCCTATTTTATATTTATATGAAACATATATTTACATTTATTCATATAAATATATGTTATATAATATAAATATTTATATAATATATAAATATAAATATTTATATTTATATAAATATACAAACATAATATATGTTTATATATTTATATAAACATATTCTATATTATATGCATTTATATATTTATATAATTATATGTTATATACATTTATATGTATTTATATATATAAACATATATAAACATCTATATTATATGCATTTATATATTCATATAAATATATGTTATACAGATTTATATATTTATATAAATGTATTCTATATTATACGCATTTATTTATTCATATAAATATATGTTATATACATTTATATATTTATATAAACATATTCTATATTATACGCATTTATTTATTCATATAAATATGTTATATACATTTATATATTTATATAAACATATTCTATATTATACTCATTTATATATTTATATAATTTTATTTTATATACATATATATGTACATAAACATATTCTGTATTATATACGTTTATAGATTTATTTACATAAATATATTTTATATTATATTATTATTTTTTTTTCTTTATATCTAGATGAAATAGATTTTCTATATTTCGTAGATATATATGAAATCGATATTTTTATATATATGTGAGATAGATATGAAATATATATTTTTCAAATATATATATATGAAAAATAGCTGAACTATTTGAAAAATATTTGGAAAAATATTTGAAAAATAGGTGGAATATATTTTATCTATTTAATCTATAGATGAAATATATATTTATATTTTTATATATATATGAAAAAATAGATGAAATATTTGAAAAATATTTGGAAAAAATATTTGAAAAATAGGTGGAATATATTTTATCTATTTTGTCTATATAAGAAATATATATTTATATATATATAAAAATAGATGAACTATTTGAAAAATATTAGGAAAAATATTTGAAAAATAGATGGAACATATTGTATCTATTTCATATATATATATGAAATATTTATATAAATATATAAAATATATATAAATAATGAAATATATATGAATATATGTAAATATATTTCTATATAAATATATATTTATGTATATATTTATTTATATATATAAATATATATTTATATAGAAATATATTTAATTTTATAAATTAAAAAATAAAAATAAAAATAAATAAAAAATATATATATTTGAAAAAATAGATGAAATATCTGAAAACTATTTGGAAAAAAGAGAAATATTTGAAAAATGACATCAGGCCAGGATAAATCTCGCCAGCACGTGAATGCTGTGGATCGAGAACTAGGACATCCTAAGGGTGGGATTGCAAAGGCTCTCTCAGCCCAGAGTTCTGTGTATAAAATGACAGCTGTGTGTGATTTATTTTTTATTTTGTTTATCATTTAAAGAGTGGTTTTGGTTCGCCCCCCCATTAGCATTTCTTTAATAGGGATTCTTTCTTCCAGCCCTTTTAAAGGTGAAGAATGAGGCAGCGTTGGGCTGGGGGAGCTGCAGGCTGTGTCCTGCTCCGGTGTTTGCCACTGGCCACCTGGGGACAGGGGGTAGCCACGGCCTGGCCACACATTGCCCGCTCAGAGGCGGTGCTGTCCCTTCAGGGCATCACTTTGTGTCCACTGGGCACATTCGTCCTGTTTGGAGAAAAAGAAAGATTGGGTGATTTTAAAAGTTGTTATTTATTTCAGCCCACGCCGGAGCGTGCAGGGGGTGACCCCCAGAGCAGCGTGGGGACAGCAGTGGCTTTTCACCCGTGGCCAGAGCTGGGGGGATGGCAGGGCAAGCACACAGTGCAAAAAAGCCTCAAAGCTGCCCAGGTTCCCAGCGTGCACCCGCTGGAAATTCTTGGTTGGCCTTGCTTGGTTCTCATTAATTTAATTAACTCCGCTCCGAGTCAACTGAAACATCAACGCGTTGCCCATCACCAAAGCAGAAGTGATTTCACAACAGTGGAGTTGCTATCAGAGCACGTAAAGCGCTGAGGAAAAGCCTTTTTTTTAACCCAACATTTCCGAGTTTTTCACCAAATTCTTGGTTGTTTTTGTGGAGTGAATTTTTTCCTTGGTGTTGAAGGTTTGGACAGAAAATCCACCTCGTTCTCATGAATTTTTTGGCAGCGCTGGAGCAGAGAGCACGACCAGCTCCAGCAGAACCACAAAGTGCAGGCAGCAAGTGGCTCTTTGCTTTAGGGCTTTAGCAAATTCTCTCGAAGCCTGGGCTGTTTATATAGGAATATATATATTAATATAATATAATATATATTTATTTATATATTATATATTTATTTAATATATATTTATATATATTCAGATGCAATATATTTTATATATTTCCTAGGTATATATTAAATATACCTTTTTATATATTAAATATATATAGATATATGAAAAACTAGATGAAATCTGCTGCTCAGACTCTGGCTCCAGCACGGGTGTGAGGAGCTCTCTGCACCCCGCTGCCGTTCAGGTCGGGCCACATTCCTGGCAGCAGCTCTGGCCCTCTGCAGCTCCTGCCTCAGCTGCGCTGGGCTGTGCTGCTTCCCCAGCACAAACCTTTCCTGCGGTGAGCTGGGTCTGAAAGTGAGACAACAACGGGGCTGCGACAAGAGGAAAGCAGAGACACAGCCCTGGGTGCTGCACTCAGTGCCCTGCGCTGGGGACAAGGTGGGGGTCAGGCACAGCTGGCTCCTGGAGGGCTTTTCCAAATGATTCTCTGGCTCTCGGTGCCCTGGAGGACTTTTCCAAATGATTCTCTGGCTCCTGGAGGGCTTTTCCAAATGATTCTGTGGCTCTCTGGGTCCTGAAAGGCTTTTCCAAATGATTCTGTGGCTCTCAGTGCCCTGGAGGGTTTTCCCAAATGATTCCCTGCTCTCAGTGCCCTGGAGGGTTTTCCCAAATGATTCTGTGGCTCTCTGGCTCCTGGAGGGCTTTTCCAAACGATTCTCTGGCTCTCAGTGCCCTGGAGGGTTTTCCCAAATGATTCTGTGGCTCTCAGTGCCCTGGAGGGCTTTTCCAAACGATTCTCTGGCTCTCAGTGCCCTGGAGGGCTTTTCCAAATGATTCTGTGGCTCTCTGGTGGTGCTTCACTCCCCACCAAGGAGTTTTGAGACACCTCTGCTCTTCCTAGGTGAGGGGAAAATGTGTGGGTAAAACAGGAAGGATTTCATTGGTCCTTGTGGGGTTTTAAAAAGCTTCCTTTGTGAAAAAAGAGACCCTGGAGTTTAGATTTGCAGCAACCTGAGCAGTTATCCAGCTGTGTTTAACATCTGCATCTCCCAAGGAACCTCTGGGTACCTTACCCAAAGCCTGCTGTCTTTTCTGACAGTCTCAGGTGTGTTTGGGTGGTTTATTTCCTCCTTTTGATTTAGGTGACTCTGGTTTTTAAACAGCTGGGACAGAATTCCCTCAGATTTCTGGATAAGCAGCATGTGCTGCTCTCTGTTCTGAAAGGAGAGCAGGGTCAATGGGGCAATCCCTCATTTCCAGAATATCCACATTTAGCTGGTTTTGCCTCTGGAGAGCTGTCAAAGTCTGTTTCACACCTGAGGGTGCAGGTGCAGCTGAGCAAAACTGCAGAGGGGAGTTGGTGCTGGAGAGGAGCAGGGTGAGGCTGTGCCCAGCTCCCACCCCCTGAGGGAGGCTGTGCTCTGCTCTGAGCCCCTGCAAGGTGCTGCCTGGGCTGTGTTTACCCTCCCAGACCCTCCTGGTGGCTTTGGAGCTGTGCTGTCGCTCCCTGCAGCAGCTCTGTGAGGTCTGAGCTCCTCACTCTCCTACTCTGGTGCTGTGAGCAGCCACGCTGTCGGAGTCCAGCACATCCCTCTGGCTGCCCTGGCTGGCTCCAGACCCTGGCAGGGGGCTCAGAGACCCTGGCAAGGAGTCAAAAACGCCTGTGGCTTCGATTTTAGCCTGTGGGAAAAGCTGCCAAGTCTGTGTGAGGAATTACAAGCCAGAAGGGTTTGAGAAGTGTAATGGGTGAATTGACACAGGGTGGAAAAGTGGAATTTTGGGATTTTTAGAATGGGGTTCAAGGGGACAAGATGGAGGAATTTGGGCGTGTCCTGACCTTCTTCCCCTTCGTCTTGTCCCCCATGTCTCGGTGTGATGGTGACACTTTTCTGTTGGTTTCAGGTAGACACACACTGTCTGACACAGGGGATGGGAACTGGCACATTACTGTAAATATAACACACGTAATTTCTGATATAAAATGTGAGCACCGCCCGGCAGGGCAGGCAGACTGCCATGGCTTCTGTCCTGGATGGACCTCAGCAGGTCAGAGAGAGAATGTTACAGATAAGGGAAAATAAACAACCTTGAAACCTCGATCTTACACATTCCAGCCCTCTTCTTCAGCTGCTGGGCTGGGAACAGGGACTTTTACAATCTCGGGGTCATTCCAAGCAAGGCAGACCCCATCACCACTCCCCAGCCCCTCTTAACTCTCCTACTCATAGAAAAGGAGGAAGATGGAGCCAAGGGCATCTTTCTGCCCTGTGACACCACAGCAGGGCTGCAGTGCTTGACCCGAGTCCCCTGCAGCACCAGGAGGGACCAATTCCCCCCAGGGGACAAGTCCTGTCCTTCTATTTGAAGCCCATTTGTAAAAGGAGGGCTCTTTTGCATTTTTTACCCCCTTTCTTCTTTTGATGCCAGTCTCTATTGTTTGAGGAATCTCGTGCTAGGAAACTGGGGCTGGGGAAAAGGAAGCTCAGAGACACAGCAGCCAAACCCTTTGCAGGAATCTGCTCTCCTCTGAAGTTTAAGGCTTGCGATTTTTCTGATGTACTGGAAATGATTGGTGTTTCCTTTGTACTCCTTCGTGGTGGCTGCTCTGATAAGCCCTGAGGGATGCTTTCCTTGGACAGATCTGGAACCTTTACAGCCAAAAAAAAAAAAAAAAAAACCCCAAAAAAAACAAACCCAAAAAAAGAAAAGGAAAGTAAATCCATGTCCTGTTTTCCCCTATTCCATTTCTTGTAAATCAGGGATTTTCCTTGTTTCAGTGAAGGACTCAGGACTCTGTGTCTGTAATTTTTGGGAACGTTAAAAGGCTGCAGACCCTGCAGCACCATCCACCCCAGGCTGCTGTGAGGGGAGAGTTCTGAATGCACTGTGTGGTCTGACCTTTGCTGTTTGGAGAGAGGCTTCTGGGACTGACACAGCTCGGAGATGGAGAGGGTTTGGAGGCTGATGTGAAGTTTGCTGGGAGCCCAGAGCCCTTTCCAGACAGAGTTCAACCCTGAGACCTTTCCAGGGCCAGGGCAGGAGAGCTGCAGCTCCAGGCTGAGCAGGACTGTGTGTGGCCCAGAAATACAGAGATGCTGCAGGTCAAACCCCACTAAAAAGGAATAAATCCCTCTGATTTTAGGAATAAACATCTTCTCCCAGGCTGGGTGAGGATGGTGAGTGGAGAGGGGACTTGGCCAAGCATGATGCAGAACTTGTGCCATGTGAAGTGGTGCTGCTGTCACTCAGTCCTGTTCTTTCCTAAGGTTGGCTCCTCTCACACCCTGGGAGCTGCTCAAGGGCTGCCACTCCCTGGCTGTGCAACAGCAAACCCTGATTGTCTGTGCCAGGGGCTCCCTTGTGCCAGGGTCTCACCTGTGCCAGGGGCTCACCTATGCCAGGGGCTCACCTATGCCATGGTCTGACCTGTGCCAGGGTCTCACCTGTTCCATGATCTGACCTGTGCCAGGATCTGACCTGTGCCAGGGTCTCACCTGTTCCATGATCTGACCTGTGCCATGGTCTGACCTGTGCCAGGGTCTTCCCTGTGCCAGGGTCTCACCTGTGCCATGGTCTGACCTGTGCCAGGGGCTCCCCTGTGCCAGGATCTCACCTGGGGAGGGCTGATAGCCCTAACCCACATTCCCTCTGAACCAGCAGGGGATTTTCCCAGTGCCTTCAGTGGGCTGCAGCCACCTCTGTGCCACCCTGCGCCCCCTCTGTGCCAGCCTGTGCCCTGGTTTCCCCTGCAGCCCAGCACCCCCCACCTCCCCGCAGTGCTCTGGGGCTGTTGGGATTTTCTGGAGCACTGAGGTGTGTGGGAATGTCATGTCAGGAACGTCCCTGCTGGGAAGGCAGAGCCTGGGCTCTCGTGGCTGTCCCTGGAGGGTGGTGGCACCTGCTGTGGGCAGCTCTGCTGGGGGAGAGGAAGAAGGGAAGGACCCTCTCTTGCTGTTTGGGGAGAGCTTAGACCAAAATATGGATTGTCCAGTCCTCCTCCACCCCTCCCCATGACTTTGAGGCCTCTTCCTGGCCGTGGTGAGGTTTTTTGTGCTCTGCTGTGGCTGTGAGGCAGCAGCTGGGCTTGGTACCCTCCTCGTGCCTTCTCCCTCCACCGGCCGAGCTGCAGGGTGATGTCAGTGCCACCAAACCCCTCCAGGTGACCCAGAAAGCTGCCCTAGTTGGGTTAGTTTGGGTTTTTTTTCCAGCTGCCAGCAATGTGGTGGGAGCAGCTGGAGGGAGACACGGCAGCAACTGTTCATAAAAGTCCAGCTGAAGGATGGAAACACCGGCTGGCACCTGGAAAAACGTTTGCTGTGGGACGCTAGAAATGCCACCCCGCGGTGCCCGTGGCTGCTCACACGCATCATTGCCTCATCACTGCCAGGTAAAAAGGCAGGTGATGGATGGGCTGGTGTGAGCCAGGAGCACAGGGGAGGCAGCAGGCTCAGCCCTTGCCAGGCAGTGGAGAGGATGTCTTGCAAAGCGTCCTTAAATACCAAGAGGTATCGCAAGAATCGATGTCTCCTCCTTTTTACTGCACACAGATCTCTAAAAGATGCTGCTTCCTCTTTTCTTTCAATAAAACACTCCAGTGTGCACTGCGAGGATGGGGCCTCGCCTCCAGGATAGAAGGGGGTGGGATGGGGCTGTTCAAAATGAAAGGCTGAATGCCATCCCAAAATTTCAGTTCTCTGGCACACAGAAGAAAGGCTGCAAAGTCCTCCTGAGTTTTGGAACATCCTCATCATCTGAGAGGTCTTGGAGCCCAAACCAGCCTGGGGGTGTAATGAATTCAGCTGTCTAATGGACAGCTCTGATGTCTGTGGCTCTGTAAACATCCCCAAATCCTCGTGCTGCTGGAGTAGCTGTCTTTCAGCTGCCTCTCTCAAAGTGCCTCTCAAAGGAGGAGACAAATCCTCTATCCCTCTCCAAGTCACAGAGGAAAAACACTGAGATTCAGACCTCAACCTTATATCTGGGGAAGAAAATGGCCAATGCAGGTGTAGGAAGATTTTGTAGCTGCAGAAATTTCCCTGTCCATGACAGTGGGGTTGGAACAAAATGATCTTTTAGGTTCTTCCAACCCAAGCCATTCCATGATTTATTGGAGTCTCTTTAAAACCACGTTGCGTCACTCAGGGGTTGTTATCTCCAGTCTGAACTGTTGAGTCTCAAGGGTGTGCTTTGGTTTTTTTAAATAAAAATATCCTGTCTTTATTTAATAGCTGAGAGAGAAGGTTCAAGCCAGTATCTCTTGGGAAGACTCTAAAATTGGCAGCTAAAAAAGGAATCCCAGTAGAATTGAAGAATTACTGATGCTTTATAGGAGAATTACTGATATTTCTAGAACATGGATGTACATTTAATTTGGAGACAATCGTGCAGATGTAGCACATCTTGGCAATTGCTTTATTTTGCTGATAAGGGTGCACAGGGACGGGAGTGTCATTCACTAGGACTTGAGCTTTGCTCCTTGTGCCTCTTCCCTGTGTGGTATCCTCGCTCAGATCTGCACCTGCCTGTTCCTGCAGTGCCCCTGTGCTCACTCAGGGCTCCACACCACTCCTGCAGGGCTTGGGATTGCTGCTTACACTGCTTTAAGGTCCCTCGTACAGGGATCCCTGCTTAGGATCCCTGCTTACAGTGGTTTAGGATCCTAGGTTACACTGGTTTAACGTCCCTGCTTACACTGGTTTAAGGTCCCTTCCTACAGTGATTTAGGATCCCTGCTTACACTGGTTTAGGATCCCCATTTACAGTGTTTTAGGATCCCTGCTTACAGTGGTTTAGGATCCCAGGTTACACTGGTTTAACGTCTCTGATTACAGTGGTTTAGGATTACTGGTTTCAGTGGTTTAAGATCACTGGTTACACTGGTTTAGGATCCCTGCTTACAGTGGTTTAAGGCCCCTGGTTACAGTGGTTTAGGATCCCTGCTTACATTGGTTTCAGATCCCTGGTTATACTGGTTTAAGGCCCCTGGTTACAGTGGTTTAAGATCCCTGGTTACAGTGGTTTAGGATCCCTGCTTACATTGGTTTGGGATCCTATTTACAGTGGTTTAGGATCCCTGCTTACAGTGGTGTAAGGCCCCTGGTTACAGTGGAACCACCCTTGTGCTTTCTGGCATCTCCACCCCAGCCCCAGCCCCTTTCCCCCGGTGGGGATGCAGAGGACAGGTCTGGCTGCAGTTCCTGGGTGCCATCGCAGGGCAGGCCTGGCTGCAGTTCCTGGGTGCCATCACAGGACAGGCCTGGCTGCAGTTCCTGGGTGCCATCACAGGACAGGCCTGGCTGCAGTTCCTGGGTGCCATTGCAGGACAGGCCTGGCTGCAGTTCCTGGGTGCCATCACAGGACAGGCCTGGCTGCAGTTCCTGGGTGCCATCACAGGCCTGGCTGCAGTTCCTGGGTGCCATTGCAGGACAGGCCTGGCTGCAGTTCCTGGGTGCCACTGCAGGACAGGCCTGGCTGCAGTTCCTGGGTGCCATCACAGGACAGGCCTGGCTGCAGTTCCTGGGTGCCATTGGAGGACAGGCCTGGCTGCAGTTCCTGGGTGCCATCACAGGACAGGCCTGGCTGCAGTTCCTGGGTGCCATTGGAGGACAGGCCTGGCTGCAGTTCCTGGGTGCCATTGGAGAACAGGCCTGGCTGCAGTTCCTGCGTGCCATTGGAGGACAGGCCTGGCTGCAGTTCCTGGGTGCCATTGCAGGGCAGGCCTGGCTGCAGTTCCTGGGTGCCATCACAGGACAGGCCTGGCTGCAGTTCCTGGGTGCCATTGGAGGACAGGCCTGGCTGCAGTTCCTGGGTGCCATTGCAGGACAGGCCTGGCTGCAGTTCCTGGGTGCCATTGCAGGACAGGCCTGGCTGCAGTTCCTGGGTGCCATCACAGGACAGGCCTGGCTGCAGTTCCTGGGTGCCATCACAGGACAGGCCTGGCTGCAGTTCCTGGGTGCCATCGCAGGACAGGCCTGGCTGCAGTTCCTGGGTGCTACCACAGGACAGGCCTGGCTGCAGTTCCTGGGTGCCATCCGAGGGCAGGGGCAGCCTGAGAACTGCCCCGTCTCTGCCCTCCTGCCAGCCCTGCTGGGCAATAATGGCCAAAGCCCCCCTTGGACTCAGCTGTGTGCGCAGCTCTGCTCCCAGGGAGCTCTTACAGCCCTTTAATCTGCTTTTACAGCCCTTCTGAGGCCTGAACCCGTGGTTCCTCCAAAGGGTTTTTATTTTTTCCGTGGTTCTTGGTGAGCACACAGCCCCAGAGTGGGAAAATCCCTGCTGAGTTTGGAGCTGGGCTGCAGACAGGCCCTGCCCCAGAGAGCTGCCTGCCCTTTAGGTGGCTGGCAAGGGATAATTTGCTTTTCATTACACACAAGCACTTCTACAAATTCCTGAACCCAGACTTTTGGTCAAAAGGTCTGACCTGAAGCCCCTTGCAGAATTTTTTTCTTTTTAATCAAAGCAGCTACTCTGATCTTTTTTTTTTTTTTTTTTTTTTTTTTTCATGTCAGAAAAGCCAGCAAATCTCTAGGCTACCTGCTAGAGAAGAAAAACCAGGCACCATATGCAATGTAGCTCTTGCTCTAGCTCAAAAATGCCGAACTCTGGGAGAGAATTCGTCCCACCAAACGCCCACTAAGCACATTTTTTAAATCTGGTTTCTCAGCCTTTCGGGAAAGGAGAAGCAAAATCTTCTTGCCTGCTGGAACTGGGCCCCGTTTCATGAAATTAAATGGCTAAGGAGGAAAAAAAAAATATATCCAAGGCAAAGATGCTATTCTCAACAAAGGAAACAGTATATGCAACAGCTTCTGCAGCATTCCTGCAACATGATGTCTTTCCCTGCAGAGTCTCAGTCAGGAATTGATTGTCTAAGCAGAGAATTGCTCGATTCAGAAAGGCTTAAGGCACACTTCATGAACTGTTTGCTGAAAGGATGAATAGATGGGCATGTGTGTATATAAATCTAGAAATCATGGCTTGTTCTGCCCCGAAGAGGACAGCTGAGCTTGGGTTTTTGTCACTTGGTTTGGAGTTCTCGGGGCTGGCGATAAAGGCAGCAGTGTCCACACACGGGGTCAGGGTTGGATGCCACAGCTCCAGAAGGACAACCTGTGGCAAAGAGGAGGTGGCATTGATGGGAGAACTGCAGCTCCCAAAGGGGTAACAGTGTTCCTGCTGCTCTGCTGGGCTCTCACTTAAGGGGAAATCTGGTGAGTGCCTCTCATTTGTGTTCTCTTTTATCCCAATTTTTTTTCCAAAGTGCTGTGTGGGTTGTGGTTTGGTGGCACCACTGCTGTGAGTTGTCACTGCCACCCCAGCCCTTGCTGCCCTCCTGCTCAGGGATGCTCTGCTGTTTGGGCTGTTTTGGCTGGAATTTGGGTGAATTTTGCCCCACTCTGGGGGGTTCTGGAAGAGGGGTGGGAGCTGGCACCAACCTCAGAGCTGAGAGGTGCTGCAAGGAGCTGTGCTGTGACCAGGGGATCCCCTGGGAGGTGCTGAGCAGGGAGGGGAGGGTTCAGGAGCAGGTGACCTGGGGAACTGCCACATGTGTCCCCCAGAGAGCCCTCCTGCTCCCCAGCCAGTGGCCTTTGGGCAGTAGTGGGGTGCCAGCAGCTCTGCGTGTCCCCCTCCTTGGGGCAAGCCAGAGGAGCCACAGCAGGGCCAAAGCTGAACCCCTCAGCCAAAACCTGTTTTCTGTCAGCTGAGGCTGTGCCAGGAGGGAAATCTCTTCTAGGAAAACCCCCAGAGAAAAGCTGTGAGACCACACAGGAATCCCTGCAGTGCCCAAATGTGAACCCACAGCCAAGGCTGAGGGACATCCTCAGCATCTCCTGCCAGTTGGGGCTCTCTCCATAAATCCTGTGGGTGTCCAGGCAAATATCCCAGTGGCTCTGTGTCCCTGGCTCACCCCATGGGCGTTTTTCCTCGGAGGTGACACTCTGGGGACAGTCCCTGTGTGGCCCTGGCACGGCAGGTCCAGCTGAGCAGAGCTGCAGGTCTTGGTGGGCTCTGCTCTGCCCCTGCCCCTTCCAAAGCTGTCCCACAGCCCACCAGGCAATGGCTTTGTGCCTGGTAGCTGGCACAGGAGCAGGGGCATCGCCCGGGCACAGAGCTTCTTGCTTATAAATTAACTACAAGTCGCCAAGGGTCAGCTCCTTTTTGCTCTATTATGCATGAAAAGTTCAGGAAGGTCGAGCAAGGAGTGAAAGATGTTTTTTTCCTGGATAGTTTTCTGCCTATCCAGTAGCCCTGCGCCCTCTCTTAGGGCTTCATTTTGAGAGAATAACTCCTAAATAGAGACTTAAAAAGTTGGTCTCATTTTTAGAAGGCGACAGAGGCAGTAAATGCAGGATTCGTCTTGGTTTGGTTTTCCCATGAACACCTAAAATGTAAAATATTATCAACTGCTGCATTTAGAAGTGGCCTTTCAGTCATTGCCCTGCCTGGGGAAATCAGTAACAGGTGAAAGAGCTCGAAGCAGGGGCAGATGAGCTCCTCTGTTTGTGTTTCTCACTTGTCATCTGCTCCCCAAAGAGCTCCCAGAGGTCAAACAATTCTGTCTGCCCGCTTTGTCTGCCACGGAGAGCTGTCCTGCTTTCCTGGGAAAAGCTGGGCTTTAGGCAGCCCCAGCCCTGCTTTTCTCCCCCAGATGCCTCCCAATTCTGACAGATTTGCCTTGGCTGCTTTTCACAGAGCTCAGGAGAAACCCTCCTGCCAGCAAATGTGGGGTTTTTGTTTTTTTGTTTTTTTTTTCTTTTCATTCTTCCGCAGAGTTTTCTTCTTCCTTCTGGGGAGGATTTCTCAGTCTCCCAAAATTCATCATGTGATGTTTGTGTCTCATGAAATGCATCCTCCTGGCTCGTGGGAATGCTGCTCCCTCTAATCCCAGAGCAGGGGCTGTGGGAATGGTGCAAGGCAGATGTCAGGAATTCAGGGATGGATTTGGGAATGGTGCAGAGGCAGATCAGGGATTCAGGGATGGATTTGGGAATGGTGCAAGGCAAATCAGGGATTCAGGGATGGATTGGGGAATGGTGCAAGGCAGATGTCAGGAATTCAGGAATGGATTTGGGAATGGTGCAAGGCAAATAAGGAATTTAGGGATGGATTTGGGAATGGTGCAAGGCAGATCATGGATTCAAGGATTCAGGGATGGATTTGGGAATGGTGCAAGGCAGATGTCAGGGATTCAGGGATGGATTTGGGAATGGTGCAGAGGCAGATTGGGGATTTAGGGATGGGATGGATTTGGGAATGTGCAGAGGCAGATATCAGGGATTCAGGGATTCAGGGATGGATTTGGGAATGTTGCAGAGGCAGATCAGGGATTCAGGGATATATTTGGGAATGGTGCAAGGGAGATGTCAGAGATTCAGGGATTCAGGGATGGATTTGGGAATGATGCAAAGCAGATCAGGGATTCAGGGATGGATTTGGGAATGGTGCAGAGGCAGATTGGGGATTCAGGGATTCAGGGATGGATTTGGGAATGGTGCAAGGCAGATCAGGGATTCAGGGATTCAGGGATGGATTTGGGAATGGTGCAGAGGCAGATATCAGGGATTCAGGGATGGATTTGGGAATGGTGCAGAGGCAGATATCAGGGATTCAGGGATGGATTTGGGAATGGGCACCAGCTCTCCTGCCTGCCCAGTGCCCCTTGGCTAAATATGGGTCAGTTTGTGTTTCCCAGAAGCACAGGGAATGCAAAGCCTGGGGGGGTCAGGGGTAGCCCTGGCAGATGTTGCACTCTGGGTTTGTTTGTTTGGATCTCCAGAGCACGCTCTGATCCCAAACTTTTCCGCTCTGGGTAAGCTGATTCCGGAATTTTAGTCCAGCCTGAAGTGGACCAGTGTCCTCTGCTCCTGCTTCACACGCACTTCCACTTCCCCTGTGGTGGCTGCTCATCACCACGTGCACACTGGGAGCCTCCCCAAGGAGAAGGGGAAGGGGAGAGGAGCTTCCCCGAGCGTTTATTTATTTAGTTATTTTATCAATATTTGTCAGAAACAGTGCTTGTTTTCCAAAGAGTCCCAGTTTGCAAATCTCCAGGTTTCCTGTTAGGAATTCCTATTCCTAGTTCCATCTGAAAATCCTTGTCCCCAGTTAGCTTGGGATTGGCATCCAACAGCCAGAGGCTGGATCCAGCCCTTCCCAAGATTGGCCTGTTGCACTGGAAAGTCCTTCTGCTTTCCTTCCCTTACTGAAATAATAATTTGCTTTTACATAATGTTCTTAAAACCTCCTGGGTGAGCATTAGCTGACCCTGCTGAAGACACAGGCGTGCTCCTGCTCTGCAGACGAAGGAAGGAGGGCAGGAGGAGGATCCCAAATTTGTGAAGGTCACACAGCAAAGCAGGAGCAGAGCTCGGACTGCAATTCCCTCCTGCTCCTTCCCTCCCGCTCCAGGCACTGGCACACAGCACTAAGAGTCCAAATTAAGAGATTATAATGCATAATCCACACTGGTGTGCCAAGAATTCTCTAAATCATATTACAGTGTCACATAAAATGATGACTCATTCGGTAACACAGCCCACAACCAGTTCCTTTATGTTAAAATTACGTGGACAAGACTGGATTTAAAAAGAAGAAGGAGAGCTTGTTGTGTGTGTAGTGAATGCTGAGTTATAGACGCTTTCATGGATGTTATTTTGGCTGATGCTGAAGGAGCATTTGTGAGCCTGTTTGTTGACAGTGGTGCTGGGGACCAGAGATGCTGACATCCCACTAACAATAATAGGAACTGCCTCTGTTTGTTTCTAAATTGGAATTTCTTCCTTCCATGGGCCCAGCCCACCCTCCGCCCCCACAGGAGGAAAGGGCACTCGTCTGGGGCTGGCAAGGGAGCATCTCCCAGCAGGGCTGGAGCTTCTGGGCCCTTGGTCCATCGTGGCCAGGAGCCCCTCTCCTCCCCACACCCATGGGAGGGTGGAGAGAAAGCACCTTTGTTCATCTCAAGCATGAATAGTGTGCAATTAGCCCAGTTACCCTTTTCCCAGGAAAAGATGCTGTCACCAAGTCTCTCCCTTGCTGCCTCTGCTCTCCTCGCTCCTTCCTGCGTCATCATCCTCGCTGCCACCCCAGCTGCTGCCCTTCCTGGCAGCCTCTGCTGCTGTTTGGGGACTGTCATTGTCCTTCCCAAAGCCACTTGGGACGTGGCTGCTGCGAGTGACACTGAGCTGTGTTTTGCTGCGCTGTGGTTTCACCATTTCCTTTTCCTCTCTCTGCCTGGGCTTTAATTCATGCAGCTGAGGAATCCGTGGCAAAATCCCTTTCTGCCAGGAATGCCCACATGCTCCTCAGCTCAGAGCTGCTCTGGCATCTTGTCAGAGGTGGCTTCTCCATCCCCTGCGTGGCTGGCACACGTCACAGCCTGCACCCTGAACAGAGAACCCTGTCAGGGCAGGTGCTCACTGCTCCTTTGGATGTTTGACCACAAAATCCACCCATCCCTGCAGGCTTCCCTTCCCTGTCTGCACCACATCCTGTGGGTCAGCTCTGGCCCAGCAGCACTCTGCCCTATATTCCAGAAAGTGTGGTTTAATGTCCCAGTTTTGGGTAAATAAGCCAAATCTCCAGCAGGCTCTGAGGGCAAGGATCAGGAAACAGCTTCAGCCGCTGCGTAGTCAAGGCCATTTCAAGAAGCTCTTTGCAAGATTTTCCTACTGTTGTGCTGGAAGCTCCTGCTTCCCTTCATTTCTTAGAGGGGAAAAAAAAAAAAGTCAGAACCAGTTTGTGAGTGTGACCTGTGGAGACCCTGAGCATCCTGTGCTGGTGCTGGGAGCAGGGGAGGGAAGGAATTGCTTTCAGCAGTCGGGAGGCGTGGGTGGCAGCAGGGCTTTGTGTGGTGCTGGAGGATGCTCTGTACATGCATCCCTCCTAAACAAATTCCTCTTTAAATGTGTGTGATGGGAATTCAGGGAACAGCTTTTTTTTCTTTTTTTTTTTTCTTTTTTTTCCACTTGTCTCCAAGTAGGAGAGAGGCTTATTAGTACTCTCCTTCCATAGGCAAGATGCGGAGGCTGGGAAGTTGTGAGACGAGTTACATTTGCTTTTATCAGGCAAATCTGCTCTCTCCTGGACAGTCCCTTCAGCCAGGAGGAGGAGGAAAGAAAGCACAAGGTGTTGGCTGGAGCTCTAGGGGGAAGCTCCTAAAACCAGGCAGCACAGCCAGGGAAATGAACTCGTGTCAGGAGGAAGGAATTGTTTCCGTGGAAAGCTGCTGCTTCCATGCTGGATAAGCACCTGTTGAAGAAAATGTGTTGAACGTCACTGATGTGCATTCAGAGGAACTGCACTCTCTTGGACATGGTGCTGTTTGCAAGTTGGAAGGGCATTTTAGGCTGGGACAATCCCCTCCCGTCTTTTTCCAGGGCATTTTCCATCTGCAGCCTCTGAGAATTCCCAGGGAGCTCCTGCTAAGCAGGGGAGGGAAGGGGAGGTTTCAAGGTGAGGTGTGATGGAAGGGAAGGCGATTTGGGCAGCCTCAGAGCTCCAGGCAGATGGAGCTGGAAGAGAAATGGATGCTCTGAGCATCTCCTCAGATTTAGTCACAGAGAAAGGAAAAAATCCAGAGCTGAGGGTGCAGGGTGTGAAACGGGAATGAGAGCTGGCAGCACACGGGCTGTGGAGCAGGGTTGGGCACAGCTCTGCAAGCAGGAATCCGGTCCTTGGGAACGACAGATAACTCTGGGAGCTCCCCAGGATTTCAGTGGAGCTGTGAATGAGACCGAACCGGGCGGTGTGAGAGTGAAACAGCAGAACTGCTGTTTGCTGGGAGGCAGCCGGGAGCAGGCGCTCTGCCGGCCAGGGAAGGAGATCCCACCCTGACCTGGGGTCTGCGGTGGGAGGAAACTCCCCTCGAGGGCAGGAGGGCTCCCTGCCCCACAGACAGATGGATTTCTCCGGGTTTTATCTCGCTGTTGCTGGAAGAGCCGAGTGTGTCATTATTTACTGCCATCTGTTAGAGACACGAATGGCAGCTGCTCCCAGTGATACCTTACAGCTCACAGGGCTTTCAGCCCCCAAAACTCGAGCCCCCGGGGGATTTACAAAGACAATGCAACCCATCTGATGCTGCAAGAAGAGTTCCTCATCAGGCTGGTAATAATCAGTGGAAATTTAGTTGTTCCTTGTAAGCTGTTTGCATCTCTGGGAACATTACATTTATACAAATGTGTTTATATGACTACTAATATTTCCCTCTCTGAGAGGCCTGGCCTGTGTGGGTGCTTAGAGGAGGGTTTGTGTCAGATCCCTGTCTGCGGCAAACCTCAAGTGGAATTCATCACATTTTTGATTCAGGAAGAAATTTGTCTCTCTTTTCCTTTTTTTTTTTTTTTTTTTTTGGTCTGTTTTGAAAGGCCTGGGTACACACCCCTGCACAGTGAGATTTAGAAGTGATTACAGTGAGCTGGGAAGCAGCTGTCTGACATCAGTGGGATACAGAAAGCCTCTCAAAGACTTTTTCCTTTGCATAATACTATCCTGATCATACTCCACTGATCCCACCAAGATGAATTTGTTATGGGGAGCACTAGAAAATGCAGAGGGAGAAGCAGTGTGCAGCTGAAAGTGTCCAGTCCTGCAAGCTGGATCCAGCTGGGTTTTGTGGCTGCTCCAGAGCTCTGCTCCCGAGTTTGCCCGTGGCCAGCCTGTGCCCTTGTACAAATCTCCTGGGCTCTTTGTGCCTTGGTTTCATCCCTCGTGAAATGAGGATAATGTCACTCACCTTGTCTGCAAAACAGTTTGAGGTTTAGTGGTGAAAATTGCTGGCAAGGAGCTTAGGTGAGGTTACTGGTTTGTATTTATGGGAGGGCAGATAGCAAAGCAAATGACAGCCCTGTGTGCAGGTCAGGCTGTGCCTGGCCAGCGAGGGGCAGACAGGGAAGGGGATTTCTTCAGAGGCATACAGAGGAAATTGCTGAAGTGTCTTTTGGTCAAGAGTTATCAAAACTCACTGGTGCAGAAAGAATCTTAAAATGCTAATGAGCCTTCGTCTGTGGAGCCTTGGTTGGGGCAGTTTCTGCTTTTCTCCAGGCTGACTTTGCAGTGCTGCTCAGTGTCCGGT
Source organism: Vidua chalybeata (assembly GCF_026979565.1). Taxonomy (NCBI): domain Eukaryota; kingdom Metazoa; phylum Chordata; class Aves; order Passeriformes; family Viduidae; genus Vidua; species Vidua chalybeata. The sequence goes on from NC_071544.1 coordinate 16,447,255, forward strand.
CCTGGCTCTGTTCTACTCTGTCTTTCTGGGGAGGGTGAAAATCCTCCTCGCTGAACCATTTCCCAGGAGTGTTGTTTTGCATGGTGAGAAGAAGGTTATTTTAACAAACTCTCGATTTTTACAATGCCAAGAGCAGGAGCGTTGGTTGCATTCCTGCAGGCAGCCTCTTTGTCCCAAGGATGTGCATTTCCATTTTATTGTCCGCTATTTTTACCTCGTTCTGGGGGGGAGGAAGGGCTGGGACACCCTTGGGACGGGCAGTCTGTGGGCTGGTGTGGCCGGGGTGTGGCAGGAGGGACAGGGACAGGCCGGGAGGTGGCACCCAGCCCGCACATGGCACACACATGAGCAGCCCCCGGCTGTGCAGAACCGCCTGCTGCCGTCGGCTTTTGAAGGCGAATTTAAGCCCTAAAATAACAACTGCCACTCCCTGCTGAGGGAAAGCAGCCGCGATGAGGAAGCCTCCTATTCCCCGCTGCCTGGTGACACAAGGACTTTCCCCTCTGTGTCACTGCTGCCCTCCCCTTGTCCCCAAAGAGGAGCACTGGGCTCCTGCTGCCCTCTGACAGCTCCTGCACCAAAGGCAGTGGGAGACATGTGCTAACCTAAGGAGACAGCAGATGGGTGCAGGTGCTTTTAAGAACAGCTGCTGGTGTCTCACTCAATAATCCCATTTTTAACAAATCCGTATGATAGTGAAAAAATGCTGGAAATTAGGTTTTTCTGTCCTCTCTCATCTCCCAAGCCACACTTGACCTGTTCAACATGATCTAGGGATTAAAGGCTTGTTATTTTAGCTTCTCTATAATAGATCAGAGGCTGATCTCTGTCAGGCTATACTATTCCTTGGCTCTCCCCCTCTTCCCACTTTTCCTTTTGTGTCCCAGGTTATGTGATAATCCAGAGATGTGACTCCTGCTGAGGGACACGGTGGCTTTTCCCCAGCACTGTGCACCGTGTCATGACCCCAAGGTGCTGCTTGCAGAACATTTTGGAGCTCTGAGGCTCCCAATTCTAAAACTCTGGAAGCTGCCTCAGGGAGGGAAGGCTTGGCACCCTCACTTGTCAGCATCGTCACCCCTCGGGCAGCAAAATGCGGCCAGGAGGAGGGAGGGGAGGGAGCCTTGCTCTTCTCCGGTGGGGCTCCAAACGTGTTTTTCTGTCTGAGATCCGAAGGAGGGAAGCTGTGGAGCCGATATTGTCAGTGCTGAGCTGTCGGCTGTGGGCTGAGGTGTCCTTCGTCACCGCGGTACCGCCGTGCTTCGAACTAATCACGCCTTTGCCGACACAACACTCCTGCTAATTCCCTCAGTTCCCAGGTGGGGAAGCCGTGTCACCGAGATGCAAAGTGGCTTATCCAAGGTCACCCGCAAGGAAATGGCACGGAGAGGGAGGGAGCTCAGGTTTATCGGCTCCCAGTGCTGCCCAGGGCAGCTGGTGCCCTTCGGAAGGTGTTGCTGATGGACGGGTGTGGTTGTGCTACGGGAGAAAGAGGATTCTTTTCCTTTTCCCTAGGAGGGAGAGGCAAAAGGTCTGTCGGGGGTCTCTGGGGGCTCCGGGGAGAGTCGGGCCCGTGCTTGCCCAAAGCCCCGGCTGGCAGCTCCTCCGACAGGTGCCAGTGGGTGCTCCCCAGAGACCATCGGGACAGGGATGGGGGCAGAGCGGCACATCCCGGAGAGGGACAGGGCAGGGACAGGGACAGGGACAGGGACAGGGACAGGGACAGGGATGGGGCAGAGTGGAACATCCAGGAGAGGGACAGGGACAGGGACAGGGACAAGGGATGGGGACGGGGACAGGGACAGGGACAGGGACAGGGATGGGGGCAGAGCAGCACATCCCGGAGAGGCACTGGGACAGGGACAGGGACAGGGACAGGGACAGGGGGAAGAGCGGCACATCCCGGAGAGGCACCGGGGCAGGAGCAGGGACAGGGATAGGGACAAGGATAGGGATGGGGACAGAGCGGCACATCCAGGAAAGGCACCGGGACAGGGATAGGGACAGGGGGCAGAGCGGCACATCCCGGACAGGCACCGGGGCAGGAGCAGGGATGGGGACAGGGGGCAGAGCGGCGCATCCCGGACAGGCACCGGGGCAGGAGCAGGGATGGGGGCAGAGCAGCGGCATCCGCGGCTCGGGCGGGGCGGCTCCGCGGGGCGGGGCGGGGGCGGGCGCGGAGCGGCGGCGGGAGGCGGGCGCTGTCCATGGCCCTGCGGAGCTCCGGGCGGCCCCGGGCTCCGCCGCGCCGCCGAGCGAGCGAGCGATGGGCAACACGGTGCACAAGACGCTGGCAGGTACCGGCGGGGGCGCGGGGCTGCGGGCGGGGGGCGCCTCCTGCCCCGGGGATGCTGCGGGCGAGCGGCGGCGGCTGTGCCGCCCCCGCCCCGGTCCGAGGCTCCCCGGGAGAAGCCGAGCGTGTCAGCAATCCCCGCAGAAGCCGGGCGTTTCAGGAATTCTTCCGAGCCGCTCGCTGCCGGCGGTGCGCGGCGGGCGGGGATGCTGAGCGCGGGGCACGGCGGGGCGAAGCGGGGCTGATCCCGCAGCTGGAGCGGCGCTTCCCAGCCCTCGCACCGAGTCCTTGGAGGGGCTTTCTGGTTCATTTCCCCTCCTCGTTATGCTTTTTTTTTTTTTAATACAACTTTTTTAATGAGGAGGGACTTTAGTTGTTCGGAGTGGCCGGACGAAAACTGCAGCGAGGTCTGAAATGTTCGGTGGGCTGCCCTGGCTCCAAAACTGCCTTTTTAGCCAATTCTGCACTTAGACAAGAGATGTACAGATTCTTTTCCTTTGCAAGTTCGTAACTGTGGGGTTTTCCCCCCTCCCTTGGAGAATCTGTGCATAATAAAAGCAGTTGGTCTCTATAGAATCAACAGTGTTGAATTACTGAGCCCTTGCCAGGCTGTATCTTCAGCTACTTTGCTTTTCTTCTCTTTTCTGCTCTTGCAGAGCTCCTGCATTGCATCTTTTGTACTTCAGGCTCCCATAAATAAAAAGGGTATTATTAAACTTATTTAAAGAAGCAGGAGGACCTATTGAACACATACACGTCTGCCTGTAATCAGCCAGGGAGCTGAATATAGAAATAAAGAGAGGAATAGATTAGCATTTGGATGTGCCATATATTGTCTTTGCAAAGAGAGGGTGCCTGGGACCTTCAGGGCACAAAAGAAAGCTGCTAAGCTCGTGGTTTAGCTATGAAGCAGTGATTAGATTTCTAGTTGCATCTCCTCTCGTTCTCTATTACATTTAAATGGGACATTAGCTCCTCTCACAATAAGGAAGTTTTTCATTTTTTTTCAATACTTCACCAAATGGCAAATAAAGGCATCGTGAGGAGAGCATGACCTTTGAGAAAATGTATTTTGCGGGTTGGCTTATCAGCTGGGGACATATGCAAAAGACCTGGGAAGGAAAAAAAAAAAAAAAAAAAAGGCAGGGAAACATCTTTGGGTCAGCAGAGGTTACCTCGGTCAGGCTGGAACTTCCCGAAGAAAAAATATCGGTAGCTGCTGGGCCGTGGGATCTGGCTAGAGAGCTCTGTTCCAGAAGGCTGGGAGTTGTACCAGCCCTTCTGCCTGGTGCTAGAACAGTCTCTCCTGAGCAGCCTCCACATGCTCAGCCTTCCACACGTGAATTTAAAAAAAGGGATGACATCAGCTGCACCGCAGCTCCGTGATTCAGGACTTCCTCGCGGTGCTTTCAAAAGGAGTTGTTAAAGAGGAAAAGTTTGATGGGGGGGAAAAAAATGAAGGTTTGGTTTATGGAGACCTCCCAGCTCAAACGTTTGTTCTGGTGGCCCAGAAAATCTCAGTCGCGTCCCTCCAGGTGGAGGCTGTCTGGGAGGATTGCACCGCTGGGGATGGTCCATTTGCAAACATTTGTCAAATTGCGCAAGGCAAAGCTATGCAGGACACTCGAAGGCCTTTGCTGAGGGCTGGATGATGCTGGAAATTTGTCTTTCCCCCAAATTCAGTTCGCTTTTTGCAAGAGTAATGACAGTCCAAAGGAGCTGTTAACCTGTGGCTGCAGAGGAGCTTTTGGATGTTTGCAATTTGGAAGTTTATGAACGTCTCTTGTCGGGTTGGACCCAATTCAGCAATTTTTCATATGAAATTGAATTTTGGATGGATTGTTTGTCTTTCATTATCCAAATGGCATTGCGGAGGGAAGCAGGTTTAGAACTGTTCTTGGAACAGTCCTTTTGAAAATTAGAAAGTTTTTCCGGGAGACTGAATGGTTGGATGAAGTCCTATTTATAAATGTGAGGGCTGTTTAGAATTACTCCAAGATAATCAGTCAGAATTAAGTCTTTCCTTTTCTTGGTCCAAAATGCACCTCTTTCTTCGCCCTGCAGACTGAGCAAGGCACTTTCACTCTCATTTTGACAAACAGAGGAATTGTTCTCTCTCCCATGGGCTGAAGAAACTTCTTAATAAAACCCAAACAATCGAACAGAACATCTTTAACCTGAAATTTGCTTACTCGTGTTAAATTGATTCACTGCAGAATCACTTTGGTGGTTTTGTTCACCATCAATAGCTTAAGGTAGGAAAAGCCTTTTCAATGCAATCAAATGTAGAGGGAATGTGGAAGGACCTGGCTCCTGGAAAAGCCAAACAAGCAACAGTTCAGGTTTTCTACAGAAATGGCAATGCTTTTCTCAAACAGCAGAATTCAATTTTAAATCCTATTGAGGACACCTCATTTTTATACCTGACTTTGTCCCAAATGTGCTTGAACAAACCGTTCTTGTTGCACCTTTAAATCCTTGCCCAGCCTCATCCGTTTCTCTGCACATTTCCGTGGAACGATACAAGAGCACTCGCTATCGGTGCCGGAGGGATTCGTGCAGGGAGCTTGGGAAACTCGTGTTTGCCAAGTATCCGATGGTTAGCACACAATGGGCCGAGGCTTTGTCAAATTAACAGCGAGGTTCCAAGCAGAGCGGCACCGAAATGAGTAATGAGGCTGTGGCTAATGAGAGGCAGCTCCCGGGGAGGCATTTGAAGGGAAGAGAGCTGGGATGTGTCAGATGCGCTTAACAACAGGCCTGAGGTGCTGCTGGAGGTCTCTCTTATCTGGGTGACAGCTAAATGACACCCGACACACGCGGATGCTGCCTCCGGGCTGCCCCGGAGCCCTCGGGATGCTCCGGGAGCAGCTCCCGCATCTCCTGGAGGAGCAGCTCCAGCACAGGCTGGGAATGGACGTGGCTGTTTCCCTGCTCCTCTCGAGCAGCTCCAGCACAGGCTGGGAATGGATGTGGCTGTTTCCCTGCTCCCCTCGAGCAGCTCCAGCACAGGCTGGGAATGGATGTGGCTGTTTCCCTGCTCCCCTCGAGCAGCTCCAGCACAGGCTGGGAATGGATGTGGCTGTTTCCCTGCTCCCCTCGAGCAGCTCCAGCACAGGCTGGGAATGGATGTGGCTGTTTCCCTGCTCCCCTCGAGCAGCTCCAGCACAGGCTGGGAATGGATGTGGCTGTTTCCCTGCTCCCCTCGCCTCCCTGCCCATGGCCCGAGGTAATTTGCGGGCAGGCGGGCGAGGCGAGAGGGAATTGTTGGTTCTTGAGGCACGGTGTTCTCCTGGCTCCTGCAGGTGATGGGCAGCACCTGGCCTGGCCTGGAGCTGCAGGTTCTGTGGGATTTGTGGCTCTGTGCCTGGTTTTCTGCAGGGAATCGCTCTGGAGCTGGGGTGAGAGAGGCAGGGAGCAGCACTAAGGACCCTGGTGTTGTGGATGGGGCTCCTTTCTCCATGGGGCTCCTTTCTCCAGGCACACACAGGGCTCAGAAAAGGGTTAATAACCAGTAGACCTCAGCAGGGCAGGCTTGGGAGAGGGGAAAATTCCTCTGATCCAGGGAAACCCTTGTGAGGAGCAGTGTCTGGGAGGCTGGGACATGTCCCCGTGGTGACAGGGGGAAGGTGGACAGCTGCTGGGACACAGGAGGCACTCACCACCCCAGGCACAAGTGAAGGACAGTCCACTTGGGATCCAGTTGTTGGTCCTGACCCAAATAGGGGCATTGGTATTTAACAAAGGAGCCAAATTCCCTTTTTAGAATCTGGCTGGGATCTGATTGCTGTGCTTCTCCCACAGCCTTCCTCACAACTGCGAGGAATACCAAGTATGAGTGGCATTTGTGTCTGGTAAACACGAGGGAGAATGGGGCTTGTTCTGGCAGAATTGACTTCATTGCAAGAAATTATTTTGTATTCTTAAGGAAAAAGCTTCTAATCATTAACCTGGCCTCAACAAGGCAGAAATCCCAAGTTTAGACCTTCACCAGGCTGGTGCTCCCATCTGCCAGGCCAAACAGGGATGGAGGGTCCTGGTTACGGCAGAGCAGCAGGAATTTACAGCTTGTGGGTTAAAAAAGATATTTCTGCGTATGCCTTTTCAAAATACTGATTCAGTTCTCCTCTAAGAAATGAGGAGCAAAGTCCATGCAGTGGGAAAAGACCTCTCTGCCTTTTCCAGGGGCTAAAAATCTCACTTCAAGGAGAACTTTTGTTTAGATTTGTTTTCTGGTCCCTCCTCCTTCAGCTGCTAGTGATGCACTGTGGGAGGAGTTCTTGTTATTGTCAGGAGTTCAGTAAATAGTTTGATTTGGCTCCAGTCTGACTTCAAGAAAACTACAAAATACCACTTCAGGTTGTTCTGGTTTGAGTGAAAAAGGTACCTGTTCAGACCAGTTTTTGGTTTGGGTTTGGTTCAGTGCTGATCAACACGGACTGCAGGTGTTAATCCAGCCCGATTTTGCCTTTTTTCTGCATCTTTTAGGCTGGGAGTTGAGGTTCTGGGAGTCTGTCACTGATTTTGATGACTCCCTGTGTGGCCTTTGAGCAAGTGGCTTTATCACAGGACTGTTTTGAATGTAAGGAAGGTAGGACACCCTGGCTCACATGGGGGTACAAGAGTTAATTAATTATGAAGCATCTCCTGGAAGAAGGTCATAGAAGTGGAAAAAAAAAAAAAAAGAAAAAAAATATTAATTCACTGCTTTCTTAGCAGCCTTCTGCTCTTCCACTCTTCAAAAGGAAACCTGTGAAGCTGCTCAGCCTTCTCTGGGATTTAGAGCTGATTGTGCACTGAGGGCTCTCTTTAACCACTGCACATGCCCCAAACGGTGCTGCAGCCAACTGGCACGATTGATTCAGCCTTCAGCACCTCGGCTCTGGAGGCTGGAGGAACAACTGTGCTCCAATCCAGGCAGGCATCGCCTCCCGGGCCGGTGTTAAATGGAGCTGTGTCATGCCCCGTGGCCCACGGGCTGTCACACACACCCAGCACAGTGCCAAGTGTGTCACTGAAGCCAGAGCTTTCCCTGCTCTCCGCTGGGTAGTGCTGGGCAGGTGCCCTCTCTCTCTATTTTTTTTTTTTTTTAATTATTTTTGCTCCAGAGGGGAATTCTTTCCTCGGAGGTCTGGCAAGCAGCACTTTCCCTCCTTTTATTTCCTCTTTTTTTTTTTTTTTTTTTTTTTTTTTTTTTTTTTTTTTTTTTTTTTTTCCCTCGGATGATTGCTGCAGGCCAGGAGGACCTGTGTGTCAGCGCCTCACCCTCCTGCAGAAAATCCCACCCCAGGGTCTGCCTGTGGAGGCAAAACCCTCGGAGAACCCTCCCCGAAGGCAGAGGAAATCGTTATCATCTGACAACCTTTGGAAGTGCCTAAGGATGTTTAAGGTGTTTAACTGCAGGCAGCCAGGTTGGAATGTGCGGGCATTAATGTTTATTTGACGGGAGAAGGATGAGTCAGTGCCAGGCTTATGCCGGGTTTCTCTCTCTCCCGGCCCTGGTGAGGATCCTCCTTGCACAGTCACATTCCCTGGTTTTCAATTAGGAATGCAAATCAGCACCTCTGAGCTCCAGCGGGTTTCGCCTCCCAGCTCCTCCTCGACTTGCGGAGCTGCACTTTGGGGCAGCCGGTGTCCTGCCGCAGGGTTTGCCTTGAAAGGAAACATTTTCCTTCTCCTCAGCATCCCACTGTTTACAGAGCCTATCTGTGCGGCTTGGCAGCTAAATTAGGAGCAGGCTTTCCTAAGGTGGAGCGTGCACGTTGCCCTGATGGATGTGGTGGGTTCAGGAGAGGAGCAGGGAGGCAAATTGGCACAGCCAGGCAGAGGGACAGCCCGGGGGCTGCTGGCTGGGGGGGGCTTGGTGCGCTGCAGGATGGACCAGGCTGGATGAGATTCCCTGGAGCACGTGTCAGATCCCACCTGAATTTCCCCACGGGGAAGGTGTGTGAGAGCCTCCATCTCTTCTCTTTGCATTTCTGTGGGAAATGGATTGGTACAATGGCGTGAATTATAACGTCTGTATTGTCTCACCCTTCTCAAGAGACTGAAAATAGAATAAAGGTTTTTAAAACGCCTCTCAGTTACCCCATCTATGAGTCAAAAAAGGGTATAATCCGACACATTTCCACGTTATTATCTCCTGGGTTTGTCTCCTTTCCCCTGCCCAGGGCAGTTTTTGGGAGCAGTTTGGAGTCCTGTGCCCTGCACAGCAGCCAAACCACGGGGCTGACTCACGACCTGCACCTTCCCCACTCCACAGGTGCTCTTGGGCCACTTTTGGGATTCCCTGGCACCCAAATTCTGCAGACTTATCCGGAGGGCAGAGGTGTGCTCAGCTGCCAAGGGGTGAGGAAGGGCTGTGGGGAAGGGCCTGGCTCCGTGGCACATCTCGGGGAAGTTCCTCTGTCTGCAGCGGCTGGAGGAAGTTCTGCTGGAGGAGGATTTCCATACTTTGTTCTGTCCTCTCATTCAGGCAGCTTCTCCACCCTTGTTTGGTGTCACCAATCTGCTGTGTCCTGGAGGGGACAGGCCCTGGGCCAGTGGTTTTTTGGTGCCCTCAGTGAGGTTCTACCACTTTTCCTTCTCCCAGCTCTTTTCCCCAGGGGCATCAGCAGGGGCAGGCCCTTCCCTGGGCTCCCTTAGATAAGGTCTGTGCCTATGGGAGGACTTTTTGGGGAGGAAGGAGATGCTGTTTACTCTGTGTTCTTCCCTATCTCAGTGATGGCTGTGTTTATTTTCCCTGTGTATGATAAAAAGAATTAATCACTGGCACTGAGAAAGCTTTATTTCAACTTACCTGTGCCAGCTTTTCCCTTCAGACCTGGCTGCCCTGTTGTCTCAATTACTGAGTGCTGGAACATGAATTCCTGGTGTCTGAGCAGTTGGAGTGGGGCTTTGGGGAGGAGGGAGGGAGGAGAAAGAGATTTCTTGCTTGTTAATTTGTTTTCCCCTCTGTGTCCAGGGAGATCTCCTCCTCTGCTTTGTGTAAGCAGGGCTTGCTTTCCACCCAGGAGGTTTTTTCTCCCTGGGTTCTTTCAGACCTCTGGCAATGGAGCAGCTCAGGAATCTCCTGCTGAGAGGATCTGACCCCAATCCTTCCCCCTTTCCAGCAAAACCATGTCTTTTTTTTTCCTTTCTGCACCCTTCTGCTGTAAGGAAACCAAATCAGAAGATAAAAAAAAAATTGATTTATTGCTTCAATTGCACAGGAAGATTCCTTAAAGACAAAACCATCCAACTGCACTTCAAAGCCTTCCCAGTGCAGCTGGGAAATCATATTTAGGATTTTTTTAAGAGCTGCTGATGCTTTGAGGGGAGAAGGATGGATGGAGTTGTGTTTGAAGGGTTGTTGGCTGGATAGTTGCATGTAACAGGTTACATTTTTGAACTTTGCTGGTTTTACTGTGGATTTTTCCATAATAATGATAATTCTGTACTTTAGGAATTCTCCTATTTTAACCATTTTCCCGTGATTGCACTCCTGATAGGAAAATATCTAATGGTTATGTGGGAGAAATAAATAGACACATAAAAATAAAGCTCTGGTTTTTGTTGTCTGTGTGGCAACACAGGGAAAACAATCAGTCAGGAAGGAATTCCCTTGAGCAAAAGTTTTCCATCAGGTTTCCAAATGCCAGGGAATGAAGATTTTTGATTTTTGCCCTCCTCCATAACTCAAACATTGAATCCTCCAGGCCCTGCCTGGAAGAAGCCAAAGATAAAAGATAGACTATCCCATTTGGCAGCGCAAATGAAATAATTCCATTCAAGTTTCTCTTGCTCAGCTCAGAGATAACTGGCACTGTGGCAGCAGCTTTCCTGAGCCTGTTATCTCCTCTGCTCTCATCGGGACACCAGCTGCTCAGCTTGATGTCTGCTGGAATTTACGGAGTGCAGTTCAAAAGTTATCTCCTCAGCTTGAAAGCATAATTCCTAATGAGGGAAAATTGCTGTTTCTTGGGGTCTTAAACTTGACACGGTTGGATGGAGCTTTTTTTTTTCCCCCGGGAACACAAAACTCTACTCGAGATCTGCCTGGTGTAGTGTCCTGGGGGTGGCTAAAATTCTGTAAGGGGAGCAGCTCAGAGGCTGCAGTGAATTTTGGGGAGAAGACAGGACCAGGAGTTTTGGGCATGTACTCTCAGGCAGGTTAGCAGCCATGCAAAGCCTCGGTGGAATACAATAAATAAGAATAGTCCTATCACTGGAGATCTTAAAGAACAAGTTCTGTTTATTTGGCTAGGAATGGAATGAGTAGAGCTGGACTACCAGGGCTAAGGGTGGGTTTGATAATCCCTGTAGGCTCCTGGCAAAAAGCTGTGTCCCCTTGTGACCCCTTCAGGGGCTGTTCTGTGGTGGTCCTTTCCTCAGGACACCTGCAAAACCTCTTGATTATTTTGTCCTGCCAAGTGAAAGGGTTTCCAAGAACGAAAACAGAAATCATTTTCTAAGTGGCTCTTGCTCGTAGAGATAAAGAGCATCTTCCCCTCGCAGGTTTTTCAGAATTTGGTGGCTCTCTCCTGGAGTGGAGGTGAACTCTGCAGGGTGAAGGCAGATCTCCACGCAGGATTTGTGAGGTTTAAACAGCAATTACCGGGTGATTTGGCAGCAGAGGAGCAGCTCAAGCTGCCGATGCCATCAAAGGCAGAGGGTGAGAAAGACAGAAGCTTCACAAGGCTCAATTTCAAGGAAATCCGTCTCGGGTAAAGTTTATACAAAGTGATCTCAGCCCCTGTAGCGTGGCTTTAAATACCCGGGCCTGGAGCAGGGTTTGTGCCTGGGATTGGTGTTATCCAGGGATTTTGGAAGGGGTGGGAAGAGACACACACAGCCCCGTGCACAACCCAGACACCTCCAAACCCAAACCAACCTCCCGAGCCCGAGTGCTGCTTCCAAGGATGCCAGAGTGGCTCAGGGCAGGCTCTGTCTGATTCCAGGATGCTTTTCCCACCCTTGTGCTGGGCTGGGGGCCTGGGATGGATGCAGGAAAACTTCTCCCTGCCTTCCTCAGAGGTTGGGCTCAATAATCTCAACAGATCTTCTCCAGCCTAAACTCTGCCTCGTGCCTTCAGGCATCTGACAAGTGCTTTATGTAAGACCTTTCAGATCCGTGGAATTGTGCAGGAAGGGGGATTTTTTAAAATATATATATATTTTTTTTTAATTAGAATTGCCTTCTTCCAAATTAGCTGAGTCTGCTGCCGACGTCACCCGCTGTGCCAAGGCCTGTGAGCGTGCCAAATTCCAGGGTCTGCTCCGAGATGTGGCAAGCATGGATCTGCTGGCCCTGGGCACCCTGCCTGCTGCCAGAACTTCCATGTCTAGACAAAGGATGCAGCTCACCTGCAGGGCTCAGCCATCCCCTCTGTTTGTTTTGCTAGAGCACAGTCATTAAGAGATGGATTTATATTAAAGGCTTCCAAGAAATGCCTCTGCAACCCCAATGTTTATGTAAGAGAGACCGAGAAATTCATAATTTATTGAATTTGTGTGTGTTCTGCTTGGGATTATTCATTGGAGGAACATACTAAGTGATTTTTTGTATCCTAGTAACCAACTGCGGTTGCTTTTCCATGAATAATCTTTCTAGTTTAACTTGACCAGTCAAATCTAGAAAGGAAAACTCAAATTAAATTTTCAAGGCTCAGATAGCTTTTACAGGTGAGAGAGAACACATTTTTTTCTCCCTCATTTAACCACATAATGATCAGATTGACAGATGCTGCCTGGAGAGTTGGATTTTCCCAAGCAGAACAATAGTGGAAGTTTGACTCGTTATGAACTAAGCTTCAAAGATTGATTTCTTTAATATTCATAATTAACAAATTGGTTAAAATAGTCCTTTCCTCCCTCAGTCTGATGGTTTCCAGGGCAGATTTTTAATAGCAATGCAGATTATTTCCCTTTTGTGGGTAGCCCAGCGTGTGGGGTCTCCCATCAGCTCACGAGGACACTCTGATAGTTAATTAATACAATTATTTGTGAATTATTTCTCCCTGCCTTGCCAGCCCTGTGTGGAACAGCTGGAGTTTTTCACTTAATAAGAGCGTGTTCACATTTTTCTTCTTCAAATTTTATTTTGATTCAAAAGTAGCCCCTTTCCAAAGTTATGTTTTGAGGGGTTGTGTTTCTTTCAAAATGCCTCTTGCTCTTAGAAATATTAAAAGCTACTTTGAGAAGCAAAACAAAAATAAGAATTTCCTTCCCAACTCCCTGGGCGAGCTGCTTGTTTCTCCCACCCTCGTGGAGCACTCAGATGACCATCTCCAAAGCAGAGGGCAGAGGGACATTCCTCCCTGAGAGGTCAACACCACTTCTCATTTTAAACCAAGCTCTTTGCAAAGCATCTTTTTGTATGCATTCCTATTTTGTCAATGTTTACAGCCCAATTAACTGCACTCCTGCAAATACCAAAGTCTAGGGGCACGCTGGAGGAATCCTCTCCAAACCACGTCAAGCAGCCCTCAACCACTGGCTCAGATTTTCCTTTGGGAGGAGATTAATGGTGTGACCTCGTTACACAGCCCCAGAAGGAAGGGAGAAGCTTTCCCTGTGTGCCTCTGGATTCTGACCAGGCTTTCCCCTCCCTCACTTGCCCCCTGCCTCCTTGTCTTGGGCAGCAGTCCTGCTTTCCTCGTTTGCAGGGGGCTGAAGGTGAAGGGCAGAAATGTTGGCTAGGGCAGCGCTGAGGATGTTTCTGTGCCCATATTTCTGCATTTCCTTTTTCTGTGCCCATTCCTTCATTTCCCCTTTCTGTGCCCATATTTCTGCATTTCCTCTTTCTGTGCCCATTCCTTCATTTCCCCTTCCTGTGCCCATTCCTTCATTTCTCTTTCTGTGCCCATATTCCTGCATTTCTCCTTTCTGTGACCACATTCCTGCATTTCCCCTTTCTGTGACCATTCCTGCATTTCTCCTTTCTGTGACCACATTCCCGCATTTCTCCTTCCTGTGCCCATTCCTGCATTTCTCTTTCTGTGCAATATTCCTGCATTTCTCTTCCTGTGCCCATTCCTGCATTTCTCCTTCCTGTGCAATATTCCTGCATTTCTCCATTCTGTGCCCATTCCCGCATTTCTCCTTCCTGTGCAATATTCCTGCATTTCTCCATTCTGTGCCCATTCCCGCATTTCTCCTTCCTGTGCAATATTCCCGCATTTCCCCTTCCTGTGCCCATTCCTGCATTTCCCCTTCCTGTGCCCATTCCTGCATTTCTCTTCCTGTGCCCATTCCTGCATTTCTCCTTTCTGTGCCCATTCCTGCATTTCTCTTTCTGTGCAATATTCCTTCATTTCCCCTTCCTGTGCCCATTCCTTCATTTCCCCTTCCTGTGCCCATTCCTGCATTTCTCTTTCTGTGCAATATTCCCGCATTTCCCCTTCCTGTCCCATATTCCTTCATTTCCCCTCTCTGTGCCCATATTCCTTCATTTCCCCTCTCTGTGCCCATATTCCTGCCTCCTTTTGGAGTGGTTGCTGTTGGGCATCTCCAGCTGTCACTCATCACCACACACTCAGCACCTCAGATCTCTGTCCTACCCAGCCAAGGCTCTTCCCAAGCTCTCCCTGCCTTTTGGATAATCCTGGGCTTTACAGTGGTACTGGGAGCACTGTTAAGAATCCTCAGATTCTGGAGAGGAAAATGCTGCTTGAACCTGAATCGCCAGCAGAAGTGCTCTCATCTCCTTGTAGATCTCATTTTAAGTTCCATGAGGAGCAGCTGAGGGAGCTGGGAAGGGGCTCAGCCTGGGAAAAAAGGAGGCTCAGGGGGGCCCTTGTGGCTCTGCACAGCTCCTGACAGGAGGGGACAGCCGGGGAGGCATCCAGGATGAGAGGGAAAATCCTCAGGCTGGGCCAGGGCAGGCTCAGGGTGGGCAGCAGCAGGAATTTCCCCATGGAAAGGGTGCTCAGGCCCTGGAACTGCCCAGGGAGGTTTGGATCCCCATCCCTGGAGGTGGCACTCGGTGCTCTGGGCTGGGGACAAGGTGGGGATGGGGCACAGCTGGGACTTGATGGGCTGGGAGGGCTTTTCCAACCAAAGTGATTCTGGGATTCTTTGCTGGTTTTCCTGCAGCTCTGTTCTGATCTGGCATTTCAAAATTCTCCGTAAGCAGTGAAAGCCAGAACGCTCAGTGTCTGGTGGATTTGGGACCAGGGAAATCCCCAGTGTGGCTCTGTTTTGGTAATTTCTGGCTCCCTGTACATTTGGAATCCCTTTTCCAGCTCAGAATCCTGGGAGGATGATGCAAATGGGAGCCTCTGGGTGCCCTGAATTTCGAAGAACTGGAGGGACAGTGTGGAGTTGTGTTTTATTGTGGCCAGAACCACAGAGGCTGTGAGCTGTCAACACATAATTGTGCATTTTGTGTTTGGTAGTAAAATTTTGTTCTACCAAAAAAAAAAAAAAAAAAAAAAGAACAAAAAGAACTGCCCAAAGAGGAACAAATTCTTTCTCTCTTTGCAGCTTTTCAGATGTGATTTATAGGTGTGTTTTTCCAAGTCAGCCCAAACAAGGCCAGTGAATGGCTCTGAATTAGTTTAATTCTGATAATTGAAACAAGAGACATCTGGGTGGAAAAGGGAGGGTTTAGGCAGCTGCTTTTTTTGTTTCATGTGGGATTTCTAATAGTCCCAATTCCACAGTTACCAAGGAGTGCTGTTGGACTGTGCACTGGGGTTTAGAGGTGGAAATGATCAATGAAAAATACAAAAAAAAAAAAAGCCCCAAAATACAGCTGCAACAATAACAACAACTGGCAGCTCTGCAGTGAACTGTTTGGAAGGTATTGACCAAAGGAGTTCTGCTGAACAGCAGCCCAAGCTCCACGTCAAAAAAGTGAGAAAACAGGGTGTAAATTAGG
This sequence comes from Vidua chalybeata, assembly GCF_026979565.1. Classification (NCBI taxonomy): domain Eukaryota; kingdom Metazoa; phylum Chordata; class Aves; order Passeriformes; family Viduidae; genus Vidua; species Vidua chalybeata. The sequence continues at coordinate 16,462,410 of NC_071544.1, forward strand.
GCTTGGTTCTGCCTGGACCTGGCCATTGCAGTGCTGTTTGCTCTGTAATTCACACCTTTACCCCAAGGATTCTTTCCTCTGGGGCAGGGAGAAAAAAAATATTGTTTTCATCATTTTAGACTATTCAACAATGCAAGGAATTGTGTCTCATCTCCAGATTGTTTTTGGTTCACCTGCCTCTATCATATTTTGGCTGTGATACCACAAAGACAGAAAGAATAAAGGGAGAAAAATGCTGGTGTTGACTTAGGTGTGCTGGGTTCAAACCCCACTGGAATGAAGGTTGACACAGAGGCTTAAAAATAAACCTCTCTTGCTCAAATCCTTCTTGTGTTGAAATAATTGAAGACATTTGAGATGAAGGAAGGGGGTTGAGGTCATGGTGTGTCCAGTAATGGTATGACTGTATTTTTTTTTTTTTTTTTTGCTTGTTTGGACAGTTTAATGTCTTGAAGTGGGCCTTGTTTCCTCTTATTAATTCCTGCAAATATCACGGAAAAGGATCTAAGAGCTGAGCCATGCAGCAGCCAAGTGTTGCACAACCACCTGCCTCTCAGATTGCCTTCACAGCTTAGCAGAGAAATCTGCATTTTTAAAAACCTCAGCTAAGGAAAGGAGGGGTGCATCTTTTTTTAGTGGGATGTTTTCCTGTGTTCCTGGACCAGAATGCTTCTTTCTTTCTTTCTTTCTTCTTTCTTTCTTTCTTTCTTTCTTTCTTTCTTCTTTCTTTCTTTCTTTCTTTCTTTCTTTCTTCTTTCTTTCTTTCTTTCTTTCTTTTCTTTCTTTCTTTCTTTCTTTCTTTCTTCTTTCTTTCTTTCTTTCTTTCTTTCTTTCTTTTTCTTTCTTTCTTTCTTTCTTTCTTTCTTTCTTCTTTCTTTCTTTCTTTCTTCTTTCTTTCTTTCTTTCTTTCTCTCTTTCTCTCTTTCTCTCTTTCTCTCTTTCTTCTTTCTCTCTTTCTCTCTTTCTCTCTTTCTCTCTTTCTCTCTTTCTCTCTTTCTCTCTTTCTCTCTTTCTCTTTCTCTCTTTCTCTCTTTCTCTCTTTCTTTCTCTCTTTCTCTCTTTCTCTCTTTCTCTCTTTCTCTCTTTCTCTCTTTCTCTCTTTCTCTCTCTCTCTCTTTCTCTCTCTCTCTCTCTCTCTTTCTTTCTTTCTTTTTCTCTTTCTTTCTCTCTTTCTCTCTCTCTCTCTCTTTTCTCTCTTTCTTTCTTTCTTTCTTCTTTCTTTCTTTCTTTCTTTCTTTCTTTCTTTCTTTCTTTCTTTCTTTCTTTCTTTCTTTCTTTCTTTCTTTCTTTCTCTCTTTCTCTCTTTCTCTCTCTCTCTCTCTCTCTCTCTCTCTTTCTTCTCTCTCTCTTTCTTTCTTTCTTTCTTTCTTTCTTTCTTTCTTTCTTTCTTTCTTTCTTTCTTTCTTTCTTTCTTTCTTTCTTTCTTTCTTCTTTCTTTCTTTCTTTCTTTCTTTCTTTCTTTCTTTCTTTCTTTCTTTCTTTCTTTCTTTCTTTCTTTCTTTCTTTCTTTCTTTCTTTCTTTCTTTCTTTCTTTCTTTCTTTCTTTCTTTCTTTCTTTCTTTCTTTCTTTCTTTCTTTCTTTTCCCCTTTACAATTTTTTTGGATTTGTTTCTGAAGTATTTAGAAAAAAAAAAGCCCCAGCTTGTTTGTCTGAATATTTACGAAAACACCCAACAAAATATGTGATGTTATTGTACAGGTTGGACTGTTCACGAGTTGAGTGAGGTCATCAGCTCTTCAGATCACTGGGAAAGAGAGTTTGGCCAGATTGAATTTCCTTGAAATCTCCCTACTGGGACAGTGCTGGCTTGAGGCACCAGCACAGCCCCATGAGAGCTCCCAGTGCCACCAGTGCCACCAGTGCCACTGTCCCTCAGCCATTCCTCCAGGGAAACGAGCCTGGCAGAGGAGCAGAGCTGTGCTGTGCCCCTGATTTAATTATAACCAGTTATTGTTTTGCCCTGTTTTGGATTCTTTACATATTGTTTTGGAAAAGCTTAGTGGAATCGCAGCCTTTGTATATATAAAATATAGGATGATTGAAGAGCTGGCCACTGCTTTATTTAGCTTCCTCAGCCATGCGTTCCACCCCAAGCATTTTCCCCTCCCGCTGCCAGATCACTGTTTAAATTGTGTGTAAATAGAAAAGGAACTGTGGACACAGTTAAAAAATGCTGGAAGAGGGGTTTACTGGGAGGAACACCTTCCTAGAGGCCTTTCCCCCCCTTTTCATGGGGTTTTTGGCTCTCAGGGCAGATCTAAAGCCCTGTGTGGGTGCCACTGTTAAATCTGATGGCTCTCTGGTTATCCATCCCTGTTTGGACTAGAATGGCTCCACTGTTTTTTTTTTTTTTCTTTTCAGCTAAATTATTTGGATTGTAGAGGAGTTGTAATTAGGAGGAGAAAAAAAAAAAGGGACTCTTAGAACAACTGTGAAGAGAGATAAAGACAAAAGAGGCTTCTGTAAAAGTGAGGAAGCAAAAAAAAAAAAAAAAATTGGTTTGTTCCCTTTATCTTGAGGGTTTTCTGGGAAAAGTTGAAGGTGGAATGAATGGCCGGCCTCTCCTTCCTGCACCTGCAGCATCCAAGTGCTGATCTCACCCTTGATACAATCCCAGAATGGTTTGGGTTGGAAGAGACTTTAAAGACTGTCTCGTTCCACCCTCCTGCCATGAAAGGGACACCTTCACTAGCCCAGGTGCTCTTCATCTGCAGCTTTTCTCCCTCCCCAGCCCTGGAGCTGGAGGGTTCCTGTGCTCAGGGGGAAGTTTTCGGGTGTTTTCAGGGAGTGTGGAAATCGCGCTCCTGGCTGGAGCCTCACACGCCCCACCTGAGTCATCCACCGAGCGTACCAGCACAGCTCATGTCCTGGCCTTGCTCCAAACATGCTTCTGGGAGGTGGGGAAGGCGTGTGGATTGTGTACAGCCCAAATCCAGAGGGATGAAGATAAGGTAAACACAGCTTTTCGGGGTTTTTCGGAGAACAATGCATGGAAAGTGAAGCTCAATTGCCACTATCGCTCTTCAAATCTTTTTTTTTTTTTATTTTCCCTGTGTCACAAGCTGCCCTCGTGGTGCAGTGCCTATCTGTAGGGGATGGGTGGGTTTCCTGCATCAGGGAGACAACAAAATGATTTCCCTCTTTGTGTTCCTGTCCAGAGCAGCACGTGGATGGGCTGTGGGAAGGATGTGCTGAGTCCCAGCGCTCTTTCCATGAGCGCTGCATTGAAACCAGGCACGGAGTGCAATTGCAGCTCCGAGGATATTAAAAGGGAATGCATGCCATCCTTCAATTTCATTAAAAGCCATTAACATTGGAATGACATGGCCACTATTTATAAACCCCCGGTGCAGAGGACGTGCTGCAGCCAGCCAGGAGAAAAGGCTCAATGGAAACAGGGAGCTGATTTGCATTAATGGTCCTTCCGTGCTGCTCTGGCAGCAGGAGGAGGCTGAGGGCATGGACCATCTCAATGTCAGTGATTATGGCAGGCACAAGTTCTTGTAACTCTTCAACAAACCCCAGTCCTGACTGGCATTCAAAAGCCAGAATGATGCTTTTGAACCAATGTGCTGCCCTGAAAACCTGAGCTGTTTATCCTCTCTGTGGGGCAGAAGTTGTCTTGGAAGGGAGAAATGGACGGGGAGGAGCTGAGGGCAAGGAGACCAAGCCAGATTTTTTGATCTGTGAGGAATACTCTGTGATCTTTGCTGTGCAGAGGGATCAGTAGGAGCAGGGGCTGGGTCTCACTCAGAGACAGCCATGGGGTGGCCTCGAGGGGCCAGCAGCGCTCCCTGACACAGGAGGTTTTTGGGGTCTCTTGGGTTGCCCTTAGGCTGGGTCTGTACTCTCACCTGGGACCCTATTTCTGTATGAAATTAGTAAATATAAGCAGAGCCCAGCCACCCCAGAGAACATGAGGGTTTTGTTCACATCTCTGCTCCTCTCTGCCCATCTTGGGGTCTCCAGCTGTGATCATTCCTCCCAGACCAGTCTGTCCAGCCTCGAGTGTTGCACATTTTAACGCCCTCTCTGCTTTCTGGTGCACACTGCCTGTTTCTAGAAAACAACAAAAACAATAAATCACAGAAATAAATGTTTTAATCCCTGACTGACAATCACCGAGCATTTAGATTAGGAAAATATTCAGTCTTCCAACCTAGTGATGATCATTTCCAGTGTAGCATTCCTCAGAAACCATTTGTGGAGTTGCTTTAAGAGCTGTCAGCTGCTCAATTCTGGCTGCTTTTGGTCACCTCCCAAAACTGCGTGAGGGACTCAGAGAAGATAAAGTGAGCTGAGCAGACCTCTGCTCTCCTCAAGCTAAGCTCCACTTTCTAAAGAAGGTAACAGCTTTGCAGGCCCATAATACATCAAGGCAGGGGTTTGCTTTGCTGGTGTAGGAACTCGAGTGTGTTGCACATGCAGCTGATTAGTGAGAGCACAGCCCAAAACCCCCACTCAGAGCTACAGCGAGAGCGGCTGACTGATCACTTCTGACAAGATGTTTTATCTTCAGCCAGTAGCCAGAAGTTTTGCACGATGGCTTTCAAATCCCTGACATCTCTGGGCGCTGTCTGGCTCGGGAGGGCGGCTTTGGGAGCGGCACGAGCCAGGAGTTGGGTGTCGAGCCCGTGGAGCAGCTCAGGAGGAGCTGTGCCATTTCCAGGGCTCCTCATCCATCATGCAGTCGCTTTCATCGCTTGCACTGAAGGACTTAAGCAGGGATTACGGCATGAACCCTGCCTTTCCTCCATCCCGCCCGCTCTGTCTCTCATTAACCAGCTCGAAGAATTTGTTACTCGAGTCGCAGACTCATTGACCCACATTCCCTAATAATACAGGGAAGAGGAGATTATTTTTTCCGTGCTTAATCGCTGGCTTCTGTGTATACTTAGTGCTATTTATATGCAGGAGGGCTAAAAGCCTGCAATAAAGATGGGGCCAACTTTGCAGCAAAATTCCTGCGTGCCCAGAGTGGGAGGCACAACAGGAGAGAGGCAGAGGTGAGTGTGGGTGGATGTTCCCATCCTTGCAGACCCAGCAGGAGGTTTTTTTTTTTTTTTGGGAGAATCTCCTGCTTTTACAGCCTGATCCACCAATATTGGTTCAGCTCAGGGCTCCCCACTTTGCTCTGGAAATGCCTCTCCATCAAAGTCATGCACTGGTTTCTTGGTGGCTTATTTGATTTCTTCTACCACCAAAAGCAAAGCCAAGCAGAAGAATATTATATTTCATATATATATATATTAAAGATACACATAATTATACATTTATATATAGTATATATATTATTTATATTATAATTAAATATATAATGTATACATAATTATACATTTATATAATTCTATATATAGAATTCTATTAATATAACATAATATAATATAATATAACATAATATAATATAATATAATATAATATAATATAATATAATATAATATAATATAATATAATATAATACAATATATTCTCCCATATATATATATATATATATATATATATATATATATATATATGAGAATATTCCTGCCTGGCTCTCCTCAGCCTCTGGGGCTCTTTAGGTTGTGGAGGATTTGCCATCAGCACTTTCCATCCTCGGAGCAGAGCTCCTGTCGTGGTTTATTTTCTGCCCTGAGCCAGCTGGTGGTTCCTGGGAGGGACACGTCAGAGTTTCAGCTGCACTCCCCATCTTCTGCCTTCAGTGCTGCTGCCATGAGGAGATGTTGGGATAACCAGGGGAGTAAAGGCTCGCTCTTGGCTTTCTTTTCAGGCCACCTGTATTTTTTTATGGGATGTGGCTGAGCCTTGGTGTGAGCTCCTCGCTGCAAGAAAAGGGTTTAAGTTGAAAGGAGCAGCAATGCTGGAGCTCTTTTCCCGAGGACACACAGGAGGTGGAGCAGCCTGGAAAATACAGTGGGAGATGGGAGGTGGAACAAGCTGGGAATTACTGCAAGGTCCTGCTGGAGCTGCCTTTGCTGGTTTGTGAAAAAGGATTTTGCCTGATGCTGTTGGCAAATAGCTCTCTGTTTTCATGGAGGTACACCTAGAAGTCCAGAATAAATATGTCATTAGCCCCTGCCTGTAAAAAAAAAAAAAAAAAGGATTTTAGCATTAAAAAGAAAAAAAAAAAACAAACAAAAAAACCCCACACAAACCCATAAAATGTTTGATTTGAACCATTAGAGGGTTTTCTTGTGAGGACAGGCACAAGTTGATTTTGTGAGCTAAAGTTAATCCCTGTTCTCTGCCAGGGATTTTTCTGAACTGTTCTGCAGTGAGAAATGATGTATGGCCCTGACATATTTACACTGAGAGTTGCCTCAGTGCCACAACACAGCTTCTTTTAATGAAAAAGTGACTTTTGTCTGTCTTTTCTCCTAGCCCCCATCACAAACATTTCTTCAAAAATTTCACATTTCCTGTAATTCATCACAGGCTCTTCCGTGTCGCCTTAACACCTCAATTTCTGTGTCACACTCTTGCAAATGAACCTTTTCTGAATTCCCTGGAAGTTTCTTTCAGGTTAGAAGACATTACATCAGAACAGGCCTCCAGACTGGTTGTGCAAACCATAGGAATTTACACAGGGGGGGGTTTTATTAATTGAATTTTCCGGTGTTTGAGCCAGCAGGACATTCAGAAATGAGGCAGATTTTTTATTTTTGGTTGGATTTAGTAGCCCAGCTTTCCAAGTCCACACCACTGAGCGTGGAATAGGCCACCCCAGTGCTTCCCACAGAGCTCCCTGACACATTTTTCTGTATTAAAAAAAAAAAAAAAAAAAAAAAAGAAAGAAAGAAATGTCTAGACAGCGCACTAAATTTATATGTGAGCAGATTTGTATCTCTTGTCCTTAGAAGATAGGATCGTGTCGGAGCAGAATCCTGTTTCGTGCTGCTGGGGATTTTTGGTATCTGCAGTAACAGCCTCCCCTGCCTCTTCCAGCCTCCCAGTGGCTCCAGCACTGGAGATGCTGTGCTGATGCCTCAGGTTTTGGCTTTTCTATTTTTCACATTCTGAGCTGCTTTAGTGTGAGGGTCTGAGCTTCATATGAGGGGATGGTGAGCTCTGTGCACAGAGCAGGAGACAAAACAATTCCTGCTCCAGCTGGGCACCAAGGACAAATGATCCAAAGCTCAGGCCCAGGAGCACAAACAGCGTGGGCTGGAGAGAGAAAAACAAGCAGGATGGGAGTGCAGGGGCTAAAGCTGGAATGGGACAATGAACTGCAAGGTGCAAATGGAGCAGAGCTGATCCCAGTGAGAGCCCCCGGGAGCGCTCGTGCATTTTGGGAACATTTGGGTTCATCTTGGGTTCATTTTGTGCCATTTTGGATCATCCTGGGTTCATTTTGGGACCATTTTGGTTCATCTTGGGTTCATTTTGTGCCATTTTGGATCATCCTGGGTTCATTTTGTGCCATTTTGGTTCATCTTGGGTTCATTTTGGGACCATTTTGGTTCATCTTGGGTTCATTTTGTGCCATTTTGGTTCATCTTGGATGCAGCCCAAGAGCCTGGCTGGGCTCTTGTGCTTCCCAAGGATCCATTGAGGCTTTTAACAAATCCCTGCTTTATTCTTTAGCTCTGTCCAACCTCTGCTCTAGCTCAGCCTTCCCAAGGCATCAGTGGGATGAGGACTTTGAGGATGTGCTTTCACTGGAGCACACTGGGATTGACTGGGATTGTTTCCACCGGCTCGCTGTCACGCCCTTCTTGTTGGGGTTTTCCTGTGACAAAGCAAACACCGCCTGCCCCTGTCTGCAGACACCTTGTTCAGTGTGCAGCAGCAGCAGCAGCCACCCGAGTGTCTGCTGGGAGAGGAAGAGTTTCAGTGCTGCAGATAAAGCAGAGCCCATAAAGATAAGCCGTGGGTGTGCTCGGTGGATTCCCTTTCGCCGGGCACGAGGCTCCAGAGATGGATTTCAGGCTCCATGCTGCTGCCTCTCAGGAGGTTTCCAGCCTTTCTCTGGACCTTTCAGCCTTTCTCTGAACCTTTCAGCCTTTCTCTGGACCTTTCAGCCTTTCTCTGGCCAAGGGCAGACCGTGCTCCCGCAGCACGGGCCGTGTCTGCTGCCAGCTGTGGATGGTCCCAGTAATTTTCCCTCTCTGTATCCACTGCACAAGCCCTGTTTGGCACCAAACTGCTCCTTGCAATCCTGTGGGTCTTTTGTCATGGATTTACTTGGGCAAGGCCCTCAGGAAAGGGCTGTGGGAGCCAGGGAATGTCTCTGGTGCAGACCATGGATTTACCGGTGACGCGTGAGCGCTCTCCTCCTCCTCCTCCTCCTGTCAGGCTGCTCTCGCTGTAGCTCTGCTCTCCTTCAACATTATTCCCTTCTCCCCCGTTTTAGGGGTATTATTCCAGCCTGGCTTGTCAGGGCAAGTGAATTCAGGATCGATCTGGCTCGAGGTCACTCCCCAGCTGAGCAGGCTCCTCCATCCCACGCCCCAGGGAGAGCAGCAGCCTCAGACAGAGCTCTGGAGCTGAATTTTGTCTGCTGCTGTCAGTGGGATTAGAGTGCCACGGCAAACAAATGGGTGAAAAAAAAAAAAAAGTTTATTTTTAGAACTGGAACCATGATAAATATGTGGAATTTGTCCAGGGTCTGCCTGCTGTACCTTTTTGAAATGCAAAGTGCATGTCTGTTAAAATACCTCTCCAAAGGTCAGCATAACCTCCGGAATGGGTGTGCTGGCCTTTTGGAAAGCAGGTGAAGCTTCAGATGAGAGCACAGCCCCCCAGAACCCAAATCTGCCTCGGTGTCATCTGACACCACAAGGATGGAAATGCTGCCTTGCCAAAAGGGTTTATCCTTCAGGTTTCAGTGAGGAGCCTCAGACCATTCCTCACCCTTCAGTTCAGTTTTTCCTTCCATTTTCCTGCCTTTTATATTTGCTGGTGCGTTTGATGGATGTGCTGTGAGTGTCATGTTTGAAACGGGTGAGAATGGGGATGAAAAATGGAAAACTCCGGAATAAAAAGAGCGATGGAAGCTCAAGGCATCCCTCAGTGGGTTTGTGTCCCCTGTGATGATGCAGCCAGGCGCGCAGGGCTCAGGGATTGAAGTGTTTGAGAACCTTACATTTTCCCATCCATTTAGCTGCCCGTGAGGTGGAGGAATGGTGTTACTCTCTTTTAGACAGGGAAGTGAGGCAGAAAGAGAAGAAATGAGTCGCTCCCAAGAGTTGTAGGAATCTCACAGCTGAAAAAAAAAGAGAAAAAAAAAGAGTTGGCGTAGCTCTTCACTGCCTGTCAGGCACCCTGGGTAGGGTGGCACTTGTGCCACGAGCTTGGCTGTCGTCATCCCACTTTTGGGTGGGAATGCACAGCCAGGAGAGGAGCAATTGCAGAGGGAATAAACTCGAGCCAAACTGTGGAAGCCGAGCTGCAAATTAGGGCAATTCAAAGGCACAACTGAAAGGCACAAACATCCTGTTGAGCTTGGAGTCCCAGTCAGCACCTAATGAGTAAAGCACATGGCCCAGCTCATCCCCAGGCGTGTTTCAGTGGGAAAACTCTGCCTCCCTGCCTCGGGATGTGGCAGGCTTTATTCCACGGGCAGGTGTTCATGTGAAGGGGGGGAGCAGCGTTATAAATAAATTATCCGTTCATTTCCCTCGGCAGCGTTTCCTATTGTTTCGCCACAATATGCTTTCCTGTTTTTTTTTTTTTTTTTTTTTTTTAAACAAGACAAAACAAAAAGCGCCAGACCCCGACCCCGAGTCCCCCTCTGGCAGGGTGGACCCAAAGCTGTGTTTGAACTGGGTGCCAGTGTCCTCGCTGTGCTGTCACTCGTGCTGGTGGCACTGGCACTGCCACCTCGGTCCTCGGTGCCTTCTGAGAGGGGCATGAGGAGAACCTGCCTGGGTGCAGTGCCAGGGGCATCACATCCCTGGCAGGAGCCTTTTCTCCATCAGGGGGCTGTGGGAGGAAGGCTGGTGCTGCGCTGGCGTTGGGAACGAGGGGATTTTGGGGATAGCAGAGAGGAGAACAAAATCCCTCTTCCCTCCTTCCTCCTCCTGGCCAATGTGGGGGCATTGAGGCCACGGCTCTTGCAACAACAGGGGGGTTGTTTTTAGCCATTTTAGAGACAAACAGCAGCTCAGTGGGTTATAAAATGAGGGTTTCTCTGCCTGGCGAGGCTGTTGCCCAGCCAGGCAGGGTGTGAGGTGGCCACTGAGCCCACCCAGTCCCTCAGGAGCCCCTTGGGATCTGTCCCTGGAGCCAGGTCCCACCTGAAGGGCACAAAGGCTGTGTGAATGCACATGGAAAAAGGGGTGCTGTGTGGGGAGGCAAGGCCAGCAGAGGCTTCACCCTGCCCTGTGCTGGCTGGGTCCCTGGCTGGAACCCCCAGTCCACGCTCCCTTTGCAGCAGCTCCGTTTGTCGGGAGCGCTGACAGGCACACACACGGAGCAGCACCCACATGAGCACGGGTGGGCTGTGCTGGGAGCAGCCATTTCTGCATTTTAGCTCTTCAGCAGGCAAGGAATGAGATTTCTCCTGGAAATACACAAAGAAATGCCCCTTCCTGGGCAGCCCTGCTGCGCTGGGGCCTGGCCTGCAGTGCTGCTGGGAGCAGAGGTGCTGTGCTGGGCAGGGGGATTGAGCACCTGGGGAGGATTTTCCCTTCCCCATCTGCCCCAGGGCTCTTTTCCACAGCCTTAGCATGGAACTGGCACCCTCTCCTCACTGGCTGAGAGCAAGGATGTATTAATTTCCACTGGTGTTTGACAGGATTAACCATTGCACAGCGACTGTCACGTGCAGGACAAACGAAGAGACAAAACACCTCTTGATTGTTATTTATATCCTGCTGCAAACAGGAGCTTTTTGCCTTTGTAGCCCTTTGACTCCTGTTCCAGATGCCTGATTTGAAGGGCTAATCCTGTGCTCAGACCTTGCTGCAGCCTCTCTTCTCTTTGCTCGGTGCCTTAGTGCAGGTCCCAGCTTCTCGCTGCCCTGTCTGCTCTGGTTTTGCTTGAAAAAAAAAAAAAGCTGCCACCACTGCAGCCCTCCTGCCAGCTCGCCCAGCTGAGCTCCCAGGATCTTCTGGTGGGCTTTTTCCAGCAGAGGGAAATGACAGAAAAATCCTTCTCTTGTCACGAAGCAAAGGCTGGGCTTACGCACAGGGAGGAAGCAGCCTGAAGGCAGGGCCTGGCAGGTGGCTGCCAAAGCTTCAAACGGGGCAAAAGTGTTCAGAAGAATTGAGAGCATGTGATGGGGTTTTATATTTAACAGGATGGCTTTGGGCATTCAGGATGTGTTCCATTTTTTGCTTTAAACATCTACAAAGCCAGGTGCAGAGACAGGAGGAGAGGTGGAGTGGGGGGGGAATGGGGGAGACCAAATTCCCTGGAGCACCGTGGTGGTGGTGGGAGCCCAGGACCTGGAGCAAGTCCCCATGTGCTCAGGGATATGCAAAAGACATTGTCTCCACCTCAAGGAGCTTCTAGCTAAGGTTTAGGATTCAAAGATGAGTTTTTTTTAAATTTCTGCTTCATGCCCGTCTGAACCTCACTTTAGGCCCCAAATCTGCTTTTCTTGAAGTCAGTCTCAGAATTGCTGTTGCCTTTAAATGCTGCAAGATCTCACCCATCAATTCTCCTTCTCCCATCTGTAAAGGATGGCAGGATTTCTGTGCCATCTGCGGTGCTGTGAAGCTGAAAACAATCATCATTTATAAAGTGCTTTGAGCTCAGATGGGAGGTTCTGGGTAAAGGCAAGGCTGTGCAGGATGAAATGTTCCTGAATGTGCCAGTTACATCTGATATCTGAGCCAGGGGCTGGCTTGAAGGTTTAGGAGGAGCAGTCTGGTGTTGCAGAGGTGCTCCAGCTGCTGAATGTCTTGGATTATTTGTGTTGGCCAAAGGTTCCTGTTCATTATTACAAAATCAGGGCACAGAGGAGCTCGTGGCTGCATGTCCCACCAAAATCTCCTAACACCCATGCTCACCTCGAGCATCTGTGATTTTTAACATCCACAATCCTCAGAGCTCCTGTCTGTGGCCACCATGTGAGTTAACAGCACGTGCACTGTGAGGAGGAAACTCGGAGCTGCAGATGTTGAGCTTTTCTGAGGGCAATAGGAAGCATCTGAGGGGAACAAAGGACATTCCTTCCTATCCAGCTTTGCAAGGAAGCTGCCTAACCTTGCTTGACACATTTTTGCAGAAAGCTGAGGGCCAAACTGGGACAGCAAAGAGCAGGTTGTGGCTAAGCATGCTGTGTTAAGGCGAAATATTGCGGGGCTTAGAACACAAAGTTGTTCCTGTGAGGAACAGCTGAGGGAGCTGGGGGTGTTCAGCCTGGAGAAAAGGAGGCTCAGGGGTGATCTTATCAGTCTCTACAGCTCCTGAAAGGTGGCTGTGCTCAGGTGGGGTTGGGCTCTTTCTCCAGGCAGCACTGACAGAACCAGAGGACACAGCCTCAAGCTGCACCAAGGGAAATACAGGTTGGATGTTAATAAAAAGTGTTTTATAAAAAGGGTGATAAAGTTCTGGAATGGCCTGACCAGGGAGGTGGTGCAGTCACCATCCCTGGGTGTGTTTAACAAAGCCTGGATGTGGCACTGGGTGCCAGGGTTGAGCCGAGGTGTTGGGGCTGGGCTGGACTCGATGATCTTGAAGGTCTCTTCCAACCCGGTGACTCTGTGATATTTCAGGTCTTAGCAGAGTGGTGCAAACCACGCCCGGCTGAGCCGAGCCCTGGCTGGGGCCAAGCCCTGCTGAACAGATGTGCTTTGTCCTTTCGCAGACACGAGCCACCAGACCCGCTCGGTGTCCAGCCGGCCCTACTACAGCTTGCCCAACAGCAGCAGCCATGAGAGGCGCTCGGTGCTGGCCATCACGGAGCCGCCGCGCTTCCACTCGCAGGCCAAGGGCAAGAACGTGCGGCTGGACGCGCACTCGCGCAAGGCCACGCGCAGGAACAGCTTCTGCAACGGCGTCACCTTCACCAACCGGCCCATCCACCTCTACGAGAAGGTGCGCCTCAAGCTGGTGGCCGTGCACCACGGCTGGAGCGGGGCCCTGCGCTTCGGCTTCACCATCCACGACCCCTCGCAGATGAGCTCCGAGGAGATACCAAAGTACGCCTGCCCCGACCTCGTCACCCGCCCCGGCTACTGGGCCAAGGCTCTGCCGGAGAGGTTTGCCGTCAGGGACAATATCTTGGCCTTCTGGGTGGACCGGCACGGCAGAGTCTTCTACAGTATTAATGATGAGGAGCCAATCTTGTTTCACTGTGGTATTAAAGTTTCCGGGCCTCTTTGGGCCCTCATAGACGTCTATGGAATTACCCACGAAGTGCAAATTCTAGGTAAGTGTGTCTTTGCCACCTGTGGGCTGCTCTTGTGGTCGCTCTTTCTGATCCCGTAGGAAAGATGCATGATCTATGTGATCATTTCCATAGGACGCTTAAGAAAATTAATTTGCTGTTGGTTTTGTACCTCCAATTAATCATTTTTTGTCTGCCAGCAGTAGGGATGCAGAAAGCAATATATTCCAGAGGTGGCAGTGATGGAAAGGCTGCACATTGTGGGAAGGGAGAAATGGAAATCTTTACCTGCAATTCCACTCAGCTTTCTCTGAGCTGGATGTGCTGCTTTGGGATGGAAAACATGGAGCAAGGTCCCAAGGACTGAGGAGACAAAAAGGACAAGTTGTGGCTTTGTCTATTCTTTCCCAGCTACCAGTTACTGCCAGTCCATTGGAAAACTACGAGTAATTGCCCAAGAGTTTCCCGGAGCCCTTCCCCAGCCCCTCTCTCTGCTCTTGGCCGGGGTCCCACCCAGGCTGGCAGTTTGAGGGTTGTGTTGGCATTGTGACCCTTCCCTGGCACAGGGACATCACTCAGACCCCTGGAATCAGGTGGAGTCTGGCTGCTTTACAGCCTCATCCTTAGGAAGGGCTGCAAGAAGGGATGAATCTGTTCCCATTAGCAAGCCCAGCTGATGGCCATGGGATGATTTTCCTTTCGTGGCTTCTACAGCACTGAAATGTCTACTGAATTCAGCGTTAGATGGAGTGTTTGAACTGGGCTGCACCACAGGGAACACTTTTAAAATCCAAGAGAGTTGCCCTTTCCCTGAGGCTCCTTGGATTGATGGAGTTTTAACAGCCAAAGCCAGCTGCACCTGCCCCAGGGGATGGTGCTGCCAGCCTGGCATGGAGCAGGCACCAGGGATAAGCTGTGGAATGGCGAGTCCAGAGGGCAGGCAGCTCCATCACACATCCTTCTGAACAGTGCCAATTATTTTACAGCCGAGAAGGCCACACATAAACAACGCTTTTCCCTGTCTGCTGTGCCTCAAATGTGTAATTAAACCGCACCAGCAGCTTGTCCTGTAATTGCAGTTGTGACACACTCCAGCCTCTGGTGCTCGTCACAGAGGAGAAGGAGTGTTTGCTGTGTTGGCCAAGGCAGCTGCTTCACCAGAGCTTTCCTTTCTCCTCATAAAATTGGAGTTTGAAAAAGAAAATGCAGCTTCTTTCTGCTCCCCACCTCCAGTCCTGCCTGCAGCATCCAAGAGTTCCCAGTGAAAGACTCAGGCTGAAAGCACCTGTACTCTGCTGGGAGGTTTTTAAATTAAAATAGCAAACCCCCCACACTGCCCCAGGAATCAGGGCCATGCTCAGCCATCTGGGGCACCAAGGGACCCAAACCCCTTGCTTGAGGATGTGCTTGTCTCTGCCTCGTCCTCCCAAAATGTTGCGAGTCGAGAGAATTGTGAAATACAGTTGTGAGGCACAAAATGCATCTTGCAGCATCATGAATCTTAGGATGGTTTGGGCTGGAAGGGATCTGAGAGATCATCTCATTCCATGGGCAAGGACACCTTCCACTATCCCAGGCTGTTCCAAGCCCTGAGCAACCTGCCCTTGGACACTGCCAGGGATGGGACATCCATCACGAAGCTTTGATGTGCCTCACTGCTCTGTGGGAGCATTTTTTGCCACACAAGCTGTGCTGGCTGAGAAGGAGCTGCTCCAGCCATCAGCCCAGCCCAGTGGCCCCTCCTTCCTGGGCTTCTCAGCGAGGCAGGTTCTGCTTTGCAGCTGCTGGGTGGATTTGGGTGTTTTTCCTTCTTTGCCAAAAGCCTGGGGATTCTCTCCTCCAGGGAGCAGGCAGTGTTGGTGCTGGGCTGCTTCACCCCTCTCCATCTCTGGGAAGACCAGGAGTCATTCACACAGACTCTTAAATTCCACGTGCTCTGACTTTGCTCAGTGCATTTAACCTTGTGAAGTGAAGAGTGAAGTGTCCAGGCTGCCCCAGCAGGGCTGGAGGTAGAAGGGAGAACACTCCCAAACTTTCCCACACCTTTGCATCATCCCCCAAGCCTGGCATGGCTCAAGTGGAAACCTGAGAAATTAATTAAGGATCAACATCCTGACTTTCCCTTTGCTGTGAAAAGGGAAAACAACCTTCTGCTGTAAAAGCTTTCTAACACCTGCAGGAAGTAGCTTTTGTGACAAGCTCTCCATTCAAAACCTCTGCAGGGCTGTGAACACCCCTGAGATGTGAGGCTTGAAATGGCCACTCTGGGACACACCTGTGCCTGGACACAGGTGTAAGGCAGTGACAAGGAGTGTGGAAAGAATTCATCCTTGAGTTCCTTCACCCATCACTTGTGGATTTGCCTTGCACAAGACCTTGGGACAACAAAATATTGAGACTTTATTTATTTATTTTTTTAATAGTGTAACCTCAGAGCTATCAGATTTTTCTCCTCAGAAAGCTGTAGGACCACAGTGGTTTACAGCTTTTCCCCATTCCCCAGTGCAGGGAGCTCCCAGATCACACGAGTGCTTTGGAACACTTGTTTTCCCTTGGCTGGTGCCAGATGCAGCCGCTCCTCTGCCTGCTCCACGCGTGACTCTGCACCAGGAGCTGTTCATTAGTGGTTGACCCGTGGCTGATTTTTCCTTTTGGAGTCTGTAGGCTGCGATAACAACTGTAAGCATAAAAGCAGGCAGTTTCCTCTTGACTAAAGCCTCTGTGCCTTGGTTTCTCTCACAGACAGCATGTTTGCAGAGACCATGACCACTGCCCGGCTCAGCACCGCCCGGCTCAGCACCTGCCTTCCCCAGAGCAACCACGACTCGGCCAACTTCAACAACAACGAGCTCGAGAACAACCAAGTGGTGGCCAAAATTGCAAACCTGAACCTAAGCCGGGTGCCAGGACTTGGGACTGACAACCACATCATCCCCTGCTGCCCCGGCCGGCGGCAGCACGCCCAGGGAGTCCCGGCGTTCCTGGACACCGACCTGCGGTTCCACCCCACCCGCGGCCCCGACATCACCTTTTCCCAGGACAGGATGGTGGCCTGCACCAACTGGCAGGAGAGCAATAGGACTTTGGTGTTTTCTGACCGGCCTTTGCACATCGGGGAGAGCCTCTTTGTGGAAGTAGGACACCTGGGGCTGCCGTACTACGGGGCCCTCTCGTTCGGCATCACCTCTTGTGATCCGAGCACTTTGCGGACAAACGAGCTCCCGGCGGATCCGGACTTTCTCCTGGACCGTAAGGAGTACTGGGTGGTTTACCGGGCATTCCCGGTCCTCAACAGCGGCGACATCCTCAGCTTCATGGTCCTGCCCAACGGAGAGGTGCACCACGGGGTCAACGGGGCCAGCCGGGGGATGCTCATGTGCGTGGACACCTCACAGTCCCTCTGGGTGTTTTTTACGATCCACGGTGTGATCAACCAGCTCAAAATCCTGGGTAAGTGCGGCCCAACGGAGCACCTGGCTGGAGAAGTTTCCTGGGCCAGAAGCAGAGCTGTGGGTTTGCACTCGCAGCGTTCACTGATGCGAGGGTGCAGCTCCTTGTGTTTGCAAACAAGAGTGACAAAAGATGGTGCCTGTCACAGAGATGTGCACAGCCTCTATGATTCCCCCAGGAAAGGATGAGACTTGAGAGATAAAACAAGCAGCAGGCAGGGATGGCTGTGGGGGGCAGCTTCTTTTTCACTGGGTTTGTTTTTTGAAGGGATTCTTTATAAACAGAGATGGTTGTGGGGTGCAGCTTCTTTTTCAGTGGGTTTGTTTTTTTTGAAGGGATTCTTTATAAACAGAGATGGTTGTGGGGGGCAGCTTCTTTTTCAGTGGGTTTGTTTTTTTTGAAGGGATTCTTTACAAACAGAGATGGTTGTGGGGTGCAGCCGTTTTCCAGTGGGTTTGCTTTTAGAAGGGATTCTTTATAAACACCCTATTCCAGCCCACAGGTGTTAAATGTCTGCCGTGGTAAGGGTGATGATTTTTGTGAGCACAGCTCTGGTTGAAGCATGGACAGTAATTGCTCCTGAGGCACTGCCACAGCTCAGGGATCAGCTGGCACTTCTGATCCATTGCTGGGGACCAGTTCCAGCCTTTCTCCTTTCCTCCTGTTAAGGATTCCGTCAGAAAAGCAGATGTTAATGACTTTGTAAAGCAGGTTTTCTTCATCCAAAGCAATGGCCTTTCCCAGCTGACAGTGTGACAGCCACAGCTGGAGCCCTCTGCTGCTGGGGAGAGTGGGACCGTGGGGAAGTGGAAAAGCAAATACTGCACAACCTGGTGCTCGCTTCACTGAAGCTGAGCAGGCATCATACAAAGGCATGACGAGGTCCAGACCATGGGCTCACACCCAAAATCTTGCCCTGTGTCGTTACCAAGGGGCAGCATTAACTCAGCAGCTGGGCTTGCCCTGAAGTCCCTGTGCAGGTGGGGTGGGAGCAGCTCAGCCAGGCTGAGGGGCTTTGGCCGGGCTTGGGGTGTCCTTGTGTGGGCTCAGCTCTCTCCTGTGTTCCCAGGCACGGTGCAGTCCAGCCCGGGGACGGTGTCTCCCTCAGGATCCCCCGGTGGCTCCCAGTACGACAGCGACTCGGACATGGCCTTCAGCGTCAACAGGTCCTCATCAGCCTCCGAGTCCTCGCTGGGTAAGGACAGCCAGCCCTCAGCCCCGGGGGGGTTACCTCTCCTGCCAGGCCAGCAGAAGGAATGGGAAGAAAACACAGCGCTGGAAAGGTTTTCGTGGCCTGAAGAAGGGCTGTGCCTTGGTTGTATCAGCACCAGTGTGGCAGCAGGAGCAGGGCAGGGACTGTCCCCTGTGCTGGGCACTGCTGAGGCTGCACCTCCAGCCTTGTGTCCAGTTCTGGGCCACTCGAGATGAGGAAGACATTGAGGGGCTGGAGTGTGTCCAGGGAAGGGAAAGGAGCTGAGGAAGGGGCTGGAGCCTCAGGAGCAGCTGAGGGAGCTGGGAAGGGGCTCAGCCTGGAGAAAAGGAGGCTCAGGGGGGCCCTTGTGGCTCTGCACAGCTCCTGACAGGAGGGGACAGCCCGGGGGGTCGGGCTCTGCTCCAGGGAACAGGGACAGGATGGGAGGAAACAGCATCTAGTTGCACAAGGAGTAGTTTAATTTAGATAAAAGGAATAATCTCTTTATGGAAAGAGTGGTCAGGTGTCGAACAAGCTGCCCAGAGAAGTGGTGGAACCACCATCCCTACGAGTGTTGAGAAAATGTGTGGATGTGGCACCTGCCCCATGTGTAGAAAAGGACTAACAGGCTCTGCCCAGAGCTGTGCCTGCTGCACGTTGGAATACACTGGGATTCCTTTGGCCAAAGAACCAGGCAATGACTGAGGACAGCCTTAAAAACTGCCTCGAGTGTGTCACACAGCGCCAGCTTTGCCCCATCCCGCGTGACTACAGGACCTCATTCCCCCCTTTTCTTTTTGCAGTGACTGCCCCCAGCTCCCCTTTGAGCCCCCCCATCTCTCCTGTCTTCTCCCCTCCGGAGCCATCGAGCAGCAAGAACGGGGAGTGCACCGTGTGCTTTGACAGCGAGGTGGACACGGTGATCTACACCTGCGGACACATGTGCCTCTGCAACACCTGTGGTCTTAAGCTGAAGAAGCAGCTCAACGCCTGCTGCCCCATTTGCCGACGGGTCATCAAAGATGTGATTAAAATCTACCGCCCGTAGCGCCCGGCAGGGGCTGCAGGAAGGGGGAACGCCGCTAGCAAACCACGCCTTTCCGTCCCTGCTTATGGGTTATCGTGCTGGTCAGTCGTTATCAAGTGGCTCGTTGTCTGTGTTTCCTTATTTGACTGCTAGGGCACAATTCAGGGAGCAAAGCTGAGGATCGTGTGGGGCCTCGCCGGGAGCCGAGCCAGCTGCAAAATGAGAAATTTTCCCGTGCAAAGGCTCTTTTTTCCCCTCCTCCCGCTGCGGGGGAGGCTCGCCGTGCTGCGGGTCGGGATGGGGAGGTTGCCGCTTGGGCAGTGCCGGGTGCCACTGGGCTTCCCGACCCTAAAACCCGACAGCTCTGGGCTGCTGCCAGGGGCTTGTGCTGTGGTGGAGCAAAACTGGGACGAGGCCCAGCGGGAGGGTTCAAAGTGGACAGAACTGATCTGGAAATGTCATGTAAGGAGAACCAGCTCAGGCCAAATAGCGGCACAGCCAGGTTGTCACTTGCTGGGGTTCCGTCCCCATCAACAAGCTCTGGGGACATGCAGGAGCTGGTCTGGGCTTAGGAAAAGCAGATTTTTCTTTCTGTGGCAGAACGGGGAGTTCTGGCCATGGAGGCTGAGACCCAGGGAGCTGCCCTGGGGTAGCAGTGAGGAGCATGAGCCCAGGCAGAGCCCAGGCAGGCTGTGAGGGGCAGCTCGGGCACTGCCCTGCTGCCTTCTGAAGCCATAGACTGCAGCCTGTGGATGGCAGGGGCGTTTGGATGGGCACGCTGCAGTCCTGGCTTGGGACGCTGCAGTGACGGGGTCTGTCACCTGCAGGCACACACCCCTGCACTCTGCTCTGCCCTCCTGGCAGGTGGCACAGCTGCCGTGTCACCCTGTCCTGAGTGCCACCTGTGCTAGACCTTCCCCTGCAGCCGGTGCCACGGCAGGGCTCAGCCTTCCTCCCACCCTTCCACGGGGATTCTTTGGAGGCTCTGGTGAGGAATTCATTTCTGACCCAGTCCCATCAGGCTCACCTTTATTTCTGGGGACTGTATATGCCGATTTTACCTGGTCTTTCTCCAGCCTTTGCAGATTTCCCAGCACGGCTCCCAGCTGCCTGCACGCTGGGTCTCGACTGTACCTGAGACCTTGTTGAGAAAAACAGGGACTATCCCACTTGGCTTTACTGAAAAGGAGAGAAAAAGGCTCCGAGGCTGAATTAGCTGGTGGGAATTAAAAGGTAAATGGGTTTTGGGTGTAATGTCAGCTGCAGGCAGCACCTGATTGTTCAGCACCGGGGCTGGTGTGAGGAGCTCAGCATCCTCCTCCCTGCTGCTCCAGCAGGAGCTGCCCTCCAGTCTCTGTCCTTTGCCCATTGCACAGCCCCGATCCTGTCCTTCAGCCCCAGCCTGGCCAGTTTCCAGCTGCTTCAGGCTCAGAAAGGGGGAATAAAGATGGAAATGGGAGGATGAGAGGAGCTGTGTCCCTGCAGCTCGGTGACCGTGTGCTACCAAGTGCGTAAGAAGAGCTTTTCAGAAAGGTGCAATTACCACGTTTTAGTCTGGAAAAAGGAAAAAATTGAATAACTCCTGTACATTTCAGGGCTTCTGGGCACAGCGGGAGCCAGAGGGATGTCTGGTTATTCCCTCTCTCCTCCAAGGCTGTGACTGCATGGTGCTGCTGCCCAGGTGGTGGCTTGGCTGGGCCAGGAGAGCTGGGTTTGGCTACTGGCCTGTGCCAGCCCTGTGCCAGCCCTGTCCCACGCTGCCATCGGGGAGGGCACAGCCAGGGAGCAGCTCATCCTCCCCCTGCAGTGGGCTGTGCTCACAGGACACCCAAACCTTTTGTGTTTTTTCCTTGGAGAGCTGATGAACATTTTTCCTGAGTGTATCAAGGAGAGGCTGCTGTGACCTCTCAGCCATGGCCCTGCACGAGGGCCCAACAGCTTTGCAGAGCCCTTTTTGGAGACCTTTTTGGTGCCACTGGCTGTGCCACCACCCTCAGCAGAGCCACTGCACCTTTCACTGCCACCTTTCCCCGAGGAGGGGCCAGGGCATATTCCCTGCATCTGGAGCTTTTCTGGACCTCCTGGCTGTCCTCCACCCCAGGGACCACAGGATTTGCATTCCCAGAGACCTCCCAGCCCCACGCTGGCAGATCCAGCTGTGCGCAGCGGGCACAGCACCAAGGGCACCACGGTGCCAGGGTGTGTCAGCACCTGCCTGGGCACTGCCAGCCGTGGGAAGCCTTTCCCTGGGGAGGAATTCAAGGAAAGCTGTGCCTGGATCAGCCTGGGCCATCCCAGGGGTGCCCTTTGGTCACTGCTCAGGGTGACACCAGCGGGGCAGAGCCCCCTTTGCTCGGTGCCACCTCAGGGCCTCCATCAGCAGGATGGGTGCTCAGCCTGGGTGGGTTTTTTTTTTTTTTTTTTTTGGTGTAGCTCTGTTTTGTATTTTTAAGCCAGCAAGGAGAAACACCAAATCCACCCCAGGAGCTGTTCAGGACACTTTGCAGAGGCTGAATTTTTGCTGTAGCAGCCAAAACCAGTTTGCAAGAAGGGGCAGCACCCAGTGAGGCCAGCAAGGGAACCGAGTGGGATGGGAGAGCAGTGGACCTGTGGCCCTGCCTATCCAAGAGCAACAGGAATTTTCCAAAATAGGCCTCAAAAAATCAAAAAAAAAAAAAAAAAAAAAAAAAAAAAGGAAAAAAAATCCAGGAAAAGGTAGCCTCTTACAGATTTCATTGTTAGTATTCGTATTGCTATTTTTTTTAAACAGTCCAATGATATATGATTTGTACAGAAGATCTGTTTGTGCCTTATAAGGGTGTCTGTGCACTTTTTATCCTTTTTAAAGCAACTTTTAAAAAGAAAGAAAGAAAAAAAAAAAGATGGGGGGAGAAAACCAACACAGATCAATGGTAGTTTTATAGAATTTTGTGTTCACTGAGAATCCTGCTTTTTATATATATATATGAATATACATACATACATACATATATATATATATATAGGAGTGAAAAAGTGTTTATTTCCATGGGTTTTCCCCTCCTCTCCTCCTTAACCTTTGTTTGAAAATTTAAGGAAAAAGGAAGAAATGAAAGAGATGGGGGAACTCTTTTACCTCTCCCTCTTTCTGAGGCAGTTCCTCTCTTGTCCTTACCTTTATGATTCAATACTGTGACCTGTATTATCTTGTTGAAGCTGAATCAGATTTTGGACCTCTGTATTAGGCTTTTCAAGCAAAATTTTGGGGGGCCTGGGGAGGGAGGGCATCGCACGAGGGAGGGAGCTGCACCTCTACATGTCAGTGCTCTATAGTGTTCAGTGCTGTGTGTTTTCCTTTTGTCCATTTACCTGTTTTCCATGAATATGATTTTGACTTGTTCATGAAACAAATAAACCTTTGGCTTGTACAGAGTGCTCTGGAGTGCTTCAAAGAGTTTGAGCTGGGGGGGTGAGAGAGTCTTGATTTGCAAAGTGAGGAAAGACTGATCCAGAGGGGCAGAGGCTTCTATAATAATAATAATAAAAAAATAGACTTTACAAACCTTTCCTGAGCTTTGCTTTTGCTCCTGGGAGTCACTGCCCAGTGGCTGCTCACTCCCTCCATGGGCTGGGAGGCTTTGCTGGCTCATTCAACCCCTTGGAATTTTGGGGACAAGGGTGTATTTCAGGGCTACAGAGGTGGAAGGGTTTGGTGGCCCTCACAAAGAGCCCCAAATTTCTTATTCAATCCAGCCTGGCCCCTTCCTGTGCCCTGCTGGGGCTGTGGCAGCCAGGGGTGATGCAGACACAGCAGGAGGGCTGATTTTCATTTTCATTTTTATTTTTGTCCTTTTCCTTTTCTCCTTTTCCATTTCCTGTTTCCTTCCCCTTTTCCTTTTCCTCTTTCCTTTCCCCCTTCCCTTTTCCTGTTTCCTTTTCCCTTTTCTCTTTCCCTTTTCTTTTACTCTTTTCCTCTTCTCTTTTCCCTTTTTCCCTTCATGTGGAGTGGAAAAATTCTGCCCTGCCAGAGCTGAGTGTTGACACAAACCCCTAGCTCGCTCTGGGTGCAGAAGGAGCTGACAATTTATGCCAAAATGCCTTTTTAGACACTCTGCTGCCTCAGTTTACCCCCAGAACTGATCCCTGGCCACCCAGAACCCCCAAAGCCCCTCAGCACTGGCAATGCCTCCTTCTGTCTCTGCACTTCCCCAGAATCACCAAACTCTGCTGCTTTGAGCCCACAGTTAAAACTTCCACACTGCACTGCCCCATTTGGTGGGATATAAAGTCTGGGCACCAAGGGAGACACAAGGAGCTGTCAGGGTCCCCACGAGCCTCCCTGCCACAGCTGCCAGGATGGATGGACAGACAGACCCCAAACCAGCCCTGCACATGGGAGCAGCACCCCAGAATTCCACCAGCCATACACATGGGTTCACCAGGGTGCTTGAAACCAGTCAAGCAGTTTATTTTTATTTCTTAAAAAAAAAAAAAAAGAAAATGAAAGAAAAAAAAAACAAAAACCAAACAACCCCAAACCCAGCAAATAAAAAAAAAAAATCCATCCCTTAAAGGTGAAGGTATAGACAGGGCATGGACACAGCTACATCTACCTTCTGCTGCCCCCCACCCACCCACAGTAATGGAGATTTATACACATTACATAATATAGAGACACACGGACAAACAAACGGGCTTTGGGAGCCTGGCAGGAGCTGGGCACTGCAGGGCTGATGCCCACCCAGGATGTGCCCAGCCTGGCCTGTCCCCAAATCCCCAAATCCCAGCTCCTGGGCCCCAAGCCACGGCAGTGCCCCCCTTGGCACAGCCCCTGATCTCAGGGCTGCTCTGGGAGGCTGGGCTGTGGCTGGTGGGGGGCTGCCCCCGAGTTTGGGGTGCTTTTGGCCACCCTCCTCCTCCTCACGAGGTAGGCAGCGAGGAGCAGGGGGGAGAGGCAGCCTGGCTTGGGGCACAGGTGCCTGCAGGAGCGGGGGCACAAAGCAGAGCGGGGACAAAGCCCTGCCAGCCCCGGGGCTCCTGGCATCTTCCCCACAGGAGCTTGGGCAGCCCACGGCCCCTTGGCAGGCAGCAGGGTGGAAAAGGGGGTAAAGGCTGCAGGTGTGGGCACCTCCTGAGGGGGATCCCACCGGGGCGCTCCCTCTTGGAAGCTCTTTGGGAAGAAGGGAGCGATCCTGTCCCGCGCTCAGCGAGCCAAATACAGTACTTGTGTCAGAAAATGGAGCACGACCAGTTCCGAGGCTCAGGCTGGGAGGGGAGAGGGAGCAGCCCTCACTCAGGGGCCAGGCCACACAAATAGCACAGCCCTCTCCGAGGAGAGCCAGGGCACAGAGGTCTCTGGGACAGAGCTGAGATGAAAAGGCCGCTCAGCAAAGGCAGAGCAAGGACGCGGTGCCCGGGAAAAGGACACACAGCCCTTCCACCCTGTGTCAAGAGCAGGGATACAGGTCCAGCCCTTCCCAGACACCGTGGGAGCTGGATTTGGCTGCGGAGCAGCTCTGCTTTAACTCGTCCTGTCCCCAGTCCTTTCCAAAGCAGAAGGGGTTGAGTGGAGCCAGGCAGAGCGAAGGCAGCGCTGTCCCAACCCACCCCGCAGCTCTCCCGGGAGCACATCAGCACCTCCCGAGGTGCCAGCAAGGAGCTTTGCTATTGCACTGCCTTGCAAACACGGTGCTTTTTGCCAGCTCAGGTGAGTCAGCCTGATCAGGAGCTGATGTGCCATGGGAGAAAACCACAGGTGGGAGGGAGAGGAATCAGCCACACACCGGGGTGCCTGAATTCCCATGGCTAAAAATGAACTTTGGGCCTTCTGGATAGGAGGATGGTCAGGACTTTATCAGATCAAACTGCCCCATTGCCCTCCCAGAATGATCCTGGGACCACTGCTTTTCTTCTGTATGCAGGCAGAGGGATCTTCACATTCCCAGGGTGGAAAATATGGACAGAGAAGGAAGTGAGCATCTGGGGGAGTGGAGAATGCTCCTTCAATTCAGCCAGCCTCAAATTAGAGGGAAAACTGTCATTATTTTCGGCAGCAAAACAATGTGGCTGCATTGCTCACACTTGCAATTAGACCAGAGAGGGCAACAGGGCTTGGTCAACACCAAACCTGACTCTGCCTTGGCAGGGGTGTTGGACTGGATGATCTCCAGAGGTCCCTTCCAGCCCCAGCAATTCTGTGACTCTGTGAAACCCACAGACATCCGGGTTTAAAGCTCTTCTGGAGAGAAATGTGGCCCTGAAGCTGCAAATAGCCAAGGTCAGAAAGGAAAGAAAGCAGCACTGGGGAACAACAGCTCATCCTCCTGCTGGGATAAGCAGCACTGAGGGCAAGGCAGGAATGTCAGCATGGAAAAACCCCAGGCTCTGCTTGCCCAGAAGCCCCTCCAAGCCAACCTGGCCCACAGGGTGAAATGCAAGTACCTGGAGGACAGGCAGGTGGGGTGACAAACAAGGCAGGCAGCCCCTGAGCACCAGCCACGCCTCAGAACTGGTGGTGATGAGGAGCTGAGCTCCCACATTCTGGATTGCACTTGATAATGTCAGCACCGAGGGAAGGACCCAGCTCCCGGCTGCTGCCCGCCAGCCCGGGGAGCTCAGTGGGTCCTGGGAAGGGGTGGTCCCCTCCTAGTCCAACAGGCAGGGCAGTCTGTGTGGGGAGGAGAGCAAAGCGTCCCTTTTCCAGGGTTTTTGGGGTCGTTCTGGTCCTCTGTGCCTTGCATAGAATTCCTCAGCTCCGGAAGCAAAACCCCTGTGATGTCTGGTCGCAGTACTGCAGGGGAGAGGCCTGAGAGCTGTCCTGGAGCAGCACAGCAGGACCTGTTAAACGAGGGTGTGTTTTTCCCTATTTTTTTTCCACCAGGAGGATGTTGAAGTTAACACTTGTCATCGTAGAGCAGGGAAGGACCAAGGGATGATCCCCACGTAGGGGGAGCGTGGTGCAGCCCTTAACCAGAGACAGAGCTACAGGAACCTGTTCTCAGCAATCCTTCCTCCTTTTTGCCACATTCCTCGTGGCTCTGCTACATCCCTGGACTAAGCAACATGACCTGCAACTCTTGACCGTGACCCTGAGCTTCAGGGAAAGGCAAATCCTTCTGTGATTTCCTGCACTGGTGCCATTCCACCTGGCTGCTGCTGGATTTCTCTCCAATTCACCACAGAGGTGGCAAGATGTCACTCAAGGGCCACCTGCCCAGCACAGAGAACCACGGGAGCCAAGTCCTTTGGGGAATGTGAGGAGGAGGGTGGGTACAGGGAGCACAGGGGTGGGGAGGGGAGGCCGAGCTGCTTCCTCCAGCTGCTGCCAAGGGGCTCCAGCCGGGAGGCGTGGGATCTCAAATTATTATCTTTTCTTTTAAAGCCAGCCTTACAGAAAACTATAAATTAATCTGCTCATTAAATACTCAGGTGAGAGACCCGGGAGCCTCCGGCTGTGGAGCAGCTACGGCTTCTTCCGCAGGTAATTGGAAGGGATCCAGCCCTCCCAGCAGGGCCCCCCAGCCAGGACCTTGCAGAACCACCAGCCACTGCTGTTCTTCTCACGAACTTCAAACAAAGTCCCTTCTCTGAAGCTGTTGGTCTCCTCGTCACCTTCAAAATCCGCCACTGCCACGTAGAGAGCTTCCCTGGAGATGTCCGGGCTGCAGCCGGGGGCTGAGGTCCTCTCCTTGGCCTCCCCCCTCTCCACGGGCTTGGAGATGACCTTTGGGTTTCCGCTGCTTCTGGCTTTGGCTTCGTCTTGCATGCAGGCAGAGAGGAAGGGCTTGGCTTTGGGAGGGACCAGCATGGGCCTCCCTGGCACTGCCGAGGGCCTGGCCTCGGGAGCTTCCCGTGCCGGGGCCCTGGGCTCGGCGGGGACGCAGGCAGGAGCCCCCATCTTCTTGGGAGGGGGTGGCCTGCGAGGCGGCACCACGGGGCGCTGCGGAGGGGCGTCCCTGGCACAGGGGGGGCTTGCTGGGCCCAGGGGAGATTTGGGCAGTGCCTCTTTGGGGGCAATGTCCAGCTTGGGCAGAGCTTTGCTCTCCGTGCCCGGCCGCTCCGGAAACCTCCCGCAAGGCTCCGAGGAGACCACGGCATTGCTGAAGGAGCTTTCCCCGGCGGTGGGGTCCTGCTCCGAGGGCTTCTCTGGGCACTTGGCGGGTCTCAGCTTGCTCCGCAGGCTGCAAATGTCCAGTTTGTCATCGGCCGGGGGTGGCTCAGTCCGGGGGGACGCAGCGGGTTTTGGCCTGATCTGAGGTCTCGACTTCAAGAACGGGTTCTGGGTGATGGGCTCAGGTTTGTCCTCCACAGGCTCAGCTTTTGGCTTGGTCGGCTTCACAATGGGCCGGAGGTTTGGCTTCTTCACCTCCTTGGCCGACACCTTGTGTCCACATTCCAGTCCCATTTCATTTTTCAGCTGGAAGAGTTTGCCCTTCTCCGGTTTGAGCTCCGGCTTCTTGCTGTCCTTCGGGGCTGCCGACTGCTTGGGTGGGATCATGGGCAAAATCATGCCTGGGGGCTTGGGGGGTGGTCTCTGCCTCTCCAGTAACTCTCCTTCCGATTTAATGATGGACTCCTTCCTGGGTGGAAGGCTGGGCTTCTCCTCCGTGTCGCGGTCCGAGATCTCCTCGTAGCCCCCGGCCAAGGACAGGTCCCCGCTGTCGGGAGCCTCCTTCCCCTTCCAGTCCTTGCCCCACCTCCCAGTGCAGTCCATGCCGTTGGGAGGAGCCTCTGGCAGAGGCCGGCAGGGCCCTGTCACCTCCTCGCTGGCACTGCCATCGGTGTCACCGAGCCGCAGCTGCGCCATCTCGTTGGGGAGGGGAGCCAGGAAATTGGGCCTGGAGGCGTTGCTGGTTTTCTTGTACTTATCAATGAAGGTGGCAGGGGCCCAGCCCTCCTTCTCCTCGATCTGGATGTACCACCAGCCACTCAGGTTCTTCTCAATAACCTGCCAGGGGGAAAGGAGACCTCAGACAGCCACTCTGCACTCAAAGGGTCTTTGAAATGATGGCAGTGTCATATGTAACATACGTTATAAAATAATTCGTGCTAAATGAAATTAAAAACCACAGCGTCTTGTGTACTAAAACCAGTGTCGGGCAACAAGCAAGCTAAGTGACAGAAATCCAAGAAGACACTGTCTCCAGAAATGTCTGTTCCAAGGGATTTCTCACCTGACAAGACCCCAGCTGGAGACATTTCTGATAGGCATCATCAGAAGCTTATCCCGGAGATTTTCACCTGACAGGATTCCAGCAATTTTCCACTGGTTCCGGGAAAACGAGACAATATGCTAAAGAAGAGCCCCTTCCAAAGCCCGAGAGACTGCATAAAAATGGACCCCTTAGAACTGAGCTTTGGAGAGCCACGGGGACTCTGGTGCCACAGAGGCCAAGTCCTAAATCTCCCCGACGCCGATCACCTGGCTCAGAGTCCAATCGCTTGTGGCTTTCCTTATTTTTTTTTTTTTTTCCCAAATTTATACTTTGATCGTTTAATGAATTTCTTTAATTATTCAATCGGAGCAGTCATTTATAACAGCAGGGTGGCACACGGCCTTTGTGCTGCTCCAGCCAAAAGCCATGGAGTCCCAGGAGTGGCATCCTAAGGGGTGGGACACCCTGGCTGCCAGGGAAGGAAGGGGGCTGAGAAAAGCTGCTGAGCTGTCTCTGTCCCTCCTGGAGCGGGGTGCTGGGTGCTGGTGGTGGCCACAGCGTGGCACTGTTGGAGCGATCAAGCAGCAGAGATCGATCCCGTGTGGATCCCACACTGCCCAGCCCTTCTGCAGCTGGCAGCTGGGGGGTTGCCGGCTGCTGAGTGGGACAGCCCTGAAGGAAAAATCCTCTTAGAGAGGCGTAAATCACATCCTCACACGGGGAAAGCAAAAGCCCATCTGCTGGAGGGGTTCTGCCAGCAAGGAGGGCGCGCCAGGAATTTTGGAAGGGCTTTTAAGTTTACACCTGGCCTAACTAAGAGGAAAAACTCCCATCTCCCATCCCATTTGTGGTGTAGGTTTATTTTCCATTTGCTCAAACAGAACACACACACTTGGGGGACAGGAGGCCACCAAGAATGGTGTGGGGCCAGAGTCTCTTGAGCTCCTACAGGTTTTTTATCCCACTCTCGGAGTCTGGAATGTTAACAGAGACAAAACCATGCCTGGTTTGCACCCAGAGCACCATGGGGAGCAGATCTCCCTGGCCTGGAAGGGGAGTTCCTGCCTGAAAGGTGCCAGGGCACTGGGAGCCAGGAGCGCTGCCCTGAAGTGACAGCGTGTGAAGGGAAGGTGACAGTCTCACCTCTACTTTCATTCCTGCCTGGAAGCTGATGCCATCAGGGATGGTGGTCTGGAAGTCAGCAATGGTGTAATATTCCTCTTCCACTTGAGGGGGGACAGGAGGCTTAGGCAGGTTCAAACCACGGGGCTGTGACAGGAAAACAGAAAAGCCATCAGTGTGTTTGTACAGCAGGAGTGACACCACACCCAGGCACGGGGACAGGATCCCAACCAGTGACCAGAGCTCCTTGCAGTGCTCCCCTCCCTCCCCTGTGCCACTGCTGCCCTCCCACACCAGCTGGCACTTACTATGGTGAGGTCTCGGCGAGGAGGTGGCCTCTGCCTCATCTTTGGTGACTCTGTGGAGGAAGAATTCCAGATGCTGTTGAGTTTCTGGCTTTTGAGCACGTGTTCATGAAAGACAAGTGAGAGACAGAACAGAAAGGCAAGGACTAAACCTGTCCCAGGGAAAGGAACCTGAAGGAGGCACCCATCAGCCCAGAACCCTGAGTGGCACAGGTCACCCAGGTCTCAAGGGTTTCCCAGCTTTCAGGTTCTCCTGGGAAATGCAGCTGAGGTGACCACGTGAAATTACTTTTGCACTGCAGGACTGGCCCAGAGGACCTGGCCTGCAGAGGGGTTAAGATCACAGAATCCCAGAATCATGGAATTGCCTGGGTTTGAAAAGACCTCAAAGCCCATCCCATTGCACCCCCTGCCATGGCAGAGACACCTTCCACTGTCCCAGGCTGCTCCCAGCCCTGTCCAGCCTGGCCTTGGGCACTGCCAGGGATCCAGGGGCAGCCACAGCTTCTCTGGGCACCCTGTGCCAGGGCCTGCCCACCCTCACAGGGAGGGATTTCTTCCCAATATCCTATCCTAACCTCTGTCAGTTTGAAGCCATTCTCCCTTGTCCTCTAAAACATCCTATCACTCTTTCTGGCAGGCTCCCTTTAGGTGCCCCAGTTTCTGGAAGGAGAACATCTCCAGCTGACCCTGCAGCCTGGGAGGGGATCCCCAGCCTGGGAGGGGATCCCCATCCCATCTGCTGACCCTCAGCAGGTCCCTGGGCAGCGCTGTCCCCGTGTCCCACTGTGTGTGCCATGGCCCATGTGAGGCTGGGTTTGGAGCCCACCTGAGGCCGTGTTTGGAGCCCACCTGAGGCTGTGTTTCAAGCCCACCTGAAGCTGTGTTTCAAGCCCACCTGAGGCTGTGTTTCAAGCCCACCTGAGGCCAGGTTTGGAGCCCACCTGAGGCTGTGTTTCAAGCCCACCTGAGGCTGTGTTTGGAGCCCACCTGAGGCCAGGTTTGGAGCCCACCTGAGGCTGTGTTTGGAGCCCACCTGAGGCTGTGTTTGGAGCCCACCTGAGGCTGTGTTTCAAGCCCACCTGAGGCTGTGTTTGGAGTCCACCTGAGGCCATGTTTGGAGCCCACCTGAGGCTGTGTTTCAAGCCCACCTGAGGCCGTGTTTGGAGCCCACCTGAGGCTGGGTTTGGAGCCCACCTGAGGCTGTGTTTCAAGCCCACCTGAGGCTGTGTTTGGAGCCCACCTGAGGCTGTGTTTGGAGCCCACCTGAGGCTGTGTTTCAAGCCCACCTGAGGCCAGGTTTGGAGCCCACCTGAGGCCAGGTTTGGAGCCCAGCTGCCCTGCCCAGCACTTACTGCGTCGGATGTCGGCGCTGGGCAGGGGCCGGCTCTCGAACCTGCTGTCCCTCTGGCCCCCCAGCCCATCCTTGTCCCTGCTGGCCAGCAGCTGCTGCCTGGAGATGCCATCCAGATCCAGGGCACTGGAGGGAGCCGAGGAGCCCGAGCCCAGCTTCGGTGGGAGCACATCTCCATTCCCCTTCCTGAGGTAGGAGGCGGGGGCCCAGCCCTCCTGGCCCTGGTACCTGTGGGGGCAAGGACAGCAGGGTCACTGCACAGAGTCCCTGGGACACGCCAGGGACGTGAGCCCAGAGCTCAGCACACACCTTGGCTGAAGGCACTGCCAGCTCTGGGCAGCAGGAGCTTGCCAGGTTCTCCATGGCACCAGGAGAGCTCCCTCAAGGCTAATGCTCCCACACAAGCTGGCCCAAGCCAGGGCCAAGGGCTGGGAATGCTGTGAAGCCCAGTTTTCACCTCAGCAATGGCACCAGTTCAGGAGTGAAGAGCTCTGGCAGGGAAAGCAGAGGGAAAAACAAGAGGGCTGCTGCTGGGATTGATGTACCTGGTCTTTGGAGAGACCTCTCCCTGCTGGAAGCCTGGATCCCTTCCCTGCTCTAAATCTGTTTAGGAGAGAAACCAGCCCCGTGACCTGATTGAAAAACCACATCCACAGTGCCCCTGCCATGCCAGACCCTCCCCGCTGGCTGGGCTGCAGCCACCTCGTTCAGATGGCACCAACTACCGAGCTTGTAATTGCCTTTCAAGCTCCCGTGGCAGCTCTGCTGTGCCTCAAACGTCAGTGGATGTGTTTCTGGGGCTGTGCAGCTGCCAAGAGCACAGGTTCAGAGTAAGGTTAAGAAAATTGCAGCGTGTGCTCCCACCCTGAGCAAGCCCGGCCGTTTGCTCGACCACAGAGAAGAGAAAATGAGCTTCCAGCAGAAAACAACCCTCAGCTGGGGATGGGCTGGAGCCTTTGGCTCAGCAAACCCTGCACACAGCAGAGCTGGCCCAGACCTGGCCATTCCCTGCAGGAGCCTCCAACAGAGCCAGGGGATCCAGCCTGCCCTGGGACATTCCTGGGTTTTCCCACCAGCAGGATGTGACACCTCACTAAAGTCTCACACCTTGGCACGGCTGGAGGACACAGCCACCTCCCAGCACAGGAAATCAGGGCACTTCCAAGATTTTCAACCAAAGCTGTGCTTGAACACCAAATCTGTCAGGATGGAGAGAAATGGGTTCTGGAACTCTGCCCTCCCCAGCTCACAGACTTGCCTTGGGACTGGCCACGCCACAGCCCCAGCTGCAGTGCCTGGGACAGTACCTGATTTTCCACCAGCCCTCCAGGTTCTTCTGGATCACCACCACCACGGCCCCTTTGTCCAGGTTCATTTCATCCTGGTCTCTTGCAGTGTAGGGGTAAATAACCGTGTACTTCTCCTCTGTCGGAAAGAAAGTGAAATTTCACAGAGGAACTGTTTGATGGAAACCTGGCCTCAGCTGACAAATGGCAATGAAGTGCTTGATACAAATGCTAATTGTTGTAATTTAGGTGCAAACACAGAGATACACGACCATTCAAAGGGAAATGACAGTGAAATGTATTTGGAAATGTAAACTTTGGTGAGCTGCTCTGGCCCAAGAAGTTTCTCCTCACCCTTGGGACTAAAGACTTTTCACAACTCATCACAGAAGTGCTTCCATGCATCCATTTCAGCTCAAATTTCATTCTCGGAGTCTTTAAAGAGGAACTATCCTCTGTGAGGGAAGAGAAATCCCACAGGCATGAGGGGGCAACCCCATGCACACAGAGGTGCCCCCAAACTGCTCCAGAGCAGCAGATCTGCAGGAACGTCACCATTTAACCCCCAGGACATTGGACAAAGCCATGTGGGGAGCCTGCAGAAGAACCTCATGTCCTGTCCATGAGAACAAGGGGTGGTAAGCAGGAATATGGATGTTCTTCCCTTCAGGAGGAAGGAGAAACATCCTAAAAGCCATGCAGACATGCCAGACAAATGGGTCCGTCCATCCTCCCCTCTCCCTCAGCTTCCTCTCTGGAAGAAACACAGGGAAATAATTGCCTGTGCTTTAGGAGTGCCACAACACGGTGAAGGCCATTTGGGGAAAAATCTGCCTCCAAAATGCACCCCTCTGGACATCCCGACATCCCCACCGTGCGGATTTCCTGGATTTGTCTTCTGGGAGTGGCACAGCTCTGGAAGAGTCTGATTTCCCACCCCCTTCACGCAGAGGAGACCGAGCAGAGAATGTCCTGTCACATCCAGCCAGACCTTCTCCTCCTGAGCCCACCTTGAGGCACCAACCCAGGTCACTGCAGTTACAGGAACTCTGCACACGTGTGCTGGGGGAAAGCAGGAACTGCAGCTTCTGGGCCCGAAACAAGACGAGAGAAGGAAGAGCTGAGAGAGGAGAGGGACGCGCACGTGAGGGAAGGCTGAGGGGCAGGGGTGGCACGCTCTGAGGGCTGACACATGCACAGCAAACCAACATGCACACGAGGCTCCAAGCACAACACGGGGGCAGCCAAGAAAGTCTCTGTGTGCTCCACCTTGACCCCATCCAGGCGTGTACAAGTCCCCAAGAGTCCGGCGGCGGCCAAGGTGCCTGGGCAGAGACCAGTATCTCCATGGCACTGGGAACAGCACGGTGGGGAAGCAGGAGAAGGACAAGAGAGGACGTAA
Organism: Vidua chalybeata; assembly: GCF_026979565.1. NCBI lineage: Eukaryota > Metazoa > Chordata > Aves > Passeriformes > Viduidae > Vidua > Vidua chalybeata. Next base: position 16,495,962 of record NC_071544.1, read on the forward strand.
GGAGGTGGCACTTCAGGTCCAGGAGGAGACAGGGCTGACACGGGGAGTGGTACAGAGACTCTGCTCACCTGGAGCCCTCCCCAGGCTGAGCCCCCCTCCATCCCCAGACGAGGGGCTGAGCCAGCTACTGCTCTGCCTGGGGCACACGGAGGCACTGGGAAGGATGGGTTATCCAGGGGCACTTGGGATTTGCTCCAAGGGCAGGCTGGAACCTTGCCTTGGCCACACTGTGTGCTCTTTGTTCTGCACGTGTTGAGGTCACATGCATTGTCCAAGGACCTGGGCTCTGCTCCTCCTCCAGGGCAGGTAAAACAGCTCCCTGGGCCGAAAGGAGGCACTGGGGTGAGCATTCCTTGGAGGTGGCACCTCTGTGGAGGAGCAGAAAGGCCAGTGGATACACCACCAGTAGCCAGCTGCCCAGTCCTGCTGCAGCACCGGGCAGGCAGGACCATTCCTGGGCTTTTGTCCCTTTCCCCAGGTTTTGTTCCTGGCTTTTGCCTCCCCCGGGCTCGTGCCCTGCCCCGCTCAGGGAGGGTGATGCAGTGTCTCCAGCAGAGGAAGCTGGGGCAGATGCCTCCAGCAGCTTCTTACCTTCGTCAGGCTGCATTGAGAACTCATCCTGGACTCCATCCTGCGCCTCCAGGCAGGTCGCTGGCACCCAGCCTTGCTCCTCCAACGTGCTCACAAACCACCAGCCTGAGGAGAAAACAGCAGGAGGCTCAGCCAAGGGCTCACACCAGCCAAAAACTCCCTCCCTCCCTCCAAACCACATGTCTGGGGGGCTGTGACCCCTTTCTTGCATCTCCATGGGAAGCTGGGGTGACCCCAAAGCAACAGAGCCAAGCACAGGAGAACTGCAGCCGAGTGACATCTAAAAGTACAATTCCCTCCCCAGGAAAACCAGGAGAGGCTCTGAGAGCTGAATGGCTCCAGCCACTGCATTTGCTTTCGGTCCTTTCTGCCCCTTCATGGTTCATTTTCCCTCAGCGTGGGTCAGCAAGCCTGGGCTAATTAGCAGAGATGAATACCCTGGGTGTGAATCGATAGCCGAGTCCTGCTGCGCTCGCCTTCTCCACGTTTGTGGAAACAGCAGAACTGAAAAGCCACGAGCAAATCCAGGATTTAAAACATCAGCTTTCCCAGTGGAAGCCCAGCCAGCCCCAGAGAGGCCACAAGCAATTCTGGGCCCCCCTGTGTGTCCAATACAAACCAACTCTTGCTGCTTGTTATTAAAAGCACAATTTGTGTCTTTAGGGGGGAAAAATAAAGACTGAGTATTGCCCTCAGAACCTCCCCAGTGAGTCATTTAGAAACACAACTAGATTGTCAGGGAGGGAATCAGCTACCTGCATGGGAGGGAAAAGCAGGCCTGACCTTTGATAAATAAATGATTTTCCACAGCTTTCGAGCTGGCTGTGCTAATCGTTTCATTTGCTTCAGGGCTGCTTTTATTTCTCTCGTTCTCAAACAGAGCTGCTGGTGCAACTGATCCTCTGGTGACCAGCTCTCCAGAGCTGTTAAAATCTATTTTCATTTAACTCCCCACAACGAGCAACTTCTGTAAGCTTCAGGGAAGAAATTCTCCACAAGCTGGGTCCACGACATGGCTCAGTCCCTTTGCAGAGGTTAAGAGCAAGTTTCAGTTTTGAAGCAAGCGAAGAGCTCGGCTGCTGCCCAGAGGAATTGGGGATGCACCAAGGGGGCTTTCGTGGCCACCACCAGAGTGTCCCTCTCTGTCACTAAAACCAGCCTGCCAAGCCCAGGGATGGCTTTTGCCCTCGGGACACGCCAGCCAAGTTTTCCAGCACCAAGAAGCACCAAGTAGAGACTGACGAAGGTGGACGGCGCCGGGCGCTCGGCACGAGGGGAGATCAGCCCCGCAGCCTGGTCCACGCTCGCAGAGCAGAGCTGCTTCCTGCACATCCCACCTCAGCTCACCACGCCCGTGGCATGCCTGGGGGCTGTTCTGCTTAAGGAAAGCACCGAGAGCCCAGGACTGCTCCTGTGCAGCCCCAGAAGCCTGCGCCGAGCCCAGCTCCCTGTACCTGATTCGTTCTTCTCAATGATATCCACCACCTGGCCCACGCACAGGCTGATCTCCGAGCTCTCCTGCTTCTGGTAGTCGGCCACCACGACATACTGCTCCAGCACCAGGGGCTCAGCCGAGGCACAGTCAGCTCCTGCACAGGGAGGGGGACAAAACCGACCCGTGTGCCAGGTCAGCACCGTCCCCAGGGCACGGCCGCCGCCACCGAGGGCACCCCGGGGACCCCAGCGTGAGAGGGGTGAGCCCGAGATTTGGGCAGGAGTGAGGGGGACAGGGATCAAACCAGCAGCCAGGTGAGGTGGGGACAGCCAGGTGAGACCTGCTGCTGCCCACCAGAGCCATCCAAGCAGCCTCCACCAGCCACCACCAGCACAGGAGCTCACAGCAGCCTGCACCTGCCCGGCGTTTCGGGGACCCTCCTGTGCCCATGGGCTGCCCCAAAACAGAGCCTGCAGCGGGTTCTGCTGGGCTGAGGAGCCCCAGAGCCCCGCTGGGAGGTGTTTGTAGGGCAGGGCAGCATCCCCTGTCCTCACAGCCCCGCTGTGTTCAGCCCCTCGGTCTGCGCTGCTCCCTGCCCAGCTCCTCCTGCTGCACATCCCGGTCTCCTGGCAAAAAAGGGGGGAAAATACCCCCAGGAGGGGCAGGGGGGGCAGAACACAGCGGGAACAGAGCGCTCCTGCGGCCAGGAAGAGGAGAGCCGGGATAAGCCGGGATCGCCGGCGAACGGAGCTGGACCGGCGGCAGGTGGCACTGCGGGATAACCGGGAGAAGCGTGGGACAACCAGGACACCGGGAGAACTGCGGGATAACCGGGAGAACTGTGGGACAACTGGGACACCGGGAGAACTGCGGGATAACCGGGACACCGTGGGACAACCGGGACACCGGGAGAACTACGGGACACCGGGAGAACTGCGGGACAACCGGGAGAACTGTGGGACAACCGGGACACCGGGAGAACTGTGGGACAACCGGGACACCGGGAGAACTGCGGGATAACCGGGAGAACCGTGGGACAACTGGGAGAACTGCAGGACAACCGGGACACCGGGAGAACTGTGGGATCACCGGGAGAACTGTGGGATCACCGGGAATACTGTGGGACAACTGGGACACCGGGAGCACTGCGGGATCACCAGGACACCGGGAGCACTGTAGGATCACCGGGACACCAGGAATACTGTGGGATAACTGGGACACCGGGAGCACTGCGGGATCACCGGGACACCGGGAGCACTGCGGGATCACTGGGAGAACTGCGGGATCACCAGGAATACTGTGGGATAACTGGGACACTGGGAGAACTGCGGGACAACCAGGACACCGGGAGCACTGTGGGATCACCGGGACACCGGGATACACCACATCATCAACCAGGCACGGGGCACTCAGGTGCCCAGAGCACCACAGCACTTCTCTGTCTGCCCCCAGAAACCTCCAAGAAGCACAAAAATCCACAGCACTTCTCTGTCTGCCCCCAGAAACCTCCAAGAAGCACAAAAGTCCACAGCACTTCCCTGTCTGCCCCCAGAAACCTCCAAGAAGCACAAAAGTCCACAGCACTTCTCTGTCTGCCTCCAGAAACCTCCAAGAAGCACAAAAGTCTCAAAAAAAAACTCTTGTCCAGGACTCCCCTGTGCCAGGATGAGAAAAGGTGAAAGTACAGGCAAGGATCATGACACAGTTTTTACAGCCCCTGGTGGGATGAAGTGCAGGGAGCCCCAGGAGCAAAGGGAAGGGGGAGGCCACCAGGACAGAGACTGGGAAGGAATCAATGTGCCAGTTGTGAAAAAGAACTTTAGAAAGGGATTGTTAAGGGTGTCAGGATGTGCTGTTGTACCTGGAGCCCTTGCTGGACCCAAAATCGTGTTTCCTTTCCTAGCAGACAGGGGAACTTCTCTCTCTGATTCGAATGTTCAAATGTTCTTTTGCTAAGGGGGAAAGATGAGCAGGTGCATTTTATTCAGTGAAGGTGAATGTGTGTGTGAGGTCATTGGAGGCCCTGGTATGGGTTCCTTGAGGTCATTTGGGGTTCTTTGAGGTCATTTGGGATTACTTGAGGTCATTTGGGGTTCCTTGAGGTCACTTGGGGTTCCTTGAAGTCATTGGAGTCCCTGAGAGGGGTTGTTTTAGTTCATTTGGGGTTACTGGAGGTCATTGGAGTATTTTTTAATTGATCCAGGGGTTACTTGAGGGCATCTGAGGCCCTGATGGGGGTTACTGGAGGTCACAGGGGTTACTTGAGGTCATTGGAGTATTTTTAAATTGATCTTTTAAATTGATCTCTAATGCCCCAGAGATTTGGACTTCTCAACTGGAAGAAAAGGATGGGAGACCTTGGCTGTCAGGAGCCATCTACAAGGATTACTGGGCTAATACAAACTCTCATTGTCTACTTTATTCCCTGTATTTACTTGCCACACCTGGTGCAGAGACCAGGAAAAGTCAGGAGGGGATGTTTCAAATGTTCCAGGTTGAAAAGTAGAGTTTGAAAAGATTAATTGAGAGATAAAAGGAGGGATTGAGAGGGAAGATGTGTGCTAAGGTGCCATCCTCATCCTGAAGGACAAGATCTAGCAGGTCCTCAGGATTCCCAGGATGTTCTGCTGCCTCCTGGAGAAGTTCTCCTGTCACAACCTCTCCCAGCTGCTTCTGAGAATGCCAGACCACAACCAAGATTTAAATGAAATCTAAATCTGCAGGGCAGTGTTATTTAAAGGAAAAGGAAGGAAACTGTCTGTGTCCATAAACAGCACTCTGCAGAGCTCCAGGTGAGCTGGCCAAGTGCAGAGGATCTGTTCCTGCTCATGAAAGCTTCCTCCACACCAAAACCCAAAGGTGGGGCAGCAGACAGAGTTAAAAACAGCCCTCCAAAGTGAATGGTGGATGCTGGGACTGTCTCTTCTAGCAGCTCAATTAAAGGTTTGTGCTTAAAGCGATCTGAGGATCTACCCAGCCCCTGAGAGAAGAATAACAACTGCAGGAAGAGATAAGTGCTCCCCTTTCTGCCTCCCTGGCTGTAATTACACCTGTGCCTCTGAGGCTATTTGCAGTTTCAGCAGCCAGTTCTGGATCCTCCAATGTACCCACTAAACCAGCAAGAGAAGTGGCAAACCGAGCTTGGAGGAAGAGGTAGGCGTTAATTCCGGGAGCATCTTCACCTGGCCTAATCATCCTCAACCACAAAAACACACCCTGGAGTGAGCAAAGCATGCTGAGCACGGCCAGACCCGGGCTCCTCCAAATAGCAATGGTGTAAAGCTGCCCAGGGAGGTGGGAGACAGCTCCAAAGCTCTGGGCTGGGCAGGGGAGGAGGAATTTGTCCCCCGGGAGAGCGGTTTGCAGCCAGCTCAGGCAGGAGCACAGACTGTGCATCCTCAGCTGGGACAATGACACAAATGTGGCCTAGAGAAGGGGAATCCATCGAGTCAAGGGACCACTGAGGCCCCTGGGCTGGGCTTGCAGAAGTGATGCTGGCCCTGGATGCAGGAGAGGCACTCAGCACATCCCAGAGCCAACCCCAGGGCTGCTCAGAGCAGTGACCTCACCCTCGGCCAGCCCAAAAATCCATGGGGGTTTTGTTTGGCCAGAAACTTGGCCTTTCACCCAAGGGTTGAGATGTACAAACCCAGCAGGAAATCTCACAGATATGGGGCTGCTTGTGATGTTTCCAGCCTTTCCAGTTTCTGGCTTTGCAAGTGCCAAAAGTGAGGAATTTCTGACAGAGCTTGGACCTTGGTGCTCCCAGAGGGAAACAAAGAGCTCAGCACTGAATTAGGGGCACAGGTTTGGAGCCTGTTGTTCACTCCAGCCTTGGCCTAATGCATCTGCCAAAAATGTAATTCTTTGGATCAAGTCCCTTCCTCCTCTGCCTGTGTGGATCAGATCCAGAGCTCAGGACAGCCCCTCTTCTCCCAGACCTCAGGGGTTTGGGGTGATCAGTTCTGCAAGGGGGATGGACCTTCCTCCTGCTCTCACGTGCAATGGGCACTGAAGGCTGTGCTGAATTCTTTGCAAACCCTCTCACCTCCCCAGGGATTCTTCCAGAATCTGGAAAAACAATCACATGGAAATGCCATTCACCAGTGGGGTTTCAGACAGCTCCCCTGAGGCTCCTTCACTGCCTCTCCTCAGACCCAGCACTGCAGTTTGGGCTCTCTCTGCCCCTGCAGGGACACTCCTCAGCACAGCAAAAGGGACGTGGGCACACAAGGAAGCAGCTAAAACCAAACTGGCAAAGGGGCATTTGAGGTCTCTGCCAGCCTCCCTGGGCAGCTCCACCCAAAGATAAACTCTGCAGGCAGCTCCAGGCTCGCCTGCACCAACCCGTGGCTCTCCATCTGTGCTTTCAACTGTGAGAGGCAGAGAACAGAAACGCTCCAACACTCAGGGGACTGATGGGATGACTACTTTTAGACACCTAAATCAGTGGCCAAGGCAGAGCCCCAAAGGCTGGGGATAATCCACCCCCTGCAAGCTGCAGGCTGTGCAGAGCCCACGCCTCAGGCTCAGGCAGGTGGGATTACAAATGCTGGGGAAAAAAAAAGCTAAGCAAAGAAAGCAGATTTTATTCCCAGTGCTCACACACACCGGGCCCTCCTCGAAACTCCGAATGTCACCTGAGTCTCGTGGTCACCACAGGAGCAGCACTTTAACCCACTCTGCACCCCAGTGTTTGCTCAAATCCCATTTCCAAACCCGGCTTGCTGCTGCCAGGACCTCAGAGCTCTTTCCAACACTACTCAAGAGCAGTTCACCCCCTCTCTAGCAATTGGGAAATTGCTTTTTGGACAATCTTCGTGATTTTTGTTTGTTAGCAGCTGTTGGATGACCCCTCCTCAGGGACATCCTGGATTGAAGGAGTATTTTTGGTGCCTTGCTGCACATTTGCTACCTCAAAGCAGGCCTGGCTTGAGAACCCAATGAACCACCAGGGATTTCCTCAAGGTGTAGAAGGAGCTGGGGTGACAGCAGCTGAACCAAATTCTGTTTCTGCTGCCAGGAAATGCAACACAGTGAGATGAATCTCTGAACACGTCTGGCACGAGGCATCAACCCTGTGTAAGGTTACTGAGAGCAAACACCTTTCCCTGGTGGCTGCTGCCAGGGGCAGAACAGCACATCCTGCCCTGCCAGAGCAGGCTCTGCCTTGGATGTCATCCAAACTCTTCCTTCTCAGTGGAGAACTCCTGCTTCTCTAACAAGCAGCATCCTTGAATTGAATTTTGCCCTCATTGAACTGAGTTATGCAGCAGGAATGTTTTTCCTCTTCTCAACCCTAGAGAGGCCTCCCCTTCTCTTGCCCCCAGCACTTCAGAACAGAGTCAGGCTGTGCTGGCTCATGAGAGTTTAAAATGACCAACGTCCTGCTTGGACAGAGAGCAGTCAGAGATCGAGCAGAAAATGCTGTCCAAGGTTTTGACAGGTTAAAACCCTGCGAGCCCCACAGGAGAGCACTCAGCCCGTGAGAACAGATCAAAACCAGGAGCCACCAACAGCACCAGAGCTTCCCATCTGCATCCTAGCACCACTGAAGACAGGGGGACACCATCAGCTCCTGAAGGAGGGATGACCTGCAGCTCCACTGGAAAAGGAAGTGGAATCCTTGAGTCCCTCCTGTGCCTCTCCTCTCTCCTGCAAGAGGAACCCGCTCACTACGAGGGAGTTTGCTCACACAGGCGATGGCAGTGCCAGTTCTCTGGCCAAAACCCTTTCCACCACTGATTTCAGCAGGATCCCCACGCAGCCAAGGCTCAGACCTTCCTTCCTAAAGAGCCTCACACGTTTCTGTACCTTCTGCAGCTCCAGGAGCTGAAAGATGTCTCCTTAACCCACGGATCAAAGGCTCTTCTGCTCCTCCCTCCTGCTCTTTTTGGGAAGCTCAAAAAACCCTAAACCACACCAGCAAGGGGGTCTTTCAGAGATGTCCCCCTCTCTTGAGGAGCAAGGGTAGAGCATCCCAGACCCAAGCACCTTCCCAAGGCTCCCAGCTGGTGCCACGGTGAAGGAGAACACCCTGCAGCACCGGGAGGCCTTCAGCCCCTCCCTGCCCCCCGGGGCAGCTCAGACATTCCTCTGCACTCCTGAAATTCTGCATTCCCACCCCTGCAGACCTTCAGCAGGGCCTGGGGCACGTCCCCTGCACGCGGAGCTGCGCCGAGAGCCAAGCCCCAGCCCCTGTTGCCACCGCCCCGTGTCCACCAGCCACCACAGAAAGCCACAGGGGACGTGACAGCTTCTGGCAAGGGTGACAAGCTTCTTGCCCCCCCACCCCAGCTGAGCAGGTGTCCCCCAGAGAAAGGCAGAGCAGAGCAAGGGCAGGAGCAGCTGTTAGTACCTCTCTGCAGGAAAGAGGCCGTTCTCTGGATAATCCCTGATGAGGAACAAAAGGATGGGAGACAAGGCATGAGGCAGGGAGGGGATGGACTGGGGGTCCAGCAGTGCTGACAACACCCCCAGGGCAGTGCTGAGAGCTGTGGGCTCCTTGGGGAGCACCACAGAGGCTCGGGGAATGCGGGATGGGGGCCTGGAGGCTGCAGTGAGGTGCCAGTGGATGGAGGGGGGCACTGCTGGGGAGCAGAGCAGGGGCTGGGTTGCCGTGGGGCTGGGACCTCGCCCCACAGCAGGAGAGCTGGCCTGTGGCTGGAAGGAGGAGTTGGTGTAACCAGCAGAGAGGAAAGGAGTCCTTACCAGACCTCTTCTTTCCAATGGGCTCCCTGAAAGAGAGAAGGAAGAGTGTCAGCAGAGCGAGGGGACAGTTGGGGTGTTGGCCGAGTGACAAACCCACCCAGGAATGCACACAGTGCTGCCACTGACCTCCCTCAACCAGCCATTGTCGCCATGGGCATCACCCACCTGCAAACAGCCCCTGCCCCCCTCCTTTCATTTCATAATTTAACGTTTTGTCCTTCCCAGGGTGAGCTTGGGTGCTGGCCTGGCCTTGCAGCTTCCACCGAGGCACTTGGTACCACCTCGGGCACTCATCCGTGGAAGTCTCAATAAAATGAAATAAAATGCAGCCAAGGTGGAGTGGAAACAAGCAGGACATTGTTACAGGAACTGGAGCCTGTTGAGTTCAGAGACCACAGACTGTGCAGAGACCTGAGCACCACGTCCCAGTGCAGACACCAGCAGGGGAATCCATGGGACACAGCATCCCAAAGATTTCCCAGTAGAGGCAGAGCTAAATCAGAGTTAATTAATAAGCCCCATTAAGATTGCCCCAGTTCAGAGGTACCACAGGGAAGGGAGGCAAAGCCAGGCCAGATGAGCAGGCTGGAGATCAGCAGGTGGGAATGGCACCCTCGTGCTGATGGGAAGAACTGGAGTTTTTGCCTTCTGCCTTCTGCTAAAGCCATCACTGTAACTCATCCCCTGCTTCCCTTCTCTGGCTGCTCCGTCTGAGTGAGGGGGCAAGGAAGGAGCTGCAATTCCACTTTGCTGCTGGGATGTTCCTGGCAGGGACACAAAGAGCTGCAGGTCTGAAGAGCAGCAGCAGCCCCAGCCCAAGCACCTCAGAGGGGACAGGAGCTCAGACAAGACAGGAAACAGCAATAAACTCCTGGCAGCATCTCCTCCTCCTCCTCCTCGGATCCCTGAGGAGCAGAGAAGGGCAGCAGCAGGGCTCACGTGCATGGCTCCCTGGAAACTCATGGCTCCAGAAGGGAAGGAAAAACCACTCTGCCTTCCACTGCAAATCTCATTTAGCTCCAGCCCCCCAGCAGCCACGGCCCAGTTACAGAGCACCAATGCACAGCTGTGACAGGGGGACACCAACCAGCCCCACAGAGGTGGAAAAACCCAGGAATGCTTCTCCAGCTGCTTCCCAGAACTCTGAAGGCAAGGGTTGCTGTGTGACTGGAGCCTCACTTAAAGCTCTGAGCCAACACCACAGTCTCAGTGGGCTCAGCCCAGTGTCCTTCAAGAACCTCATAATCCCCTGAAAGGAAACTCTGACACATGGAGAACTCTTAGCGCATTCAATAATCCCCATGCCATGGGTTTTTTTTTTAGGAAAAGAGAGTCAGGTTTCTCAAACATCTTCTCTAGGCAGCATCCCTGAGGATCCAGGGGTGGGAAGGAGTGAGATGGGGAGCACAGAGGTTGAGCAAAGTGAGCAGGCTTTAAAAATAAATTAAAAACAAATACAAAGAGGCTGCTTTTCAACAACCTGTAAGACAACTGTTAAACGACTCACTGCAGGATGCTGGGGACACTGAAATTCTTCATGGACTTACAGGGTCATAATTCAGGCAAGAAATGTTAATTAAAAGTCATTAATTATAAAGCCAGGTCTAAAGAAGAGTTGTTACAAGCTGGCTTGAGTTTGTAAACTTTTTCCTAAGGCACACTTGGTGGCTGCTGGGCCAGGCAGGTCCCAGAGCTGCAGGGAGGTGGCCCTGAGGTTGTCACACAGAAAAACCCACCCTGCAGTGGGACTCACGGGAGAAAAGTGCCCCCAAATGTGGCTTTGGGGACCTCAGCACTGCCTCTGCTGCCACAGCCAGCTCGTGGAATAGGTGAAGCACTGAAAACCCAACACAAGGAAAACAGCTCCAGCTGCTGCAAACCCACACAGGAGCCACATCAAACGGGACGGATCTGAGGTCAGCATTCCAAGAAAACATCTCCCTCATATAAAAAAAAAAAAACAACTCTCTTGTAAAAAAAAACCTCCTGCTGCAATACAGTAATGCCACCAAAATAGCTGTCGGGAGGGGGTTCATCTCCTAAGCATTCAGCAAGCTTGGAGATGTTTGCAAAATTTATGGAGGCAAGGAACAGGGTACAAGAGAGCCCTTGTTGGGGAGAAGTGATGTTTAGCAAATGCTCCAGCAGCACTGAAAGGAGCCCCTGTCCCCACACTCCAGGGCCACTGCAGAGCTGGCCAAGCTGAGCCCTCAGGCTCAGAACCTGCCCTGGAAGCTCAGGAAACCCAGTGCTCTGTCCAGGGAGCTGGCACAAAGCAGAAGTTTGGTATTTCTGTCTGCTGTCATCCAGGACAGCCAGCTCTCAGCAGAAAGGGAAGGGGGAGGCTGTTTTGGAGCTGGGATCCAGCCTGAACTCCTGGTGAATGTGCACGTGGGGATCAGCAGAAATGCAAAACAACTTTGTGTACAAGCTGTGATCTGTCTGGGGAGCAGGACACAACCCCAGAGCTACAAAGCTACAAGCCAGCAAGAATCCAAAGCTACAAGCCAGCAAAAATCCTTATCCAAACCAATATCCACCAACTCATGGGTCTCTGGTCCACCAGCAAAAGCTCCTGGAGTGACTTCCTGCAGCCCCTGCATCCTACAGCAGGGACAAAGTTCAAAGCAACAACTTTTTAAAGTGTTTGATACATGACGGGCTGCTCAGCTCCCAAAAAAACCCAGTGAAAGATGCTTTTAATTGAAGAGGTTTCTCATGGCTGAGGGACAGCCCATCCCCAGGTGTGGGAACAGCAGCACGACAGCCCCTTCCCCACCACATCCCACTTGTAACTGTGGGCAGTGAATAAATAACCACTTGGTAATATTAATAACTAGTTACTTGGCAGTATTAATTGCTAATAACTTAATTAATTGGTAATAACTTGGTAATATTAATAACTAGTTAATTGTTAATAACTTATGAATTAGCTATAAGGGCCTTGCTTCTCTACAGAGTTAACCTGGGCTCCCTCATGTCCCAGAGCTGAAATTCAGCTGGAGGAGAGAGCAGCTGAATGCCCTGACTCAGCAGTGGCTCCATGCCCAGCCCCTCAGACTTCCCCAGCCTTATTCCAGCACCTCTGCTGTGGTTAAAAACAGCTCTGAGCTGCAAAGGGGTGGGTGGGAGGTGAGGGGGTGCACACTGCAACCTCCCACCTCAGCAGCCCAGCATCCCGTGCTGGTCAGACCTGCTGAGAGATGTGGGGAGCAGGAATTTGATGACTTCTGTTCTTTGAAGCTGCAGGGCTTCCATCCAACACTGAGGAGAAAAATCCCACATCCCCCAGATTGCTAACGTCCCAGAGATTTCTTTTCTTTTTCCATAACCATTTCTCTTCTCCCCCTTCCCTCACTGCTCTTCACAAATTCCTCTGGATTCAGCCTCATTCTGCCCCACACTGGGCAGCCCTATGAGTTGGAAGGAGTGGAGTAATTCCAGTCCAGAGCTTGCTGGACAGGGATCCACATCACAAAAGCCACCAGCTGTCACTGCCAGCAGAAACCCTGCCACCTCCCACTGCTCTCCTGCTTGATGTGGTCTCTCCAGTACACAGAAAAGTTGGGGAAGAGAAAAGAGGGGATGGAGGGAGGGCTTCACCTCCCTCTTCCACCCACCAAATGCTGGAGACTCCTGTCTCAACTGCACTGCTGGCTGTGACATCCTGCCCAGCTGGGAGCAGTGGTGGAAGGAGGAGGAATAAAGTCAGAGTTTGACCCTTTTCCTCTCCCTGGGACAGGCTGGGGCTTGGAGAGCAGGGGGGAGGTTGGGAAGGGCTGAGGACCTGCTCGTGTTGTTCAGCACAGGGCTGCTGAAGGGAGCTGCACTGCAGGAAAAGCAGGAGAGCCCTGGCTCAGCCCGGGGAGAGCTCCAGCTCCAGGGAAAACAACACCACAAGGGCCTGGAGAGAAATGCTTGGGCTGTCCAACCTCCTCTTTCCATTCCCAAACACTGCCAGAACCAAGGACTGAATTCACCCTTTCCAGTTAAAGCAGAGCTCCACAGACTGCAGTTAAAGCAGAATTCCATGATTTGCAGTTAAACCAGAATTCCACAAACTGCAGTTAAACCAGAGCTCCATAAACTGCAGTTAAAGCAGAGCTCCATAACCTGCAGTTAAACCAGAATTGCATGATTTGCAGTTAAATTAGAGTTGCACAGACTGCAGTTAAACCAGAATTCTACAAGCTGCAGTTAAACCAGAATTCCACAAACTGCAGTTAAACCAGAATTCCATGAACTGCAGTTAAACCAGAATTCTACAAGCTGCAGTTAAAGCAGAATTCCACAAACTGCAGTTAAACCAGAATTCCAAGGACTGCAGTTAAAGCAGAATTGCATGAACTGCATTTCAAGCAGAGCTCCAAGGACTGCAGCCAGCTGTGGCCCCTGGCAGGGTTTGACATCCAGGGGTGCAGTGAGTTGGGTGGAGCCTCACCTGCACCCCAGACAGAACAGCACCCACAGGCACGTCCCCTTCACGGCCACCAGCTGCCACCCTCGTGGGCAGGGGTGACCAGAGGTGTCCACCAGGGAAGCCAAGGAAGGGACAGGGAGCAGGAAGGCTCCTGTGAGAGTGGCTGACCAGTCCTTTTTTCCCTCCCTCATTCCCACCTTTCAGCCACAATATTTTCCTTTTTTTTTTTCCCCCTTTTTTTTTTTTTTTTTTTTCTTTCCCCCACTCTGTTGATGGCCTGGCTCCCTTTCAGATTCCCAGAGCAGAGGATTTCTGTGCTGGATGAAGGATGACATCCGGCCCAACCCCAGACACGCCATCACGTCTGATCCAGCCCAGCCGTCTATCACAGCTCCCATCTCCTTAGTGCTGAGCTGGCAGCCTGCCAGGCCTTGGGAATGGGCTCCCAGTCCCTCCAGAGGAGACAGTCAAGGACTTGTATTAATTAGCATTTTGAATTGTAGCTAATAAATACCCCTCTGGCATTCGGAATGGGATGGGGGACGCAACGGGGATGTCCTTGAGATGCTGTAGGGTTTGGCTGCTGGAGGCAAGGGGACAAGGGGCACCCACTGGGTCCCTCTGTGTGCTGCAAGCTTGGATCTCCTCCTGGAGAGGAGGAGAAAGGGAAGCAGCACATTCCCCATGGAAAGGAGAAAGGGAAGCAGCACATTCCCCATGGAGAGGAGGAGAAAGGGAAGCAGCACATTCCCCATGGAGAGGAGGAGAAAGGGAAGCAGCACATTCCCCATGGAAAGGAGGAGAAGGGGAAGCAGCACATTCCCCATGGAGAGGGGCAGGCAGGAGAAGCAGCACGACCAGCACTGGATTCAGCATCACCTGCTCGCCCACCCAGCCCTGCAATGGCCAAAACTCACAAACGCACAGAATTCTGCACCCTGTGGATTGTCCCACCACAAGAACATGTCTGGGGTGGGCTCCAGGCAGTGCCTTGTCTCTCAGACCCAGAGCAGGGAGGTGACAGGGGACTGGCCCTGGTGGCTGCAAGGACAGAGGGCTGGGAGCTCCAGCTGCAAGCACAGCAGCTCACAGGGCTGCCCCACTCAGCACCCAAAGGTCTCCCCCCACACCTGACGCTCTGGCCACAGTGCCCACCCTGCCTCGTTCCTGGCTCAGCCTAGAAGACAAAATAAAGGTGAGGAGAGCGGGTGTGAGACTGAAGCTGCCCTTCCATCCCCCGTGCTGAAGGTCCCTCAGCTGCAGGCAGGTCCAAGACTTGATTCTCACTGCAGAGCAGCTCCTCCCCCTCATGCAGGGCTCAAAGATCTGTGCACAGACAGTGCCCCACATCCCAAAACAGCCCCACCCTATGATACCTCCCTCTGATGTCCTTGCAAGCTCATCTTGTCCTGGTGTCCCTTGCTTGCCCTTGAGCTGAGCATTCCCTGAGGGATGACCTTCCCTGAGGGATGACCTTCCCTGAGGGATGACCTCCTCTGAGGGATGACCCATGGGGCAGCAGGTTAAGTGGTGAGCAATAGCTGGGCAGGACAGATGAGAGCATCAGCGACAGCAAGCAATTAGTTAATGGGCTCTGGGGCTCTCAGACCAATCTCATCAGTGACCACGAGCTGCAGGAGAAATGATGGCAGGCCAAGCCAATAGAAACAGGAGCCAAAGGAGGAAAGCAGGGATGGGGGAAGGGGGAGTTAAGAGAGGGAATGAAAATAATCAAAAACCCAGGGAGAAGATGTAGTCCACACAAGCACGATACTGAGATGGAGACCTGACAGGCTCAGGGGAGAAAAAAAAAAAAAAATCCCCTTATCTACCTCCACACCCTTCCAAAAGAGAATGGTGTCAAATCAATTTATTGCCTTTCCCCTCACAATCAATTCAGGCCTCCTCCACTGCTCAGGAGCCGTGTCACATGCAGCAGGGAAAGGGAGAGCAGCAGAGCAGGACACGGAGGCGGCTGCTCAGATTTATGCTGCTCGTGATTAGTAGGAGATGGGTGGCTCCTGGCCAGAGCAGCTCACAGTCACAAGACTTAGAACCACACCGAGTTGCATAAGGCACACAAGATTCCCTGCAAACCTTCCTGGGTTTGCGTGGAGAGGCTCTGGAGTGTTGTTATGCATGGGGCTCGTGGATATGGCTGAGGGGAAATGCCCTTCCAACGAGGCAGAGGTTGGTGCAAATGTGTGAAGTGAGGCTCTTCAGGCTGATCGTGTTCCTGAGAGTGGTGTTTGCAAGTAGAAAGAGGCTCAGGAAGAGACCAACACTCCATGGGGTCCCAGAGAAGTGTTTCCACTTCCCCACTGGAGAAAGGTGTCCACCCTGAGCTGCAGAGCCTCTCCACCAAAGTCTCCAAATCCCAGACCTGTGACCCGCAAGGGAATTGCTCATGAACACCTGAGTCGTGGGTATCAGCAAGTCCAAGGCAGTTCGTGTCTCATCCCAGTTTGAGTCTCATCACATCCCAGTTTGTCCCACCACCATCCCAGTTTGTCTCACCACCATGCCAGTTTGTGTCTCATCACATTCCAGTTTGTCCCACCACCATCCCAGTTTGTCTCACCACCATCCCAGTTTGTGTCTCACCACATCCCAGTTTGTGTCTCATCACCATCCCAGTTTGTGTCTCCCCACAATTCCAGTTTGTCTCACCACAATTCAGTTTGTATCTCATCACCATCCCAGTTCATGTCCCACCACCATCCCAGTTTGTCTCTCCCCACCATCCCAGTTTCTCTCCCCACCATCCCAGTTCATGTCTCACCACCATCCCAGTTTGTGTCTGATCATATCCCAGTTTGTCTCTCCCCACCATCCCAGTTTGTCTCCCCACCATCCCAGTTTCTCTCCCCACCATCCCAGTTTGTCTCTCCCCACTATCCCAGTTTGTCTCCCCACCATCCCAGTTTCTCTCCCCACCACCCCAGCAGTGGCTCACTCTTTGGGGGGGGTCAGGTCGTCGGGCCGTGTCTCGAAGAACTGCAGCACCTCCTCACACTGGGAGATGTAGGGAGGCAGCTGGATCAGAGCCTGAGGAGCAAACACAGACATGGTGATGGAAACACCCAGACTGTGCACAGAGCCCAGGGAGGACTCCTGGGAGGCAGGGACCTGGGACATGAGTGGCACCCAAGGGGTGCCAGGGTCTCTGAAATCCCAGCAGTGTGACAGTCTTTGTTCCCCTAGCCTGGTAGCCGAAGAAGGAGTCTGGAAGGCGTGAAGCTGAGTTTTCAAGGTTGTTTCTTTCTCCTTATCTATAATATTTTCTCTCTGACCTGCTGTGGTCCGCCTAGTACAGAAGCCATGGCAGTCTGCCCCGAGTCCTGGGCAGCTCCCACCTTATATACTCAAAACTAGGTGTGTATGTTTACAATTTATTACCAATTCCCATCATCTGTGTTAGACTGTGAATCTCTACTTTAAACCAATAGAAAAGTGCCACCATCACGCCAAGACATGGGGAACAAGGAGGAGAAAAAGGCTAGGACATGCCCAGATTCCTCCATCTTGTACCCCTGAATTACATTCTAAAAAACCCCAAAATTCTACTTTTCCACCCTGTGTTAGTTCAAATATCACACTTCTCAAACCCTTGTGACTTGTAACTCCTCATACAGAGTTGACAGCTTTCCACTGGCTAAAATCAAAGCCACAGCTGTTTTTGACTTCGTGCCAGGGTCTCTGAGACCCCTGCCAGGGTCTGGAGCCAGCCAGGGCAGCCAGAGGGATGTGCTGGACTCTGACAGAGGGGTTCCCAGCACAGGCTGGAGAGAACCACAGCAAACCCAGAGAGCCCCACTTCCACCCACCACCCCACCCTGCTGCAGTTCAGACTAAAGGAAAATAAGCAGAGACTGCCCAGGCCCTGCTTAGCCAGCTCCAGCCTTTTGGGCAGATGTTGTGTCAGAGGCTGAGAGCCCCAGGGTGTCCATCCAGCCTCCCAGCTCAGTTTGCCAGCCTGGAGCAGCCATCCTTGGGAAAGGCTGGGCAGTTTACACGTGGCAGACTCTCAGTGCCACCCCAGCACATCCTAAAAATGCTCCCCTGGGCAATGGCAGCTTGGGCAGGGGCAGGGAGAGAAGCAAGGGAGGGAAAAGCACAGACAGCAGGGCTGGGAGGCTGCTCTGCTGCTGTGGAATGGCAGGAGATGTAAAATTCCCTCTGCTTCTTTCCCTTCAAGGAATCTATTGTAAAAAAGCTGCAACAGTAGGACCTGCAGGGTGAGAGTGCCTGGCTGGGAGGCCAATGGAAAAAGGGAGTATTTAAAATCAGGGAGCAGAGCTGCAGCCTGCCTTGGAGCAGATTTATAACCAGTTTTCTGTGCAATTCCTCCTCCCCTCTGTTTGCTGTCCCAGCAGTCTCGTGACAGCAGTGTGGGCAAAGCAAACCTCCCCTCATTTCTCTGCTGGAGACAAAACCACAGCTGCAGAGCCCCGGGGTGACCACAGAGATCAGATGTGGCTCCTTATTGCCCCAAGTGCTGGCCCCAAAGCCCTTCCAGCACCAAGCAGCCAGTCCCTCAGTGCCAGCACAGCAGACCACTAATCATGGGCCAGACTGAACAGGATCATGTGAGACACAGCAGAGAGAAAACCACTCCCTGCATGGCTTTTGGGCCATTCAAATATCAGGTTTTGCATGGATGCCATTCCCATGTGGTACCACTGCCCAGCTCCAGCATCCCGTGATCTAAGTGTTTTCCCCCGTGCCAAAATCCCTGGGATTTTGTGGCCTGGAGAAGGCCCAGTGCCCTCTAAAAGGAGGGGATGATCCCAGAGAGCACCCTGTGCTGGGAGGAGGAGACACAAGGCCCACAGCTCATTCCCCAGGACGTTTTGAAGGAAGCCCACCTAGAGCTGCCTCTGCCGAGCCAAGCAGGCCACCCTGCTGTCCTGCTGGCCACAGCAGCTGTGGCCACTACATTGGAAACAGTGGCACAAGCAGCCTGATGTCTGTCCCCCTCCTCTGGCCCTGCCACCCACGGCAGTGACCTGGGCAGGGCCAGCAGGACACAGCTTTGGTGTCGGAGCCACAGCAAAGTCACCTTTCCCATCCTGCTGCCTGCAGGCCTGAGGAGAAAGGACCAAAGACAGAGGATCCCTGTTGGATTCAAATCCATTCTGCAGGCAGTGAGAAAGGATTTTCTTTCCTTTCTCAGAGCAGCAGTATTCTCAGTGGGCCACCCACTCTCTTTGGGGTAGAGCATCACCACTCCTTCATCAACCCCCCTCTAGCACTTCCCCAAAATCCCTTAGACAGGAGGAAGGCAGAGCCCACACCACAAGAAGGGCCAGCAGATGTGAAACACCAAGAGAATAAACTGGAGAAATGGGAAGGCATTTCAGGCCTCTGCTCCCTCTCTTTGCCAATCCCATGGTTGTTTGGAGTCTCACTGAGTAACTCATTGCTCTTACCAGCTTGCTCCGATTCCTTTGCTGCTTTTCCTGCACTTTATCTTCAATTGCCACGTTTTTCAGTACAACAGGAGCTGGAACAGAGCCCTTCAGCAGGAACAGTGCCCTGTGAAAGCAGTGGTGCCCCCCTCCCTTGCTCCACTTCCCTGCTTCCACCCCAAATCTCACCCATCCTCTTTGCAGGGCTCTCCCAGAGAACGAAGACGCCCAACTTCCCTCAGAGGAGATGGCAATAAAGCAGAAACTTCCTCACACAGCTCCCTCCTGCTAATCCCTTGCTCATTTTCCATCTCTGCAGCCCCTGGTGAGTCCCACACCCAGCTCAGCTCAGCTGCTTTCCGGGTAAGCAGCAGCAGCTCAAGGCCAGGAGGGAGAGCTGGGAACTCCTGGGTGATGCATTAACGGGAGGAGGAGAGCACAGCTCCCTAAGTGGGTCGTATAACATCAGCCATTACCTTCCTCTTGTTAAGTCAGATGGGTTCATTATATTTTATGCCACTAATGGCATGGCTCTGAAAGAGGCAGCTGCAGCATTTTATCACTGAGGGACGTTTTCTTCCCCAAAATGGAATTTACGGCCGCGCCTGTCTGTGCAGCTGACACAGCTCAGTGGCTCGGGAGACAAGGGCCAAGCACCCTCAGCTCCCCCCAGGACAGCTCAGAGCACACCTTGTACCCCACCTCCATCACTCTGCCCTCAGCTGCTGTCCTGGCCCGCAGCGATTCTCATCTGCAGCCCCTCTGCAGAGCTGTCAGGATGCATTTCCCAATCCATCCCCATCCCTGGAGTTGTTATTCCAGCCACGGGCCTGGCTGAGCCCCAAACCCCACAGCCTCCCCCCCACCACGCAAAGGCACTGCCACACCTCCCTCACCTAAGGGATGGCATGGGTATTTTACCATTTCCCCGTCTTCTCCCGTGGGTTTTGCAGCTTTTGCATAAATTTCCAACAAAATTCAGACTGGATTTCGGAGGCACCAGTCCTACCATGGCTGCTGCAAGTACTAATGCACATCTTTGACATGACGAGATGTGACACGCTGGATTTGCGTGAAAATAGTTTGTCGTGGACTTCAGTATTTTGTTTCTCCTGCCAAAAAAAAATCTGCCCTAAAATCATAATTTCCCTTACACTTCAGCCCAGTTTTATATCCTTCAAGAGTATGGAGCAAATTGTCTCAGCCTTCTCTCTGTTCCAATAATTTTCTGAGGTACAAGTCATCTTACCCTGTTTTTGTAAGCAGTAACCGGAGTCTGCATCCCAGTCTGGAGCCACCCCACCATCCTACAGCCTCAAGTGCTGTCTGCTACATCACACAGGAGGCCTTTTCCCAAAAGATGGGAAAGGAAAGGCTCCCTGAGGAGCTGAGTCCTTCAAACCAAGTCCTGCACGGAACCATTTCACTCCAAACCTGTGGTGATGGACACAGCCAGGTCCTTTCCAGCCCTTCCAGAGCTGGTTCTGCTTTGCAGCTGGAGAAGGGACAGGAGGAAGGCAAAGCCCAGCAGCAGGGTGCAAACTGGAGTGGGGTTGGGCACCTCTGACCCCTGTGAGGTCAGACCTCCAAGCCCCCAGCATGAATCATGAGGAGAGAAAAGCTAAACCATGGGTGGGTTTTAATCAAAAAAAGAGATTGATTAGAGCACTCCCTGTGCTCTTGATGCCTTCAGTCTGAGCTCTCATGTTTTCCACACTCTGCACTGCATTGGTACAGAGCTCTGAACTTCATGTCAAGTGCCAGCAGCTCTCCTCACAGCTCAGGCACACACAACAATCCTTTTCCAGCCCACAACCAAGGACACCGCTGCAGCTTCAGCCCCAAAAAGTGCAAACAGCAGGGAATGGAGGAGAGCAACCTGGGAGGATGGGACTGCTCCACCTGGAGCTGGAATTGGACACTGAACCCCAACAGGGAAATGGAGCCAAACTTATAAAAGTGTCAAAAGCAGGAGTCCATGTGGGGTGGAGCCACGGCCGGGCTCTTGCACTGCCCAGGGTGTGTCCTGTGAAGGCCTTTCCATAAATCCCAACTTTATTGCTGTGACTCTGCCCAGCCTCTGCTCCAGGCAGCCTCTGAAGGCATCAGGGCAGCGCTGGCACACCATGAGATGCTGTCAGTCCATCAGGATGGAGCTGGGCCAAGCTGGGAGTATCCTTGGTGGGAGTCCAAGGATAAGGGAGCTGGTTCAGCCTGAAGAAAAGGAGGCTCAGGGGTGACCTTACCACTCTCTACAGCTCCTGAGAGGTGGCTGTGCTCAGCTGGGGTTGGGCTCTTTCTCCAGGCAGCACTGACAGAACCAGAGGACACAGCCTCAAGCTGCACCACAGGAAATACAGGTTGGATATTAGGAAAAAGTTTTTTACAGAAAGGTGATAAAGTTCTGGAATGGCTGCCCAGGGAGGTGGTGGAGTCCCCATCCCTGGGTGTGTTTAAAATCAGACTGGATGTGTTTAAAAAAAGACTGGATGTGTTTAAACCAAGACAGGGTGCCAGGGTTTAGTTGAGGTGATGGGGCTGGGTTGGACTCAATGATCTTGAAAATCTCTTCCAACCCAGTGATTCTGTGATTCTGTGTGATTCTGTGTGTGACTCTGTGAATTCTGTGTAACTCTGTGTGTGATTCTGTGACTCTGTGTGTGATTCTGTGAATTCTGTGTGTGATGCTGTGTGTGATTCTGTGAATTCTGTGATTCTGTGTGACTCTGTCACTCTGTGTGTGACTCTGTGACTGTGTGTGACTCTGTGACCCTGTAACTCTGAGTGTGACCCTGTGACTCTGTGTGTGCTCTGTCACTCTGTGTGTGACTCTGTCACTCTGTGTGTGACTCTGTGACTCTGTGTCTGTGTGTGACTCTGTGTGTGACTCTGTCACTCTGTGACTCTGAGTGTCACTCTGTGACTCTGTGTGTGAATCTGTGACTCTGGGTGTGACTCTGTGTGTGATTCTGTGTGTGATTCTGTGTGTGTCTGTGTGTGACCCTGTGACTCTGAGTGTGACTCTGTCACTCTGTGTGTGACTCTGTGACTCTGTGTGTGACTCTGTGTGTGTCTGTGTGTGACTCTGAGTGTGACCCTGTGACTCTGTGACTCTGAGTGTGACCCTGTGACTCTGAGTGTGACCCTGTGACTCTGAGTGTGACTCTGTCACTCTGTGTGTGCTCTGTCACTCTGTTTGTGACTCTGTGTGTGACTCTGTGTGTGATTCTGTGTGTGTCTGTGTGTGACTCTTGAGTGTGACCCTGTGACTCTGTGTGTGCTCTGTCACTCTGTGTGTGTCTGTGTGTGACTCTGTGTGTGACTCTGTGACTCTGAGTGTGACCCTGTGACTCTGTGTGTGACCCTGTGACTCTGTGTGTGCTCTGTCACTCTGTGTGTGTCTGTGTGTGACTCTGTGTGTGACCCTGTGACTCTGTGTGTGCTCTGTCACTCTGTGTGTGTCTGTGTGTGACTCTGTGTGTGACTCTGTGACTCTGAGTGTGACTCTGAGTGTGACCCTGTGACTCTGTGTGTGCTCTGTCACTCTGTGTGTGACTCTGTCACTCTGTGTGTGTCTGTGTGTGACTCTGTGTGTGACCCTGTGACTCTGAGTGTGACCCTGTGTGTGACCCTGGAGTGGAAGCCCCCTTACCTTGCAGTACTCATCAATGGGGATCAGGCGTTTGACCGCCACGTCGCGGATGTGGCTCCGGCGGAAGAGGATCTTCCCTGAAACACGAGAGGAGACAAGGGCAGCTCAGCACAGCACCTTTGGGATCTCTCTGCCAGGACCTTTTCCCTGCACCCCCTCTTGTTCCCAGCAGCACCATACCCATAAAAGCCCATTTCCTCATATGGATTACACACCTCATCAGAATCAGGCACAGTTCCAGTGGCAAGGACATTCCGGGAGAGAGCAGAGGAAAGAGCTCCCAGCAAACTGCATCCCCCTGCTCTCTCAGCAGTGTGGCAATGATGAGGAGCAGCCCCCACCAAAGCACACCTCTCTGTTTGCTGGTGTGCAAGTCTAGGGTGGACAAAATCCCTGGCAAACGCTGGCAGGACATCCCCTGTCCCATTGCCCAGGGTGTCCAGGTCCAGTGTGGGCAGCAGCCAGGCCAGAGGGTTTTTCCCTGTGCAGCTCCTGGTGCTGGAAGCCACAGTGTCTGCAGCTCTGAGTCAGACCTATAGAATTTTCCTTCCTGTCTGGGCTTTATTTTTGTTCTCCATTAATGGGATCCTCTTGCCACTCCGTTTCCTCCCCTCTGGCTTAGGGCACAGGCCTCCTTCCTTTGAAGCCTAATGAGTCCTAAATGCTTCAAGCTGCTCTCTCAGAGAACAGCTTCTCTGGCTTAAGGAGACAAAAGCCATTAGCAGACAGTGAAACAGATCCCTGATCAAAAGGGTTGGTGCTGGCAGGATTCCAGACCCGCTTCCCAAAGCTCCAGGAACTGGCACTGCTCTGCAACACAATCACCTGGAAAACTGTGGTTTGGAGGGGTGGGTGGCAGTGAAGTTCCCTCAAGTTCCTCCTGGCATCTCCAATACCACAGGAAAGTCTTTTCTTTTGTGCCTGTTTGACTTTCCAATCCCATCCCTGAACCCAAGGAGAGCAACAACCCCTTCATCTATCAAAGGGGTCACCACAGGGCAACCCAGAAGCCAAACTCCCCTCACTCCAGCCTTGCAAACCACATGAGAGCAGGGAAAAAGCACTTGGGGAGTCACATCGTGGCTTTGTCCCTTTGTCCCTGGAATTACTGAAGCCAGGGGCTGGATACTACTAAGAACAGGACACAGGAAAATGGTCACATGATTCTGACAATTTTAAATCCAGGGCTGAGTCATTGATCAGAATTTTAAGTCCAGGGCTGGGTGATTTATCCCAGTTTGAAACCCAGGGCTGGGTCACCCCCTGTGCCTCTCCCTGACTTGGCCAGGAGCTGGATCACGGGTGACTTGTGCAAGCTGCCAATGCATTTTTGAAGCAGAGATGAACTAAAGCCAAGCCAACTTCAGCTTGCAAAGAGCTCGAGCAAGAACCTTCTGGAGGAGCCAGATCTCCTGCCAGGCTCAGTTAGTGCTTTGGCACAGGATTGA
Source organism: Vidua chalybeata (assembly GCF_026979565.1). Taxonomy (NCBI): domain Eukaryota; kingdom Metazoa; phylum Chordata; class Aves; order Passeriformes; family Viduidae; genus Vidua; species Vidua chalybeata. Next base: position 16,519,630 of record NC_071544.1, read on the forward strand.
ATCCACTCAGAGGCAGCTCCATCCTTGCCCTGCAGTGGAAGGGATGGGGTCAGGCCAGCTCAGCCCAGGATTGCTCCTCATTTCTGGGCCCTTGGCAGCAGGGCTGGGACACTGATGGTGGAAATGCTCTGCTCTGCAGTGCAGTCCCCAGAGCATGCCAAGAAGAGCCAAATCTGGCAGCCTTTGTGACAGAGTGAGAACAAAACCCCCTCTATTCAATCTTCTCCTATTTTGAGGGTGAATAGCCTGGGAGCAGGGAATTTGTCTGCAAAGACTGGGAACAGCACCCAGGCTGGAGCTCCATCCCTTGCCCTGAGCAATTCTTTCCCCCCTGACAAGAGAATGATCAAGTTTTGCCTTTGCATCAGCAATCCCAGTGTGTTTGCTGCCGAGGACTCTGCTTGAATGATGATTGCTAGAAAGATGAATGGATCACACCAGTTCTGTTGGCAGGGGTAAGGAATGGCTGTGTTGGTTCTAGGTCTGCCAAAATGAAATCACTGAGGGTGGGTAGGTTATAAATGGCTGAAATAATAAGCTCTGGGTGTGGGAATATTGAAATGTTTAACAAACATATGCTAGTGAGTAATAATAATGAAAAGAATACAGTTTGGGGGAATAAATTCATCACAAGTGATCTTAAATTAGCCCAGGCATGGAGCATATGAACCAGCAGGAAACCCAGCTCCTCTCTCTATTTGCTCTAGATCTGGTATTTTTCAACAAGGAAGTTTATTTTCTATCAAAAAGCTGACTTTAATCAAAATGCCTAATTAACATAATTGCAGCCCCTTCAGTGCTGCCAAATCCAGCAATGGAAACCCTTGAGTTGAGAGGCAGGAGAGAGCAGGAAACCACTTCCCTCCTGGAAGGGAAAGGTGGGCAACTTGCAGGGTCAGGGAGAAATGCCCAGCATTTCCCTGGGCATGTTTTCCTTGGCCCAGGCCTAAATCTGGGAATAGCAGAGCTGTCCAGTGGGGACATGGACAGAGACATGGACACTGAGGGGTGCAGAGAGCACAGGAATGATGCTGCAGCTCCAGGGGATGGCTCCCACCCCCTCATTCCCAGCGCTCTGATTCTTTTGGCTGCTTCCAGGACCTGTAAGGATCCTCAGGCAGGTTCTGGAAGTGTCCAAGGCCAGGCTGGACGTGGCTTGGAGCTACCTGGGATAATGGATGTGCCCTGCCCATGGCAGGGGTGGGATGAGGTGACCTTTAAGGTCCCTTCCAACCCAAACCATCCCATGGCCCCGCGATTCCCAACTCATTTTTGCCCTCCCAGCACTGCTCCTGCCTCAGGATGGGGAACACCAAGGACAAGACAGGTGAAGGGAGGCAGCTCTGCTGGTAATGGGGTTTGCCATCAGCTGCAAAGGCCAGTGCTGCTGCAGGCTCCATTAGCCCAGCTTCCCTCTCTTGTCACGATGCCAGGGCTCAGAAATAATTAGATTTTCTTATTTACATAGATAATGCTATGCATGAGCAATGAGGCTCCATCCCTGCTGGCACCAGGAGTTCCCTCCAGCAGGAAGTGTGGTAAAATACACTGTCCTTTACACAAACAAACAAAGCTGAGAGAACGTTCATCACCCAGGAATGTGTCAAACAAGTTGATTTTGGAAAAAAAGACTGAGATAAGGCTCTGACACACAATGGCTGCCCTGGCTGTGCAAGCACCCACGCTCCAGGATGTGCTGCCTGCTCCTTCTGCACTTAAAAAATTAATCCCTACAAAGGAAAAGAGAAGCTCTGCTGAGGGAATTCTGTCTGGCCATGAAAATTCCTCTGGTGCCAGAAAGGATCTGTTCCCCAGGAGTGGAAGAACCAAACTCCTCTGTGGGTAATCAAGGCTGATTTGCTTTATCTGATTGATTTGCTTGCATCTGATTGACCCAGAGCAAAAATTGATGGAGCAGCTCCCAAAGAGGGGGTGGGGGACTGGAAAAAAAAAATGCAGCCTGGCCCTCACTGCCTCAGGCCTTCATTGGGATTGAGAAGTGTCAGGAAAGCTTGGGGAAAATTGGCTGATAAGGAATTTGGGTCTCCAGCAGTGTGAGACAGAGCAGGCAGGCCACAGGAGGGGTTAATCTCTCCAAACAAACAAAACCAGGGAAACAGGGCTCTGCAAATCGTTCCCTCCTGTGGGAATTCTCCAGGCAGAGCTGGGGTTATACTGGGAGCAAGGAGCTGGGCAAAAAAAAAAGAAAAAAAAAAGAAAAAAAAAAAAAAAAAAAAAAAACAACAAAAAAAAACCAGACAGAGGGACCTTAAGTAGTGAAATTGTGGGGCCAAAGGCTGGATGTGCAGCAAGCTGAGAATCCCAAAAACATCCCCCTGGCCATCCCAGCTGTGAACCAAGGCAGGGATTCCAAGGGTGGAAAAGCAGCTGTGCCTCCTGCTTTACCCCAAAGGAGTCCCCCCACTCTGCCCCCTCGGAAAGAATTCACTGCTCTGCACCTTTCAAATCACATCCAGACTTTCCCCAGCACGGGTTCCAAACTCACTTCAGAAAAAAGGCAGCCCTGAATGTACACATAATTAATCCCAGCCCCTGGAGCAGCCAGTTATTCCTGGGATGGGGGATCAGCCATGGGAGATGGTGTTTCCAGGAGTCCTACACTTAGAATCTGCTCTGTGCAGGGGTTCAGAATGCCCTCCCAACCTGCTACAGCAGAGATCCCATCTTGTTAGAGCACAAAATAACAATTAGGACCCTTGCCCCACCTCCAGCTCACAGGAAGATGCAACAGGACTGAGCAAAGTCAGGTACCATAGCTGGAAAATGGAGGAGTTTTCCCCCACTGCCTTCACAAAGATTTTGTGGGAGCTAAAGCACCCTCACACTTATTCTGGGAGAAAAAGCCCAAGTTTGTGGGTGGCACTGATGCCCACAGCCAGCAGCCTGGTGGGCTGGGAAGGGAGCAGAAAGAAAGCCTAATTCTGCTTTGAAAAATCACCTCCCCACAAACCTCCTTTCTCCTGCTCCCTTCTCGGGACTTCACTCCTGTCCCAAGCAGCTAAATCTTCCTAAAAAGCAATTTTACAGCCAAAGTGAGCTCAGCCTCAGGCAACCCCTCCTTGCCGAGGCTCACGTTTCCAGCGAGGCAGGAAAGCTGGCCAGGATCTGCTCCAGGCCATGGGGCTTGGAAGGCTCCACGTTCCTTAGAAAAGCTGTTTCCTGAAGGATCTGGCACAGCCCTCCCCAGCTGAGCTCATTTGTTTTCTCTGCTCCTTCTTTCCTGGGGTCTCCACGCCGTCATGTCCCGGCCAGGCAGGGGGGAAGCCTGGTGTGGGTGTCCCAGCTGGGCACCAGCAGGGCTCTGCTCCTCTGCAGCTGCCCCAGAGCCGTGCCAAGGGGCACAGCTGGTGCCAGGCACGGGCTGGGTGCTGCCACAGCTGCTCCAGCACCACAAAAAAGCTCTGCCAGGGGCTCAAGGCCAGCTCAGAGAGCTCAAAGAGCACTTCAAATTCCCCTCTGAGCTTTCCAGGCACAGAGCAGGAGCACTGCCAGGAAAATCCAAACCCCACCACGCTCTGCTGTGGGGTGAAGGTGGTGCCAACAGCCAGAAAGGGACAAGCCCTGGCCCCAAAGCTCAAGTGCAGCTGCTCTGCTTTGGAGGACCCAGCTCTGTGGCTCCACGAGAGCTGAGTGGGCTGAAGGACTTGCACTTACAAAAGCCCCTTCTGATAGCATCAAAGACCTGCTTCGAGAGGCCAGAGTCTCCAGAAATTTCCCATAAAAAGTCAAATCCTCCAAGCAGGCACTCACAAAATGAGGCAACACAAAGCCAGCAGAGTTCCTGTGGGCTGGGTGTTGTAATGTGGGGCAGTCCTGGAGCTCTTTCCCATTCCAGGAAACCAGCCTGACACACAAACCCCGTGGCACCTCCTCAAGTCGTGGTGCTGACCCTCAGCTTGGGACACTCTGGGGTTTGGTAAGGAAGCCAGAGTTGCAGGAGCTGTTTTTGAGAGCTGCTGATGCTGTTCTGCAAGGGGCTTCCCAGAAAGCAGAGGGCTTGCAGGAAACCACAGCAGCCCAAACTCCCCTGGTAATGAAATTCAGATGCTCCAAATGGGATTGGGAACAAACTCCAGTATTCCCAGAAGACGGACACAATCAAAACCCCAGCAAGTCTGGGGAGATAGAACCACGTTTTTGTCCCAGGCTGCTTGACTGAGCTCACCTGGATGGCAGCTCTGGGCTGAGAGAGACAAAGCTGGGGGTCAGCTGTGACAAAACTCGTTGTCATCCCAAACTGGGAAGGCAAAGAACTGCTCCAGAAAGGAATCAGGCTCCAGTACAGCCAGCAAATATTGAAAGAGCCTTCCCCAGGTGAAATCCTCTTTCAGAAGCAGAGCTTGCCCACCCTGTCTCTGGGGAGGTTCTGGTTCTGAGCTGCTCCAGGGAAAGCCAGCAGCTCCTGACTGCTCCAGGAGCCTGGAGGGCAAAGGCACCACGATTCCCACCTCCAGGAGCACAACTTCCCTGAAGCACAGCGCTCCTGGAGCTGGCCCAGCCTTTATTTTCCAGCAATTTCCACCCCCTTTCTTTCCCACAGTGGAAATCCCAGTGACACGTTTCTGAGCGAAGGGAAACTCTTCCAACACCAAGGAGAAACAAATATCGGTGAGTGCGAGCAGCAGAGCTCTGACCAGGCTTCCCTCCCAGAAACTGCAGCATTTTGGTGGGAATTTTCTGCAAGTGCAGCATGGCCAAAGCACAAATCCAATTTTTCCAAGTGATGCCCTTTGCCAGTTTGGCTTCCACCTCTCCCTGCTGGCAGGAGCACTTGTACAGCAAGAGCATTTCTGCTGTAACTCCAGGTGAGCTTTGCTTTTGCTGATGCTACAATGCCAGGACAAGCCAGAATCAGAAACCCAGACCGGATTCTCTTGCTCAGAAAGGGGTGGAAATTATTATTTTTTTTTTTTTTTTCCACACCACTCGGAGAAAAGCAAAGCCCACAAAGGCCTTTATGTTTCTAGAAGAGCCGGGAGGCAGAGCACAGCACAAAGGGCTGCACTAAACAGATCTGACAGCCACTGGAAGTGATTATGGTGCCGTGACATTCCTAAATATCCTCATTAGCTGCTCAGGGCTGGGGGTAAAGACAACTCTGTGGTCAAAGAGACTCCCCACAGGCTGCTTATTTTCCCAAGGCATGTTAGGGCTCTTTTTTCCCCCCCACAGCAGGAATCCCCCACACCACAAAGTGCCACGGATTATCACATCTGCTCCCTGGGCATAAAACCACTGGTGCTGGACATGTCACAGAAACCCTGTCTTTGGGCAGTCCCTCCCAAACACCACGGCAGGAAGCCAAGGCTGCCAATCAGCTGGGATTCCACTGCTCTTTCCTTCCCTCTGGATGTCCCCTGGAGCTGCATGGCACGGGGAAAGCACTTCTGGGGAGCCTCACACCACCCTCAGCCCAGTGCCTGTGGGGTTCTCGGTCTTCCACTCAACAATCCTGGAGGTTCAGAGAAATCCTGAGGGGTTTAGCACCCACTGGGCACACTGCTAACAAATCCAGAGGTTTTAAAGGACACACTGCAGGCCAAGAACTCGCTGTTGCTCAGATGCTGCAGCAGATAAGAGCTAAAATACGTGTATGCCCCCCCACGTGTGTGTGCTCCCAGTCCCACAGACTGGGAAAGAGCTCCTGCCATGCCAAAACCAGCAGGGATTTTGCTGGAGCCCCCTGTCCTACCTGGCAGAAAGGGGATGATCCTTTGCTTGGGGTCCTTCTGGCCTCCTTCCATGGGGAACTTGTCCAGCATCTGCATCTAGGAAAGGAAATGCAAGAGAGGTGAGCAAAGTCAGGGATTCACTGGCAGGACACAAAGCCACTCTGCCCAGGAGGGGACGAAGCAGGAGAGGGGACAGAACATGCCCAGAGACATCCAATATCCAAATAATTCCCTCCATTTTCCTTTGGGAGGAAGAGGAGGGAGATGCAAACTCTCCTTTGGTTTCCCCAGGGCATGGATCTGAAGTGTCCCCCAGGATTTCTGCAGCTGCCTGGTGTCCCCAGGGTCCTGAAATGGGTCTGACTGTCCCCGTTGGAGCTCCCTGCCTACAGGATTCACATTTATGGAAGCACTGGAGAAAACCTGCCCAGGAAGTGTCCTGAGCACCTGGAAAGTCTGACCAGCCCTCTGCAGCCCTGCACATGCAGCAGTTACACTTTTTTTTCCCTTGGATCTCAACCACTGGGATCAATTATTGAGGTTTGGTGCAGAGGGGATGGCTGGAAGGAGGTATTTTCCCCTGCATTTTGAGAAGAAATTAAAGACTCCCCCAAGACTCCCAAAGACAACAGGAAAACCAGAAAGAGCTCTCAGAGTGAAAACAAGAGAGCTCAGAACCTGGGTGGCGCTGAGCACAGCTGGGAGGAGTTTGTGAGGAAAAAAAACGTCCCCAAACCTGACACCAGCCAGGGACTGTGGTGACATTCCAGCAGCCCCAGGGAGGACTTGGCTCCCCAGGCAAGGCAAGATCTCTTCCCTCAGTCCATGAACATCCAGGCTGTGCCGTGGCTGTTGGAAGCACTCCTGCTGTGCTGTGGGGCAGAGGTGCCCTGGCCCTGCTCCTCCTGCAGGGGAGAGCTCAGGAGAGCTTGTGGCTGGAGAGGGCTGAGGAGAACAAGGCACAGACACTGCACATCTGATTGTGCTTAAACCCTGGAGGGGCTGGGGGAAACCCTGGAGGCACTGGGGACAATCCTGGAGGCACTGGGGAAAATCCTGGAGGCACTGGGAGCAAACTGGAGGCACTGGGGGAAACCCTGGAGGCACTGGGGACAATCCTGGAGGCACTGGGGAAAATCCTGGAGGCACTGGGGGCAATCTTGAAGGCACTGGGAGCAATCTGGAGGCACTGGGAGCAAACTGGAAGTACTGGGAGCAATCTGGAGGCACTGGAAGCATTTCTGGAGGCACTGGGAGCATTTCTGGAGGCACTGGGAGCATTTCTGGAGGCACTGGGATCAATCTGGAGGCACTGGGAGCATTTCTGGAGGCACTGGGATCAATCTGGAGGCACTGGGAGCATTTCTGGAGGCACTGGGATCAATCTGGAGGCACTGGGAGCATTTCTGGAGGCACTGGGGGCAATCTGGAGGCACTGGGAGCATTTCTGGAGGCACTGGGGGCAATCTGGAGGCACTGGGAGCATTTCTGGAGGCACTGGGATCAATCTGGAGGCACTGGGAGCATTTCTGGAGGCACTGGGATCAATCTGGAGGCACTGGGAGCAATCCTGGAGGCACTGGGGGCTCTCCCTGCCCCTGCTGGCAGAGCTCTGTGAGCCTCCAAGGCACGGATGGAGCAGGCTGTGCCTGGGCTGTGCCTCTGGCCACATCCCTTCCCAGCCTTGTGATCCCACCAAATCCATCCAGAACTCCAGCCCAGCCCATCTCCATCTCCTTCTGCTGCACTGCAAAGCTGCTGCTCAGCGTGGGGACCCTTCTCTTTGTTCCAGCCCAGTGGCACCAGCACCACCCCAGTCAGACCAGACCTGCCTGGGCTGGCACCATTTGGCCTGGAAGGAACAAATTGCTCTTTTTTTTTTCCTGCTGGAAGGAGGAAAAGGGATTGCAGAGTGCCTGGAGCAGCCTCTGGCACTCACAGGAAGGGGAGAAGGTGGGGAAGGAGAGGGCAGGGGGTGATCCCATGGATCCCAGCCACGTCACACAGCTCTGGAGGAGGCAGCAGCAAACACCAGCTCATCAGTGCTCCTGGGCATGAGCCTGTGGGAAGGACAGCTGAGAACCTCACTCCAGGGAAAACAAGCCCAGAGCTGGCTGTGGGCAGGGGAGGCAGCTTGGGATAAAAATCCAGGAGCACGGAGCCACAGAAAGGCAGCCTGGGGCTGGGGGCTCCTCCAGTGAGCAGGACACACCCAAAAAGCACAGAAGAGAGAGTGGAAAAGAGCAGCTCCAGACCCAGGGGATGCCACCAGAGACAAGGAAGAGGCAGCTGGCAGGGCTCCAGGCTCCGGGGTTCCCCGTGTCCTCCCTGCCCCGCAGATTTTGCAGGATGGGGATGCAGCACAGGTTGTCACGCTGCTCCTGCCAAGGAAAGCCAAGGAAAGCAGCTCCAGCTCTGGGAAAGGGATGGGAAAAGGGTGAAAGTGCAGCAACCCCACAAACCCCGGGGGAGGGACACAGGGACAGGCACCAGAGGGTGGTGTGCAGATTCCAGTGCCAAATTTTCGAGGTAGAGCACCCTTTCCCCAGGCACGCAGGCAGCAGAGCTGGGGGAGGGAGGAGGTTTGTGGCATGGGGAGACTCCCACGAACCCTCTCTGCAGCAAATGCTCCCCTCCAAGCCCCAAACAGCACTGCTCACACCCCATTCCCAGAGGGGGCCAGCCAAGACCCCCGGGGAGGGGGGCAGACAGGGCAGCAGAGATGCAGACAGACACAAAACACAGGAGAGCACAGAGGGGCCAAGTCTTGCTCTCAGCAATGCACCCAGCCAGCTCAGGGAGAAAAATGAAGGGGAAAAAAAAAAAAACAAAACCCAGCAACAATTAATCTATTGTTTCTCCCTTCCAAGATTATTTTTAAGTATTTCTGACAGAGAAGGAAAAAGAAAAAGGCTGGGGTGGATGCAGTCTGAAGAATTCTGGTGTCTGTTATGACAGAGGAAGCTGTTGTATCCCAATTTTATGGACCCCTCTGCAGCAGGGAGAGGGATCACAGCTTCCCAGAGCCTGGAGGCAGGACTGGGGCACGGAAACTCCAGGGGGGGACCCAGCCCAGGCCTCCCACACCAGCACAGGGCACATCTATCCACATCTATCTCCACCACCACCAGCTAATCTTATCAGCTGGCTGTTTTCCTTAGGCAGGAATGTCTGGGCAGTGAGTCTGGAGTGAGGCAGACTGTGAGAACTCCCTGAGCTGTCCATTAACGGGGAAATGCAGGGAAAATAAACCAGGAGAACACCCCCAGGGATGGGCAGCCTTGGAAAAGCAGCTTGGTACCAACAGCCCTCACTCAGGCTGGCAGAGAGCTGCTTCACCGACAGGAAACCCTGTAAGATAATATCCTAATTAGACCAATTAAGAGAGCTGCAGGGGATCCCAGGGAGAGGGGAATGCCCTTGCTCAGCAGGATTGCTGGCAGGCAGAGGGCTTTGCCCAAAAAGGAGCTGATGGTGCAGTGCCAGAGGGTTTTACACCACGCACACAGGGTGACCCCAGAGATCTGGCTGCTGCAGGAGAGGGCCCCAGGTGTCCCAGCCTGCGAGCAGGACGTGGCACTTCCCAGCTGGAAAAAGCTTGGAGAAATTGCTGCCAAAAACACCCCCAGCCTCGGGCCAAGTGCCAGCAGGTAATTTGGTGTGCCAAGCTTTGCTGCTCCTCTCATGTCCACAATGCAGTGGAAGAGTTTTTCCTCATCAAGAAGATTTGCTGAATGAGACGAGAGGAATGGGCAGGAGCTGATGCCCAGGAAGTTCCACCTGAACATAGGGAAGAATTTCTTCCCTGGTCAGTGAACAGAGACCTGAGAGGGGATGGAATCTCCTCGCTGGGGACATTCCAGAGCTCTCCAGACACAGTCCTGTGCCCCGTGCTCGGGGATGGCCCTGCTGGAGCAGGGAGGTGGCACCAGTGACCCTCTGTGGTCACAATCCATCCTGGCATTCCGGGATTTGCTCTGCTCTGGCAGAGGTTCAGCCTAAAACCACGCTGCTCCTCTGTGGCCCAGCAAGAGAGAGCTGCCCTAACCCCTGCAATCCAGAGCAGAGGAGCCAGCTCCTGACGCCACTCGAAGGGAAAACGGGGGGAAAAAAAAAGGAGTTCAACAAAAGGCTTCCCAGTCTGGTGGCAGAGCCACAAGAGACTCTTTGTGAGCAGGAGCAGCACCAGCAGAGATGAGGCTGCTCTCATCCCACCCTCCCCAGCTCCCCCAGCCCGTCCCTGGCGGGCAGGGAATGCCCCAGGCATGTGGGGTGAGCCCTGCAGTGCCCCTCCTGACCCCCAGCTGCCCATCAGCCAGGCAAGCAGAGTCCTGCTCCAAACTGGGCTCACCAGTGTCCCACTGGGGAAGGGACACAGGTCCTGCCAGGGGGGAGCACCCGGCCCCGTGGGGACAGGACGAGGGTCCCAGCTCCAGGCTGGGAACCAGGGACTTCTCAAAGTGCTCCTGCAGATCAAAGCACTGGAATCAGCTGCTTTGGGAAACCTCTGCCAAGCAATAGTCTGGGCAAGAGACATCTGGCAGCAGCTCACAGGCCCCTGGTGTTTAGTCTCTTTGAGATCCTGCAAGAGGCACTTTCCCTGCATCCTCAAGGGCTGTCTGAACAAACAGGGGGTGAAAAAAAAAAAAAAAAAACAAAAACCACAGCAGCCCAGAAGACAGAGGGATTAACAAGGAGCAAGCTGAGATCCCAAATGTCTTGAATGAGACGAGAGAAATGGGCAGGAAGTGATGCCCAGGCAGTTCCACCTGAACACAGGGAAGAACTTCTTCCCTGGTCAGTGCCCAGCCCTGGGCTGACATGGATGTGGGTTCTGGGGAAGGGCTCCAGTGGTGCCACACCATTCCCATTCCACGGGCAAGGGGAGCTGGGTGTTCACAGCAGCAGGAGCTGCCAGGGCTGAGCAGGGTGAGGAGCCCCAGAGCACTTCAGCATCACCAGGAGGGGCAAGCCCGACCTCCCCAGCACCAGGAAATGGCATCACACAGGCTGCCTTGTGAAAACCTCATGGAAAACCTGAAGCATCGCTCAGCAATCGACAAAAAAATGAATTAACTGAGGTCGGAAGGGGAAAAAAAAAAAAAAAAAAAAGGCCACACAAATCGTCAGCAGCTGCCACTGCAGGAGAGATTTCCTGTGAGGTCACAGGCAGCATCAGGCACACTCTGGTGCCTGGGAGCAGCTCCTGGCATGGGGAGCACGGGGGTGGGCAGCACACACCCTCCACCCCTGGGGACCCCGGGACGGAGCCTCCACAGCTCCGTGTCACCCCATAAACCACGAGGGACACACCCAGGGAGCTGGCTGGGCTCTGCCTGCACCGGGGGGCTCTGGGCACGTGGCAGCTTCACATCTCCAGCTTTGGGCTGGGGTCAGCTGAGTCCAAAAAGCAGCTGGGCAAAAAGCTTCCACTGCCCAGGGCAGAGCTCTCCTGCCTGAGATTCCGCAGAGCCCCAGACTGCTTGGGGCTGGAAGGAACCTCGAAGTTCATCCAGTGCCACCCCTGCAGGGCAGGGACACCTCCCACTGTCCCAGGGTGCTGCAGCCTGGCCTTGGGCACTGCCAGGGATCCAGCACGAATGGGGCTACACACAAGAGTTGAAGCAGCTGAATTTGAGCCTTCAGCCCAAGGCAGGGAAAGATCTCACCTCCATCCACCTCCTTCTCCCCCTTCCTGGCTCTCCAGGAATTCCAAGCTGGTTTCCTGCCACTTTGGGGCGGGGGATCAGCCCCAGAAGGGTCTCAAATCCTCTTTTTAACACCCAAACTCCTCGCTGAGGGAGGTATTCCTCAAAATCTGCCATGAAACCATATTTTCTTCCTCTCCAGAAATGCCAAGTACCAGCCCATGGTTGATGGTAAAGGATCAGCCTGCAGAGGAAAATGGGAGCACAAGGAATTCTCCACAAGTTGCACAACTGCACCTGGTGTATTGAAAAATACCTGGTTTGGCTAATTTGACGTGGTGAAAAATGACATCCAAGTGAAACCCTCAATGTTCAGTCAAAGGCAGTATTAAAACAATAAATTCACCTCCCTTAATTACACCTCCAAGATCTGATTTCCACGCTGCCAGGTGAAGACAGCCACAAACCTCGTTTATAATTCACTACTCAGTGACTCACCCCTCCTGCAAGGGCCTCAAAGTGTGGTCCCAGCAAGGCAGAAAGGCTCAGGGAGCTGGAACTGGGAGGTGGAACTCACAGGGAACTCCTGGATGTCCCCATGCCACTGGAGACCTTTTTTTTTTTTTTTTAGGTAGGTTATTGCTCACTCTGCAATCCCAGAAAAGAGCAGAACATGGAAATCACCACAACAGGGGGTAGAGCAGCACCCTGGGGGTGGGAAGATGAGCAGAAGGAAAACCCTGGAGCCAGCATGGCACCACGGAGCCCTGCAGCATCCACCCACGTGGCCACCACATCACGTTTTCCCCTCTCCATTTTCTGGCTGCAAGGTCCCCTCCCCACTGGAAGCTGTGAGTCACAGGGGAAGGGCAGATCCTGAGCTCTTCCCCTAACCCAGCTGAGGGATCCAGCCCTTCCTCACACCCAGGAGAAGTCTGTGCTGCACCCAGTGATGGGATTGAGGAGACAGGCAAGCCCCAGGGCACGCTGGATAATGGGAAAAACACACAAGGGAAGCGAGGAAAAAGGAGCATCACTTCTTGGATGGAGCAAAAGAAGAGGTTAAATTGTTCCCCTGTGCCCAGGCCCCACAGGAGATCCCTGCAGAGGTTCACAGCCCTTTGCCAGGGGACCCCAAACTGCCAGAAATCCCTCACCAAAAGCACAGGAGCAGTGATTTACAGCAGCCTGGCAGCCCCGTGAGAGCCTCTGAAAGGGATGGGAAAGGAGTGAGGAATCGGGAGCGTGGGGAAACACCTTGTCCCTTCAGCTTCATCACCTTCCCCTGCAAGGGCAGGACAAGCCCAGCTCTCATTTCTGTCTCCCACTCCCCATCCAAGTGCACTTCTTGGCTGCCCAGGGTGTGTGGGAGGTGCTCAGAGCAGTCTGTGCTGTACCAGGAGGATTTAACAATAGAAGCAGGTCCTGGCCATTTCACAGAGACACAGCACTCCTTCACACTGATTTACTGCTCCCCGTCCTCAGCTTCTCCCCAGGCAGCATCAATCAGCTTGAAACTGGTTCATTTTGGATCCAGGGCTGCTGCCACATGATATAAATTGCAGGTCTTTCCACCAGCAAAGTGGCTGTGCTGGATTGATCAAAAGCACACCGAGACGCTGGGTCTCACGTCAGCCCAGACCCACAAAACCTCACCAAGCCCCCAGGGCACAGGCAGGCACCCCCCCAGGGACAGACCCCATGGCAAGGGGCAGCAGACGGGCCACCAGGGCGCTGGCAGGAAGGAGGAGCTGAATTCCCAGAGCTTTTCCAAGGATAAGTAGCTGGGGAGGGGAAGGGCATCAGCTCACCCCTGGCTCAGGGAGAGAGGAACCAGGAAAACCTTTAACCACTGCATTATCCAAAGACTTCCCCCAAAAAAATCCACACTGGATTGTCAGCACAAGCCCCAAGGGATGGAACTTTTATCCCTCCCATCTTTTTGGCTCCTTTCTCTCAGGCTCCCCCCCGGATCAGACCCTGCCATGCTTCCCCTGGGATGTGCTCCCCGCAGGGCTGGGAGCGCTGTCCCTGCCAAGTTTCCAGAAGGAAGGAGAGCAGGGGTGCCAGGAGGGATGAATGAACAGAGAAGAGGCTCAGGAGCCAGCCCTCCTTTGCCTTGGCTGAGCTGGGAACCAGGCACCATCCAAAGGGAACAGGCGGAGATGGACTCACAACACACCGGGCTGCACACTGCGACAGGGAGAGGAGCCTGGGACAAACCAAGAGCCAAGGAGAGCTGGTCCCAGCCTGGAATGAGCCATGGAGAGCTGTTCCCAGCCTGGAATGAGCCATGGAGTGCTGTTCCCAGCCTGGAATGAGCCATGGAGCCATGGAGAGCTGTTCCCAGCCTGGAATGAGCCATGGAGAGCTGTTCCCAGCCTGGAATGAGCCATGGAGAGCTGTTCCCAGCCTGGAATGAGCCATGGAGTGCTGTTCCCAGCCTGGAATGAGCCATGGAGAGCTGTTCCCAGCCTGGAATGAGCCATGGAGCCATGGAGAGCTGAAGTGAGCCATGGAGAGCTGTTCCCAGCCTGGAATGAGCCATGGAGAGCTGTTCCCAGCCTGGAATAAACCAAGAGCCATAGAGTGGTATTCCCAACCTGGAATAAGTCAGGAACCATGGAGTGCTGTTCCCAGCCTGGAATGAGCCATGGAGGACTGCTCCCAGCCTGGAATAAGTCAGGAACCATGGAGAGCTATTCCCAGCCTGGAATGAGCCATGGAACCATGGAGAGCTGTTCCCAGCCTGGAATGAGCCATGGAACCATGAAGCGCTGTTCCCAGCCTGGAATAAGCCATGGAATTCCCGGCACTGCTCCAGGAACTGAAGATGGTTTCTCCTGCCCAGCACTGCTGCGTGCCCTGGCTGTGTGCTGGCCTGGGAATGCTCACCCAGCACCACTCCAGGGAATCCGGGCTGCTGATCCCCAGGGGCAGGCACAGCCTCGCCTGCCAGGCAAGGAGGGGGTGCCAGCTGAGCCCACGCTAAGTCCCTGACCCGCCTGGCGCTGGCACGCTCGGGAATGCGCTGGCTGCTGCTGCCAAGGGCTGGAACGCTATAAATGGGAGACATTTGGAGAGAGAAAACATTAGGGAGCCAACTTTTAACTAGGCTGAAGTGCATTGGACTGTGCATGTTCTTTGTGGAGGGAGAGAGGAGGAGAGTGATGAAGGTCTTTGATGCGCTGCTGGAAAAATACCGGCTGTTCCTTCTGCAAACAGAAGGAGCCCTTATTTAATGGAAAGTGTTCCTCCTCCTCCTGAGTTCCAGGATGGGAATTCACTATTCCTACACTTCTGCAAGTGGTGTTTGAGCCCGTGGCTCTGGGTGCAGTCTGGGCACAGAGGACAAAGCAGTTGCTGGTGCTTTGTAGCAGGAGCCTGGCTGGAGGAAGCCGTGGGTTCTTCCCTGTCCTCAGTCACGCAGGGCCTGCCTTTCCTGATCCAACTGCCTGAGAGCGAGATCCTGCTGATTTATTTTTGTGGGAGGGTGAAACCACAAAGTTCATTGCACACACAACTGCTCAGAATTCTGCTGAACTCCATAAACCCTGGAGGGAAAAAAGAAATCCCCAAAGTGTTGAAATAAGATTCCTGTTACGAAAGAACTATTGAGAGAGCCCTGTTTACCATCCCTGGACACACAAAACCCTGCAGCTCCTGCAGCCACAGCCTGGCTGAGCTGTCTCAGGGCTTTGCCATCAAAGAGGCCGCCCAGATCAGGCATGACCCAGGAGAGGGGTGAATCCAGGCTGGCATTCCCACCTGCTGGAGCCCTGTGCTGCTGCGGGCACGTTACTCAGCACGGCTGCTCTTTGCTCTCCACATCAGCAGGATTAAGATAACACTCACTTCACCTCTGAGAACTCCTGCCAGGAGCCTGGCTTAAATAATGGAGGAGGAGGGAAAAGTGGAGGAGGAAGGGAAGGAGACAGAGGAAGGCAAGCTCTGAGCTCACAGTAATGGAAGCAAGAGGCTCATTTTAATTTTTCAGGCCTCCAACTGCCTGAAACAAGCGGATGAGAACAATTCCTCTTTGTGTGCCAGCTCCAGTCTTCAGAGCCCATTCAATGTGGTGGATTACTCAGAACCTCTCTGACTCCCCGAGACACAGACTTTCCCCTCTCCCTGCCTCTGCCTGGCGCCTGTGTGCACACAACAGGTGAGGAACCCCCTCCAGAAGGACCAGGCTCTGTTCCACGTGGAGATGGCAGGCACAGGCCACTGCCTGCTGCCAATTTTCTCATGGAAGTAGGCACCACTTCAACAGACTATTTATTTTTCGGTGTTCCACACAAAGCTGTTGGCCCCAGGGCGGCAGGACTCTCTCCAAGATGACACAGCTCCAGGTGGGTCAAAGCTGAAATTTTCCAGCAAAGAACCTGAAGGAGTTGTTAAACATATTGGACAAACAAGAGAACTGGGAAACACACTGGATGCACAGACAGACACGAATGGGAGGGAGAGCCAGAGCCAATTTTAATGCTGTTTCAAATTCCCAGTTTTTCTGTCCCTGAATTGTGCAGCGAGCACGTTTAGCCCAGCCTGTGTTGTGTCTCCAGCCCTGGCCTCAAAACTAAAGCTCTGTGCAGAGAAGCAGCCACAGAGCATCACCCTCTGCTGCAGCTCCAGCTGGGACAAGACTGAAGGATTTGACAGCAAGGGGAAAAGCCTTGGGGCAACCTCTCCCAAAGAGGGGCAGCCCTAAAACATGCCAGGGGGCAGCCAGGGGGGTCGGGCTCTGCTCCCAGGGAAGAGGAACAGGAGGAAAGAGAACGGTCTTGAGGCTCAGGGTGGACATCAGCAGGAATTTCCCCATGGAAAGGGTGCTCAGGCCCTGGAACTGCCCAGGGAGGTTTGGATCCCCATCCCTGGAGTGTCCCAGGAAGGGCTGGAGGTGGCACTCGATGCTCTGGGCTGGGGACAAGGTGGGGATGGGGCACAGCTTGGATTTGATGGTATCAGAGATTTTTTTTCCAACCTCAATAATTCTGGGATTCTGAGGACGTGGCTGCAGCCAAAAGGCAGAAGATGCTGAGGACATAGAGTAGGGCTCCATGTGGAGAGCACAGGGGCTGGCAATAGCAGGAAGGGTGTAAAAGGGCTGGGTTTGGGATGTTTTAGGAGTGCAGCACGACAGCAGTGGCTCTCCATCACATGAAGAGCTGAAGTGACTGCCAGCCGTGCCTGGTGAACTCAGAATGACAAACGGGGGAAAAAATGTTTCTTTCTGGGGGTTTCCACAAGAAACCACAAGAGACCAGCCAGAATCTGTTCCCTAACCAGCAGTGCCACTCCTTGCAGCCAGCGGTTTCAAGAGGATCCTTCTAAGGAACTCGTCAGGCTCCTCCCACGGGGAGCATCCCACAGGGCAGCCCTCAGTCACTGCACGGCTTCTCCACCTCTGGCAGGGCTGGCAGCATCTCCCAGGCAGGACCAGACCCTGCTCCTCTCCCTGTGCCCACCACAGAAGCCACTCCCATGCCTGATCACCTTCCATGCCAGCTGACATTCCCAGCATCCCTGCAAGCACCAATCCCATTCCCTTTATTTCTTAGGAACAGCATCCATCTGCTGCCAGCAGCTCACATCTGGAATAGTGAGTGTTGTGAAAGAGCCTCAGTCCTATTGGAAGGAAATCATTCCTCCAGCCAAGGGATTTATGCAGAACCGAGTTTAGCATTTGGAGTTACAAATTTACTACAAATCCTACACTTACACCGGGTTTTAAACTTCAGGATTACAATTTTATCTTCCTTCATCCCTAAAAAGCTGCCCTCGTGCAAATTGCCACGTGACAGAAAATACTCCCAGAGAAAACGAGGAGGAGAGGCAGAGGATCTGCAGAGCAAACCCCTCCTGAGCTGCTCAGCTCCCTGAGCTCCTGCAGGGAGCACGAGGTGGAGCTGATCCTCAGCTTAAGAACTCTCCTGCTGATTTCAGCACCTGGAATGGTGACCCCAGAGCAGGAAAAGGCACGAGCTGAGCACTTCCCAAGGGATCAGATCTGCCTGAACTGCTGGCTTGGCTCAGCTGAGGGGTGAGCACTGGTCACCAGCCCCCAGAGAGAGGTGACAGCCTCCCGTGGGACACTGAATGGCCCTGGTGTGGCACAAGGAATGGCAACAGGCAAGCTGGCAGAAAGAGGAGGTCCTGCCACCCTTGGAAGAGAAAGGCAGGGTGGTGGTGCTTGGAAAGGCTGCTGCAGCCACGAGCTGGAACGCTGGAATTCTGCAGGACAGGGCCAGGCTTGGCTACCAAGGACAGCAAAGGGAAGGGCTCTGCAAGGCCACAGGACTCGGGCAAAGCCTCAAATGCTCCTGGCTGGAAGCTGTGGCATCACTGGGACCAGCAAGGTGGCTTTTGACAGTGCTCATCCCAGCATGGGGAACGCAGCTGCTCCAGGGCAAAGGAATTGTGCAAAGGAATTGTCCCTGAATTGTGCAGAGAGCACGTTTAGCCCAGCCTGTGTCGTGTCTCCAGCCCTGGCCTCAAAACTAAAGCTCTGTGCAGAGAAGCAGCCACAGAGCATCACCCTCTGCTGCAGCTCCAGCTGGGACAAGACTGAAGGATTTGACAGCAAGGGACAACCTCTCCCAAAGAGGGGCAGCCCTGAAACATGCCAGGGGGCAGCCAGGGGGGTCGGGCTCTGCTCCCAGGAACAGGAAGAACAGAGAGAGGAACAGGAGGAAAGAGAACGGTCTTGAGGCTCAGGGTGGACAGCAGCAGGAATTTCCCCATGGAAAGGGTGCTCAGGCCTTGGAACTGCCCAGGGAGGTTTGGATCTCCATCCCTGGAGGTGTCACCTGGAGGTGACAAGGTGGGGATGGGGCAGAGCCGGGACTCTGATCTTGGAGCTCTTTTCCAAGCTCAAGGATTCTGTGGAGTCAGACTCCAGCAGACTCCAGGCTTCACTCCTGGTTCAGTTTGTGTTTGGAGTGTCCTTCCTGCCTGCCTGGGGAGGGGAGGACACTTTGCCCCGTGGCTCTGCTGTCAGCACTTATCGTGCTCGTGTTTTCCTTGGCCCTGCTCCTGAAATAATCGTTTAGCCACAATGGAAGGTGACAAATGATTCAGCTGTGGCCCCTCTGGGAATATCAGGAGAAACTCCCCAGCCACTCACACGGAGCTGCAGCATCTCCTCAGCCCAGGCTCAGCCCCACCAAGCTCCTCTTCCCACTTGGATCCAGAAGCTTCCACGTCCCTGCCAAGGAACAGCCACTGACAGCCAAGGAGGCTGCACCAACCTTTTCCCTGCTCTTGCAAAAACAAACCCTGCTCAGCCTCTGACAGGAGCATGGAAAGTGCAGCCAGAGCCACTGGGAACAGTGATATTAAATGAACAAATATCCCGACCCAAACATGCATGTACTGGGATTGCTCAAGGCTGTGAGCGTGAATAAATCTGGATGGATTTTCCCTGGATAACATGAAAGACAGATTCTTGACACAGAGCTCACCTGCGACTCAAATTTCCAATTCTTCCTCCAACACATCAAAAAGATCATCAGAACTGGACCTGGGAAAAATATTTTCCCCTCTTGCTGTTTTCAGAAGCAGCTGAACCGTTTTGGTCCCACACTAATTTTGTCGGGGGCTGTGTGGAATTTTCCTTTTTTTTTTTTTAATAACCAGAGGAATGAATAATTTCCAGCATGGAAAACTTCTGCCTGAAGAGCTAAAATTGGCACAGAATCATCCAAGAGTCACACAAGAAAGGCCTCCAGCAATGGCACCAGTCAGTGCTACCAAGCCTACCTAAAGCATTTTTTTCCACTGTGCTCAGAGGATCTGTTTCACTCCTCACCTCTCAATCCAATTTCCACTGTCCTGCACCACAAGTTTAAAATAAGGACACCAGGAAGCATGTGTGATAAGGGGGAAGGAAGGGAAAAACCACAGCTTCTTTCATTCTTTCAACACAGCCAAAAAGGAGTGGTTGTTATAATTATTTTACTTTTTTTTTTTTAAGAAAAAGCTGCAGGGAATGGAGAAGGGCAGAGATGTTTGCTTTAAACTTTCCCACCTCCACCACGATACATATCTACATGAATTTATAAAGTATCTCTGCTTCTAAAGGTGCTTTGCAGGGTGTCTGGCTCCAGTGGTGACGTTTCCCACCTCAGGAGCGTGCACAGCCCCAGCCAGGATGGAGGGGAGGGAGCACAGCCAGGATTCCCCACATCCCAGCCCAGGGAACCCGCACAGCTGGAGGCACAGACACCCCAAAAACCGTGCCCCCCTTGCAGCAGAGAGCAGAATGAGCTTGGCCAGCAGCGTGGAGCACCATGAAGACGAGATGCTGCAGAGAAGGAAGCACGAGTTCCATTTCCTTCCAGCCCTGGCTGCTGCCCAACAGCTGTTCCTTATTTATTTACTTTAATATTTCCTTGGTTACACAAGCAGCTGCTCACAGCTTAACCCCTGCCTGCACCAGCACTGCCTGGGCCACCCTCCCTGGGGCTGGGGCTGTGTGACAGCAGCACAGGGCAGGGCAGGGACACCCAGGGTGCTGCCAGAGCTGTCACCTCGGCGTGCCCACAGCCACAGCAGGTGTCCCTGCTGGGCAGGGGACAGGCCAGCACTGCTGTGAGCAGCATCTGCCCCCATCCCAGACTTTGCAGGAGCCAGCTGAACCTGGGAAAGCCATCTGCATTCCCAGGGGCTCGCTCTGCTGGCCAGGCTGGAATTTCAGCCGTGTATTTGTGTCTGCGTGCAGAGGTCCCAGCTTTCTCCTTCCCCTCTGGAATCCAGCCCACGGTGATGCTCAGCCTCACATGAGAGGGTTCTGGGGGCTGAGGGTGCCCAGCTCCTCCCCTGGTGCCACAAACAGCCCAGGAAGGGCATTCCAGTGGCCCCTCTGGCAGATGCTGCCAGCCCAGAGATCCCTTTGTGCATTTTCTTTTCTCCTCTGCACAGAGCCCGTTCCAGAGCACAGTTTGTGTTCTGGCTCATAAAGCCCAGCCAGACCCCTTGGCTCATCTCCACCAAGGAGGAGGTGGAAAACACCCTTTGCCTGCTCACCCAGAGCACTGCCTTGGGTTTCCTGCAGCCCAGCCTGTCCCAGTTGCCTTTCCAGCCTCCTCTCTCCCACTTCCATTTTCCTCCTGGCTCCCTCCTGCACCAGGAGGGAATTAAATCAGAATAATGGGATGGCCTGGGCTGGAAGGGACCTTACAGATCATTTAGTTCTGACACCCTGCCATGGGCAGGGACATCTTCTACCACAGCAGCTTGCCCAGAGCTCCATCCAACCTCTTCTTGGACACTTCCAGGCATCCAGGGACCCACAGCTTCTCTGGGCACCCTGTGCCAGGGCCTCCCCACCCTCACAGGGAGGGATTTTTTCCTGGTATCTGATCTTAACCCACTCTCTCAGTCTGAAGCCATTCCCCCTTGTCCTGTCACTTCATGCTTCTGTAAAAAGTTCCTGTCCATCTTTCCCTTCAGGTACCAAAGCAGCTGCTGCCAGCTGCCCTCTGGGCTGCCAGGGGGAGCGGGCACTTCCCCAGGCCCTGCCCCAGGGAATCAAATCCTTCCCAGTGGCAGCCCTGCTTTGCTGTGACAGCAGCTGGGAAAGCCGCAGGAATGGAGTTTGGACCTAACTCTAACAAAATCCTCCCCAAAAGCAAACACCCCCCCCCCCCCAATAACAACCCCAGCAATTGCACAGATCAAGCAGGAGCCAAGAGCCCAAGTGAGCTCAGCCTCTCATCCCCCCAGGCAGAGCCCAGGGTGCCCAGGTTTCCCTACCTGCAGGTCGAAGAACTTGCTGTACCGCCGGTAAATGACCTCTGTGGCTCCATTGGACCAGGTGACCTTGATGATGTACACCTGGAGGGAACAGAGGCAGAAATCAGCACCCAAAAAAACCCCCACCACAACCCAAAGAGCTGCCAGCGCAGCCCCCACTGCTGGGTGACAACCAGGGGAACACTTCAGATCAACTCAGCAACACCACAACATAGGTAAGCCTAAATTACTGAGCCTCACTGCTGCAGCTTAACCAAATGTTTATTTCTGGTGGTGAACTGAGCTCTGTGGCCCTGGAGAGGGGCACAGCTTGAATGTGAAGCGTGTGAAAACACATCACAAATCCCTGCAGACACAGGAGTTAATAACTAAACCCCATTTAGAGCTGCAGCACCAAATCTGATGCTGGGATCCACCTGCACCAGCCTGGCTGCTGCAACTGGGACTGCAACAGCTCAAACCCCCCAGGGTCAGAAACTCCACCTGTTTGGGTTTGGGTTTCTTGCCCTTGCTGGGGTGGAAATCAGCGTGCTGATCCTTGAAATGCCACCCCATCAGCCCCAGTCACTGCAGGTTATTCACAGAGCCCATGACCAGGCTTTAACCGGGGATGAACGCAAAGCAAAACACCAAACCCAGCCCGTTTCATCATTAATTCTTCTGTGAAGGACAACAAGCACATCGCAGGATGAGGCAATTCCTGATCTAATGTCCTCTGGTGTGTTTCACAGAAAGCAGAGATAACCCTTGGTTAGGTGCCAGTGTAACACCCAAGTGATACAAATCTCAAATTGGTAACAGATTGACTGAGCAGAACCGAGGGTATTTTTTTCCCTCCTAACTCAAGTCCTTATTTCCACCAGAAATTCAAGTTATCAGTTCCTTGAAGAAGGACCAAAACGTTCAGAAGCCCAGGTGAAGGGAACTTCTGCTAGCAAAATCAAGCATCAAGGCTCTTAAAAGCTGATGTTTTGGTATTTAGAATCCCTCGGGAGCTTCACAAGGTTTTCCCCACTGAGACACCCATTTTTCCAGATTCTGGAATGTGACCAACATCCAAACTCAAACACCAGGATAGCACAACACTCAGCTATTTGAGTTTATCAAATCCTGTACTGAAAATCTACCTCAAACCTCACCCTGCTGCTCAGAGGGCTGACACAGCCTGAGCCACCACGGTGAGGACACTCCCGAGGGGTGACAAACTCTTCCCAGTGGAATCACTCCCAAACTGAGGCAGAAAATGAGGCAGCAAGAGGGATGAAGTTCGTATTGCTGAAATGCAGAACTTCCCTGCTTTCAAACCAGTAATTCAAGGTCCACTTTTGTTGATTTGGGGTTGGATGGGACCTTAAAGATCATCCAGTGGCACCCTCTGCCATGGCAGGGACACTTCCCACTGTCCCAGGGTGATCAAACACCTGGCCTTGGGCACTGACAGGGATCCAGGGGCAGCCACAGCTGCTCTGGGCACGCTGTGCCAGGACATCCCCACCCAATATCCCATCTAAACCCACTCTGGAGCCATTCCCTGCTCTGCTTTCATTCCCAAACTCTTACTTTGAGATGCACGACCCCCATTTCCTCGCACAAGGAACACAGATGGATTCTCCAAGACAACATCTGCTCCAGCTGTGGAGGCCTGGAAGGACCACACCGTGCTCCAAGGGAGGCAAGCACCCCTCCAGCAAACCAGGGGTTAACCTGGCGTTAGCACGGGTTCAAACTCCTTTGCCCTCTCCCCAGGACTTGCTGCTGGGCCAGCATGAGCTCATGTGGGCTGGGAGCTCAGCTGATAGCCCAGCTTTCTCAGCAGTCCCCAGCACTCCTCGGGGTTATATCACCGCTGGCTGCCTGCCTGCACAGAGCCTTCCACTGGGGCAGCAGGAGGAGCCAACTTTCCTTCACTGTTTATCCCTACCCTGCCTTTATTTGGAGTCAACAGCTTATTAGACTGGGATTTTAATCAGGATGTGGATATGCTCGAGCCAGAGTCATTCAGAGCTCTTCAGGGTAATGAAGCCACGAGGTTTGAGGGCACACCAGGCTTCCCTGCAGCTGAGGGAAGCAGCATTTCTGCTAAGTGATGAGCTCACGGCTGTTTTGCTGAAATGCAGCTCTCCCAGGGGTCAAGAAGAAGAGGTTCTTGCACATCCCTTTCCAACAGCAGAAAGGTCTCCAGGGGTATCTCCTCAACCTGCTTAGGGAAAGCAGAGAAGATGGGGGAACCCACAGGAACAGGAGCTCCTCAGCATCTGTAAAACCTGGGCACAGCCACCTTCCTCTCTCCTGGTGGATATTCCTCGTCCTTCCAACAGCCCCATCCCACATCTTGGTCTCTCCCCAGTATCTAATCCAGTCCCTGCTGTCTCAGAAATTAAAAAAAAAAAAAAAAAAAACCCAGAAAACACAACTCTGGTGCTCCCCTCACCTAACAAGTGCAGGTTTGGAGAGGTTTGAACAGTGCACTCAGCCACCCAGTGAACGTTTCCACAGAGATAAAGCTCCCACAGACCCAAAAATCCCTTCCTCAGGTGCTTTTGGAAGGCACTTTCAATGACCAAGGCAGCTTTAAAACCACTGCACTTGGACTGAAGTTTCCCCTCCTGCCCTGGCACTGCACCGTGTCCTGCCAGGAGCAGCCACCATGAAGCAGCAACCCAAATCACCCAAATTTTGTCCCAGTAGGAGCCCCCCCCATCAGCTGCCCCCTCAGCCCCCAGCTGCTCTGAGAAGAGGCTTTTTCCCAGCCCATTTTTGGTGAGGACATGTGGAAGCAGTTATTCCATGGGTCTTTTTCTACAGGCCTTCAAAGAAATCCCACTGAGAAAGCACCTGCAGGGCTTTTCCATGGGGAGGAGAAGAGAGGGGGGGGGTCCCCAGGGCTGCAGCTGGGCTGTGCACCCACAGGGATGGCACTTGGACCCTCTCCAGGGATTCCTGAGGGATGGGGGAGCTGAGGGGACAGCAGGGAGGGGGTGGCCGGATCCAGGGGGGGCTTGGGCTGGGCCTCTGGCCAAAACCAACAGCTGAGCTGTCCAAATCCCAAATATCCAAATATCTGCAGCCCTTCCCAGGCCAGCTGTGGGGTCTGCACCAGGGAAGGGAAGGAGCTGAGTCAGTGAAACCCAGGAATGGTGGCTGCCCTTCCTCCTTCCCTCTGGAAAGGACAGCCTGCCCTCCTCCCAGCCCTGGGAGCCTCACTCCTGGCAGCTACAGAAGGCACAGGGACAATTTTTGAGCTGCAGGTGGATCTTGTTTAATGCCAGGTCGGAGGAGCATTGCTCATGAACACCAAACCCTCTCCGTGCTCCCATCCCTTGGAGGACAGGAATGGAACAGATCCTTCACAGAAAATGGAAGCTTGCAGATGCAAAAGGCTGAGTACAACAGGCTCCACTGGAATTGGGCTCCCAAACTCCTTGGGATCCCTACATCACGAGGAAATGGTCACAAACCAGCTGCTTCAAAGTTACCCTTTGAGCAGTGTGACATCAGGACCACCAGCCACTGCCCAAGGCTCTCCTTGGTCACACTAAATGCCCCAAATGGAAATATCATCTGGAAAAAGGCCCAGGGGATCCTGCAGCCTTCCCAGTGAGCTTGGTCCCCTCCATCATCACCCTGTCACTGCTGCCCCCTCCCCAGCACCTCTCTCAGAGGGAGAACGGGTGGAAAATGGGGCTGAAAACCTTTGGAAGGGAACTGTCAGAAAAATGACAGTTTGCTGCAAGAAATGCAAATGGCACCTGGCCAAGCACACCAGAGCTGTCAGAGGGAGCCCGGGGGAACACTCACAGCAGGAGAGAGCCAGAGGGAGATCCAGGACATCCTCCTGGGCAGGAGGGCAGCCCGGGCAGGGAGAGAGCTCCTGGGAGGCTGCAGGAGCCAGCTCAGACACATCCAGAGCCATGGGAGTCACGGGGACGGGGGGGATGAGAAGCCAGTGCGAATCTGAAAAGGGCAGCCAGAGATTTCAGGGTTTTTTTTTTTTTTTTTCCTTTCTTTTCCTCTTGAAGAAATGAAGCAGCACGCCCTGGGAGCAGTCAGCCACCAGAAGTGTTTTTGCAGGGGCTGCTGGAAATCCCTGGTGCTGCACCCAGCAGTGGCTCCTGGTGACTTCCACTGCCCAGAGGGACCCAGGGCACCAGAGCCATTCCCAAATCCTCAATCCTGCCCTCCCCAAGGAGGTATAAAATCCCACACAACAGCACTGGGAGAGAGAGAGGAGCTGATTCAAACTGCTGACTCCAGGCAAGGAAATTAAGACCAGATACTGAAAAAAAAAATAAAATAAAATAACAGAACCAGTTTCCCGTTCTTGAACACGAGGCCGTGTGACCTCGCAGAAGAATCACTTCTGGACTCCCTGCATAAACACACCAGGAGGAGCTGGGAAGCAGCCTGGACTGCTTAAATGTGAGTAGGAAAAAGGCAGAGTGAAGGTGAGGAAAACCTGGAGCTGCAGTTTCGGCTTCTCTCCTCCTACAGGACTTTTGCAAAGTTTTTCATGGAGATTTGCACGACATCCTGGCTGGGGTGGACACACATAAACCCCCCAAAAAAGGATGTGGGAGAGGGCAGCTGCCTGGGAACTCTGCCTGGCACCCAGCTGAGCCAGGCTGCAAGTCCACCCCAAGCTCAGCAGCATCCAGAATCCATCTGGAGCCCAGGAGCAGCTCAGCCATCCCAACATCAGCTCTCCTGGCACGGCTCAGCCTTCCCCGGGTGGCTCTGAAGGATCCCAGAGCTTCCCTGGCATCCCTGTGCCCACAGCTCCTCCACACAGACACGGGCAGGGTGGAGAGCAGCCCCATGGTGACTTGGGAAGACACCTCCATGGCAAGGCAGGGACACCAGAGAAGGTCCCCAGGCTCCAGCAGAGCTCCTGCAGCAGCTCCAGACATAATCAGCCTCCAGCAGGGGCAGAGCTGTCTGCAGAGCTGTTTCCAAAGGCTTGGAGCCTGTGTGGTCTCGGGTCCAGGGAGACTCTGCACAATAAAGCTCTCTGTGGAAAACTCCACATATTTAAAGCATCTTTCACCAGCAAAGAGGAAAAGCATCAGTCAAAAGCATCAGGCTTTTGATTTCACCCACGCTACACCGACCCTGAAACGAGGGGAGATGTGAGAGCCTCACCCTCCTCTTGGAAACCCAAAGGGGCAGAGAAACCAAAGGAGCTGAGCAACCCAGCCAAGACAGAGTGGGTTTAATATAGAAAAGGGAGTGGGAATTGTAAGAGGAAAAGAGAGAAAAAAAAAAAAAAAAAAAAAAAAAGAGGGAGGTGGCTGGAAACAAAGAAAGTTCTTGGCACCAAGCTGCTGTGCTTGGCCCCTCTCCATCAGCCCTCGCTGCCGCAGGCCTGCGGGGCTGGGGAGGGGAGATGGGGGCTCTGTGCCACGGGATGCCAAAGCTTGGAGCAGGAGAGGGAGAGCCAAGCCCCAGCTCCGTGGGCAGACAGCTTGTGACCCCCCCTCACTCCTGCTTTGTGGCTGGGGAACTGGGAGGAGGGTCACGCTGCCTTGGAGAAGGTATTCCAGCTGCAGGGCACCAGGGATGCTGCCCTGGGCCCCCTGGCAGAGCTGCAGGGAGCTGGGTAACAGCGATGGAGGCAGCACCAGGGCAGGCAGACCCTCACAGCAGCCCAGGCAGGCCGAGCACACAGCCAGCACTGCAGAGCAGCCGCCTCCCCTCGCTCCAGTCCTGCCCTCTGAGTTTTTGATCCTCACCCTCTTCCCCCCACGCTGCTGTGCAGCCTGGCAGGGCACAGCACAGCCCCAGCACGCTGCCAGCATGAGGGCAAGGGTGCACCCACAAGGCTGGGAGCCCCAAGGACAGCCCAGCAAAGCCTGCTCGGAGCCCTCAGCCACGCAGCACGTGCAGCAGCCAGCCTGCCCCAGTTCACACCGAAGGTCACACGGATGGATTCTCCTGTTTCCCGTTTCCCACTGCGACAGGCACGGCCGGAAGACAGAGATACCCTCCAAAGCAAAGCTGTGGGGGATCAAGGTCAGAGAGCTGGGGGCAGGCAGAGGCCAGGGATGGCCCCAGAGCTGCAGCTCGCTGCTGGAATCGAGCGTGAGCATCAGCTTCCCCCACGGAGCTGCTCTTGCCTCAGTGGCCAAGGATTGGGCCCTTCCAAGCTTTTCGACAGCTTTGAGAAGCATGACTGGGGAAGAAAAACAAAGGAGAGTTTGAGTCTGAGCGCTGGTTTTCACCCACAGAGCTAAGGGTGCTCCATGCTCAGCTCTGCTGAGAGGTGAGCAGGAAAGCCTGGTGAGCTCTCCAGGCAGAGAGCAGAGCAGGGCCAGGCACGAGGACAGGGCAAAATTCCTACCAAATTCCCTGCCCGTGGCCTGCCTCGCTGGGACAGCATCATCCAGCTGACAGGAAATGGGACGAGACAAGGCACAACCACAGGATACAGCAGCAGAACACCACGGAGGATGCTGAGAAAGCCCTCAAACCTTTAGAGGCCACCAGGAGTCAGACTGCAGCTTCCCCTGGCTGTCTCTCACTCCTAGTTTGGTTATCTGGGGACACTGCACTGCATAGATTTCACACTACTCATGCCAACCTCCTCCGGCTGCCCACAGGACATTCCCACCATTCCAAGGGCATGGTCACCCTTCCCAGGGAGACAGCACGGGGAGGAGTCATCCCCTGTCTCCCTTTTGAAGCCAAACAACCAGAATGATCCACAAGGGCAGAAACAACTCCCCAAAATCCACGGGAATAGCTCAGCTGTACAAGGTGACACGGTGCCAGGGGCCACGGAGCTCTGCTCCAGCTGGGAGCACAGAACGCAGTCCATGGGGCACGTGCTCCTCAGAAATACCTTCAGCTCATAAATATAAAGCACTGAAGAACCAGGGAAGGTGTGGA
This sequence comes from Vidua chalybeata, assembly GCF_026979565.1. Classification (NCBI taxonomy): domain Eukaryota; kingdom Metazoa; phylum Chordata; class Aves; order Passeriformes; family Viduidae; genus Vidua; species Vidua chalybeata. The sequence continues at coordinate 16,547,612 of NC_071544.1, forward strand.
TTGGCAGCTCTGCCCTCTTGCCATTCAAACACTCCACAGTCAGTTCCAGATAAGCACAGTGGGGCTGGGCTACACGAGGAATGAAACCACAAACGGCCTCACCACCACCAGGAGCAGAGAAGACACCTACACCATCACATCACAAATTCCACATCAAAAATACAACAACGCCCTCACTTTTTGAACGCGGTTCTCCTCAAATTTGTTTTAAAATGCCTGTAGATCCCATTAGCCAGATTCCACCACGCACTGTTAATTACTTTCACAACCCAGCTGCCACTAATGAGGTCTTCACCTTGTTTCAAGCTTTGCCATCTTGTTCACTGGGTTTGCAAAATAAATGTATGCTGCACACTTTGTTTAAATTTCCCATTTTCAGCGGTACATGGAGGCTGGGAATGGAAGTCCTGTGAGAACACAATCCAGCTTTCCCAAAAATCTATCCCACCCAAACAGCACACTGTTGAGTGGATATATATCATTTTGGATGGTGCTCCAGAACAACTTTTTAAACCTATATAACTACGGAAATGTTCCTGCTAGGCAGAAATGGAGATGGGATTCAATGGCATTGCTATTAACACATAGAAAACACACACATTGCAGCTGTAACAAAATGAAACATCCTGAAGCTTGCCCAAGGGAAAGAAAACCAAATCTGGATTTAGCAGGAAAAAGCTTTATTTTAGGGCTTCTACTCGAGAATAACAAACACAATACTATAAAAAGGCCCCGCATGAAGTCCTTTAAAGGAAAATCCAGTCTGTTTCTACTATGGCTTTGTTTTGGGTCTTTTCTGAATAAACATTCATTTATCAGAGGCTTGGCCAGACCAGAGAAACGACAGTCTGCTCTTCTGTCTCTCACAATGATTATTTTTAGACTTTACTCTTGGACTTTGCCTGCTCAGATTTGCAGGATGGCCCCCAAGCCCTCGCTGGCAGCATCCCTGAGCTGTGATCACTTCACACAGGAGTGTGTGGGAAATGGTACTGAAGATGAAAAATACTGAAAATGTCACCTCAGCCACTGCCTGGAGGATGGAGTCCCTTTTTTTTTTTCACTTGGAAAATGGGCTGCCATGAGCCAGAGCATCCTGCAACAAACACCTGCACAAGGATCATTCCTCAATGCCCCTGCCAGGTATTGCCCATGGAAAAAAAAAGCTTAAAAATACAAGTGGAGTTTGAGGGCACAGGGTCGCCAGCTGAGCCCTAACACTCAGCTCAGCACCCAGCTACCCAAACCCTGCCCAGCGCCTTGCTGGGCGCTTGCCCTGCAGTTTGGGGAAATATTGTGCCTCCTGCTGCAAAACAACCAACTTTTTGTCTCAGGCAACGCAATTCTCGTTGTATCAATTACCCAGGTGAAAAGCAAACCACAGCAGCCTGAATAGAGCCAGCCCTCCCCACTGCAGGTGCAGCAAGGACTTTGAAGCACTGGCTTTTCTGGGAGAGTGGAATTCATAACTTTGTGCTGTGGCAACACAATCACACCTTTGTCCAGCAAAGAGAAACCTCTGGCTGACGCAGAGGAGCCCGAGTAGGGCAGGTCATCACAGAGGCAAGAGGAGGAAAAGGCAGCGTGGTCCTCCAGCCTCCCCAGGGACAGGAATGCTGCCTCAGGGCTGGGCAGAGCACACCCGTGTGATGGGAGAGGGCAGAGGGCAAAGGTGTGACACGGACACTTCGTGGTCGCCTCGGATTCGCGCTGTGCCAGCAGCCACTGTCTACAAATGATTCAGCCATGATTTGCTGCCTCTCCCTCTCTTTGCAGGAAGAAAAAGGGAAAAAAAAAAAAAAAAAAAAAAAAGGTTTGGTTTCATATAATTAACTGGCTTTGTGAATCTGCGCGGTTCTATTGATTCCTCCAGCAAGGCGAGCGCTCCCATTCACTCCAGCGCTGCTCGGGGGTGGCAGCTGCCGGCCCCTCCCTGGGCTCAGCCCTCTGCGAGCCACGCTGGCTCCCGCTGCTGGATTGCGGCGCAAGCCAAGTCCAGGGAAAGGCTGGAGGCACAGGGATCGGCTGAGGAGGCCGAGCGGCCGGGCTGCCGCGGACCGAGCAGCCGCCTCTCCCAGCGCTCCCGGAGCTCCTGCTCCGTGTCCCCACCCACCGCCCCGCCATCCAGCTCTCTCCGCAGAAAACATCGCTGTCCCAGTTTCGCAGCCTCGCGGGGATTATTTGTGCCATGCCCAACTCCACCCGACTCTCCGTGACGAGCGGGGACAGCGCGCAAAGCGGATTGTGCGCGGCAGCGGGGCGCGCGTCCCCGCCGCGGGGACACCGCTCCCGAGGGGCACGGGAGGGGCCGAAGGGACAGCGGAGGAGCTCGCACGGGCCATCCCAGCCCGGCCTCCTTACGGGAGCCGGCGGCGAAGCCCCGCGTCCGCCAAGACAAACAGCAGCGCACAAAGCTCCGCACGTACGCGCTGCTCCGGAGCGGGGGCACGGCTCAGCCGCGGTGAGTAAGGCTGCGATGGACACGGCAGGAAAACCGCACATCTGGAGCCGGCGCCAGGCTCGGCCAGGGCTGCTGAAGCTCCTGGCAGGGCAGCAGGAAGAAGGGGCGATAAGGGGGGTGGGTGGCAGCGGCCACGCCACATCCCTGATGCAAGGAGTGACCCCTCTGCCCTCGCCTCCTGGAGCTGGCTGCCCTCGGCTTTCCTCCAGTTGTTGCTCAACGCCACAAACCAGCCGAGGGGACCTGGAGAAGCCCTTGATCTCCCAAGAGCTCTGAAAGCTTGGCTCTTCTGACAACTGACTCCAGCCAGAGCAAACACCACATCTGCACGGCCCAAATGTGCCACGAACAGTGTGTCACTGGGTCACCCTGGGCTACGGCAAAACGGCAGGGGAGAACATTTCGGTCTTTGTTTTACGGCTGTTGCCAGGATTCACCCACAAGCTCTCCACGGGTGCTTGGAAACACACCAAAGTTTAAATCATTTAAAAAAAATTAAAAATTAAAAAAAAAAAAAAACAAACCAAAAAAAAAAAACCACCTTCAAAAACAGACAAACCCACAACAGTTTGGAAGATGCCCCGGAGCACGCAGGAAGGCTGGGCAGGATGCAGGGGACACGAGGGATCCTTCCTAGGGACCGAGCACTATCCAGGGAGCAGAAAGCAGGAGCCGGGGGGGTCCCTTTGCCCCGGGACTCTGCGACCAACAGGTCCCGCGGCCCCGGCGCCAAGCTGCAGAAGCGGGGACGCTTCCCCGCGGTGCCCGCGGCCGCTGCCCGGTGCGCGCAACCCCCGCCCGCATCCCCCGGGCATCCCCCGCGGGGCCGGGGGCAGCGGCGGGGCAGCCCCACGCTGGCAGGGGGCACCGCGGGACCCCCTCGGGATACCCGCGAGAGGCACCCCCGGCAGCGCTGCCGCCCTCTTTCTCCTCCTCCTCCTCCTCCTCCTCCGTCCTCCCTTCCCGGAGCTCCGCGCGGGAGCGGGGCCGGCAGCGCCCGGCCTTTGTTCGCCCAGGGCCGGGCTCGGGCACTCACATAGTGCTTGTTGGGGATGCGCCGCTTCTGCACGTCCAGCACCTTCACCTCGGCGATGCTCCGCCTGGGCATCGCCGCTGCCGTGCCCCTCGGGGAGCGGGGACGCTCTGGCGCTCGCCGCCGGGACCGGAGGCTGCAGCGCGGCCGAGCCTCCCCGCGCCGCCCGCTCCGGGGGCGGGAGGCGGCCCCGGCCCGGCCCGGCCTATCCCGGCCGGCGGGGCGGCCCCACCGCCGCCCGCTTAAAGGGCCGGCCGGCCCCGAGCCTCGCCCGGTGCGCCCGCTCCGTGCCCGAGCCCGGCGCTGCGGCGGGGAGATGTTCCGGGGGGCGCGGTGTCCCTCCCGGGGAGGGGTCGCGGTTTGCGCCCCTCACCTGTGCCGTGCGCTCCTCAGCCCGCCGTGGTTCTGCTCTTGTCCCAACAGCGCCCGCGGGTTGGCCGGCGGCAGCCGCATCCCCGCGGGAGGCAGGACATGAGCGGGGAAAGGCCCGTCCTGGTCAGGCCAGCAGAGCTGGGACAAGCCGCATACCTGCGTGGAGAGGCTGCTGGGAAGGGCGTGTAGCGACAGGACCAGGGGAATGGCTCCAAACTGAGAGCGGGTTAAGATTAGGTATCAGGAAGGAATTCTTTACCCTGAGCGTGCTGAGGCCCGGCACAGGTCCAGGGAAGTTCCATCCCTGGCAGTTTCCAAAGCCAGGTTGGACAGGGCTTGGAGCACACCTGGGATAGTGGAAGGTGTCGCTGCCCATGGAGCAGGATGATCTTTAAGGTCCCTTCCAGCCCAAACCAGTCCATGATTCTATCCCTGTAGCCAGGAGCTGACCCACTGCACCCACCTCTCCTCCTGGCAGCCCCCCCTCTGTGCCCAGCTGTGCCCTTGTGCCAGCAGAGGAGCCAGGGCAGTGCCCAGGCACTTCTCTGCACCAGCCCTTACCCGCGGCCTCCGTGTTCCCAGCAGCTCCTCAGCACGTGGCATAACCACAGCTCTCTCCCCCGTTGGGCTTTTAATTACATTATAAAGTTACTCAAGGCTTACACTGGCAGGTCATTAGTTTTCATATGAATTTAATTTAATCATAAACAACTCATCTCACTCCTTAGCGGCTCCTTAAATGTGGCTCTTTTTAATACTATTAACTTTGCTACAGCCACCCCAGAGAATTAATGGAGGTGCAGGCAGTTTGCCAGTGCTTTATTGCCCCTCCCCAAGGGCTCGTCTTCATCCTCCTCCCCCTCAGCACAGCCCCAGGCCACAGTGCCCCTGCAGAGGTGGCTGCAGAAGGGTTGCTGGGCTGTCTGAAGGGGGCATCAGGCCACTGGTGCTTCCCTGGTGCCTGCTGGGGTGCAGACACAGCGCTGGGTTACTGCACATCACTCCCACTCCTGCCCCTGTCCCCACTGCTCGGTCAGATGTGCTTTGGAGGCAGGAGGGTGTGGAGATGAGCTGTGGAATCCTCCCTTCCTTCTGTCGTTGTGACATTCACGGGGGATGCTGGGGCTGGAAGTGCTCATGAAGAGCCTGGGACAGCACCAACATCTGCAACTGCAGCTCCTGGTGCTGTGTGGAGTGTCCAGGCTGGAGCAGAGGAAGTTTTGCCAGTTTAAAAGCCCTGAAAGATGCACAAATCCTCCAGAGGCTGGTGAGGAAAACACCCAAAGCAGCTGGTAAGAGAGGGAGTGTACACTGGCATGTGGAGCTATGGAGAAAGCTGATTGAGAGAGGAATAAAACAATTTCTGGTCTGAAAAGAAGAATTAAGGTAGAGAAGCACTTAGGCATCAGCATTGTCTTCTCCCTGAGCTGCTGGAGGGATTCCATCCCTGCTGGGCCCTGGCAGCACCAGGCACTGGCTGCAGCCTCACAGCTAATGAGCACCCAGGAACCAGCAGGGCTTGGAGAGAGTCTCAGCTCAGGCTGCAGAATGGCTCCTGTGCTTAATTAACGAGTCTTATGAGGGCTGTTGAGAGGAGTGGAGAGTGGCTTTGCATGCTGACCAGATCACCTCCCCAGGGAGAAACGCTGGGGAGCAGCAGTGGAGAGGCAGAGCCTGCCTCGGGCTCTGCTGTGCCCTGGTCATTTATCAAGGAATCTGTCAAGGATTTGCAAGGGAGCCCAAAGGAAGGGTTTGTGCGTGGCCTGGGAGTCCTGTGCTCGGCCCACACCTCTGGGGATGCTGCTGCAGGACAGCAGAGACGTGGCAGCAGCACGTCCCACAAAGAGGTTGGGGTGGTGCGGGTGCAGCTGAGGGGAGTTTCAGGACAAACACTCATCCCCTGCTGCCCTAACCAGAGGCTGAAGCTTCATGAAGCCAAATAAAAAAAAATAACTGTGATAAAATAACTACACAGGAGAGGTCACGACCTACACAAGAGCCAGGCTTGTGCGTTCTCCCTTGTGTCTGTCAGGAGCAGCTGAGCAATTGAGAACAAGAGGGCAAATGACTTCTGAAAAACCATCGCTCAGCTCGGATGGACAAATGGGTTTCTGCATGGCTGTAAGTGGACTCCAGCTGTTTGGGCACAGCTGGGCAGTCCCTGAGGTCTGCCTGGCATCAGGGAGGGGGTGGGATGAGGAAGCAGTGCCCCACCATCAGCCCTGGCTGCAGAGGGAACCCTGACTGCAGCCACGCTGGCACGGAGAGCCCGCTGCTGCTGCTGCTGCTCACTTGTCCATTTCAGAACTGGGAGATTGTGCCAGGGGACTGAATGTCCTGGTCCTCCCTGCGTTCAGAAGAAATGCATCCATCCTCCCTGAGGCACCTCACAAAAATCAGTCTAAAATGATGCTCCTACCCCCACAGAGGACACGTCCCCGCAGCTGGAGCCCAGCCCAACAGAGATTTCCCATTTGACCAGATCTCTCTGATTCTCAGCTGTCACCAGGAATGATTTTCCACTGCTGTGACCCCTGAATTGCAGGGTTTAGGTGCCACCCATGACAGCCAGGCTGGCAGCAGGCAGTGCCCATCCTGCCCAGGGAGAGCAGAACCCACACAGGGGATGCGGAGCCCTCAAATGGGGGAGCCCAGGGAAACGCCTGAGGACAAGGCTGGAAAAGCACTGAAACCCCGAGGAGAAGCAGAGATCTGGTGGAAGGGATGCCAAGGAGTGCCAAATGCAGGGAAAAGAGCCAGAGAGCCCTTCAGGAGCTCCAGTGTTGTGCCATCTAGTGAGCGAGGGGAAGAGCAGTGAACATCCAGCTCCTGCCAGCCGGGAAATCGGGTCCTGAGCAGTGCAGGACGGGCTGCCAGGGCAAAGAGTCCCCAAAATCCAGCCCCAGCCCAGCCAGGAGAGCAAACACCAGCAGCAAGGCAGGGCCAACATCTCCAGGGAGGCTTGGATTGCTCAAGCCGTGGGGAGTTTGGCGTTTGGAGAATAAACCAGTGGCCACTGCAGCAGGAGCACGCAGCAGGATTTGGCCTCAGAGGGTGCAGATGACTCTCAGGGACTCCTGCAGAGACAAAGGGAGCACGGACGCAGCCGTGGGAGGAGAGCACTCAGGCACAAGCCCCAAGACTCTCCCTGCCTGCCCTGCTTTTCTTCCCCCAGAGAGTTCCAGCATCAGCGACTGCAAAAGCCCCTGGGCAGCCCAGAGGGGTTTGGAGCCCAGATGTGACAGGACCTGGACCACAGGGAATGCTGCAGCTGCTGCAGCACCAGGAACTTCTCAGGGCTGTCAGCTCTGTTTTCAAAAATGAAGAATTATTTTTGCTTTCGCTCTGTTTTCAGCCTAGCACCTGGATGAAACAGTAGTTAACAGTTATTTCTGGACTATACAGTACTTATATATATGTTAAATCCTCATGGTTGAAGCTCCCCTCGGGCACTGCCAAGGACATGCAGATGAAGTTAAATATTCCCAGGAGATCTCCTGCTTCCCTGGGATACACTGAGTGAGACCAGTGTGTCCCAGGAGGCAGTGCAGTCCTGCTGTACATAAACAAAATGATTAATTAAGTGTCCTCAGCCACTCCATTCCTTACTGCCTTGTGGAGCAAGGAGACAGGAACCCTCAGGCTTTGCTCATCCTTCTCTCTTTGCTCATTTAAAACCTCACCAGCAACTTACACTCCCAATTCCATCTCCTTTCCAGCGCCTCACCTGAACTCACGTCCTGCACTTCTACCTGGGGTGGACACTGCCAGCAAAGATGTTTCCTGCGGGAAATCCAAGGTTAAATTGGCAGCTTCCAATCTGGCACAACCTTCCGAAATTGAGGGTAAACCCACACCAGCTCCATGGTCAAAGCTGCCCTAATTTAATGTGCTGTGTCCTTGAGAGAAATCCGTGGAAGCAGCAGGTGAAAAGTTGTGAGCAGGGAACAAAGGGCCTTTGGGTTCTGTGGTGGGAGATTTTCTGAGCAGCACAGGGGATGAGGCAGAGATTTCCCAAATCAGAGATTTGGGAAAACATGATTTTTTTTTCTCCTCCTGAGCAGAGGAGAGCATGACAGGGAAGCATCCCTAGGTCCTCCTTGTCCCACCAAAACGAGGGAACTGAAGCGTTTGTCTGGGATTCCTGTTAAAGCCAGGCCAGCTGATTAAAAAGGAGAAGGATCCCTGCAGAAACGCTTTGCTCTCGGGGTGCAGTACTCACTCCTCACCGAGCAGCGTCAGCCCAGCACCACCGGAGCACGCTCTGAAGTCATCCAGGGAACGAACGGCTGCTTCGCTCCAGCTCGCCCAGAGTCTCAGCCTGGTGCCAAAGATGTCCCTGCCCCTGAGCGGCAGGAGAGGCTCCAGCTCGCTTTTTTTACAGAACTGGAGGTTCAGCCTTGCAAAGTTCAAATGCCAGAAGTTTTTCGAAGTCAGTTTAAACGCAGAGCAGAAGCAAAGCTGAGCTGAGGTCACGGCTGGCAGCCAGGCACAAAATCAGACCCGTGCCCAGGTTTCTCAGTCTGTTACTTTATTAGAGAGGTCTTTACATCATGGTGCAGATATTTTACAAAATATTTTAAAAAAAACCTTTTTATTTGAAGCCACATTTTTTAAAAATCCTGTCCCATCCCCCCCCTCCATTGAAAAGCAAGCTGGGTTTAATTGTGGTTCCTTTTGAACAGGGAATGACAAAAAAATCCTCTTTTAAAAGGAGGGAAATGATAACCACGCTGTAAACATGACAGTCAGATGATGTGCCCCCCCTTCTAGGTGAGGGACACGGTACTGGAGCCTGGCACACCCAGGGAGAGAACACAAAATGCAAAAATGGGGGGACAGAGCCATCCCTGCCTCTGTTAGCAAGGCTGTGATGCTCTCTCCAAGCTGAAAATCAGCTGGACTGGAGGAAGGGATAAGTGATTTACCAGGGGGGCATTGCATCAGCTTGGAGAGCCCCCAGAAATATTCATTCCTCATGGCTGCAGGGTGTCCAGAGAGGGATGATGCTCCCTGGGCTGGTGGAGGAGGCACCAGAGGCAGCAATGCCCTTCAGCTGAGGGAGGTGACAGTGTGCTCAGGACAGCAGGGCCCCTCAGGGACAGGCTCTGAGTCCTGGCACACAGCCCTTGCACAGAGCAGCTCCAGCAGGACCAGAACCAGAACCACTGGGGCTGCTCTAGCACACTCCTCAGCGGATTGGAAGTCTCCAGTCAGCCCCTTGGCCCATTTAGGAGGATCCCTTTGCATTCATTAACCCCGCATCAGCTCCCAGCCTGCTGTTAGCACATCTGGAAGGCACCACCCCCGCTTCTGGAGGAGGGGCAGGAACCCTTCCTGTGTTCATTAACAGAGACATCACTGCTGTGGAATCAGAGGTAACCTGGAGTGGCCCAAAGAGACAGAGCCTTGCCAGCTGCAGGAAGTTTATAAATATGGATTAGGAGCTCTAAAAGGGTAGGAAAATGCAGAGTTGAAGACCTGGGGGGCTGCCTCCTTCAGCCCAGTACCTAGAAGTGAGGCACATCACATACCACCTTTCCCTGAAATGCCAGTAAATCAACAAAAGGGGGCTTGAAAATAACAACTTTTTTTCTTATATTTTCTTTTTCTTTTTTTTTTAAGCAGGAATATTTTTTTCTTGCTAAAGAAATAGGTCTAAAACAAACAATGTTGTCCAGAAAAAAAAAAAAAACAACAAAAACTTAAGTGCTGCCTTACACCTTTGGGTTGTGTAAAGAAGAAGGTGCTGCCAGTGAGGTCCCTGACCCCTCCCCAGCTCTGTGCTCCCAGTCCCACCCAGCAGCTCAGCCAAGCCCTGCCTTGTGCAGGCAGAGGGAACAGAAAGGACAGAGGACCTGCTCTGCCACTCTGCCACGACTCCCAGCCAGGAAAACCATCCAAAAAGCTGTGGCACATCACAAGGAGATGAGACATCAGTGGACAAGGAGATGCTGGGAGCAACAAGCCCCGTTTGCATCTGCTCTTCTCTTGTTCCACTGCTCCTTTGCTCCTCCCAGGCGATGCTCTGCAGCCACAACCCGCCGGCCAGGCTGGCTGACCCACACAGCAAAGAGTTAAAAACCAGCCTCAAGCACCTGTGTGATCGTGAGAGCTCTGGCAGTAACACCCTTCACTCCCACTCATCCCAAAGGCACTTGACAGTGACAGACACTCACCGTGTCCCCGCAGGACTGAGCGCTGTCCCCAACCTCCCCCCGTGCACCTGCGCTTCCACTTCCTCAAGAACCAGAGCCTGCAGCCAGCTGGGCACTGCAGTCAGCCCAGAACCTCTGATAACACAGTGATAGCTCAGTGCCAGAGGGGCTGTGGTGCCCCTGGTCGCAGCGAAGGAAGAGCAGAAGCATCTTTGGGAGGACATCCAGCCCCTTTCTGCACGGTCTGTGTGGGGAGCAGGAGGAAAGAAAAAACCCAGCCCTCCCTAGGCAAAAAAAACCCCAAATATCTGTCTCTCTGTGGCAATAAAAGGGCCACAGTGGAGAGGAGTAAGTCTAAGGCCAAGGTGAGTTTAAGACAATGCCAGAGCTGCTCTGCCCAGGCCAGGCTTTACAAAGGACTGGGACAGGAGCAGCCACGGTGGAGAGGGAGGTGACAGCCCTGCCCTGAAGGGCTGTTTCTCCTGGTCACAGTGGCCACTGCTCCAGTCTGAGCTGACAAACCCAGTGAGCACCAGGCTCACCCGGGAAGCATCCGGCCACCAGTGCAAGTACAATCCAGAGAGGGTCCTGCCCCAGTTCCCAGCCTGGAGCTCCTGGGAAAGCCACCCCAAGTCCCAGCCAGCATCTCTCAGCGCAGAGGCCACGTTTATCCCAGGCAGAGCACGGGGACAGGAGGGTGCTGTGGTGACAAGGGGCTGCTGAGAGGGTCTCCCAGTCCAAGTTGCCCCCTGCAGCCCAGGAGGACACGGCCAGTACCAGCTGGTGGCCTGCCAGGTGTTACAAGCTCTCTGAGGAGCTGAAGGGGACGAACTTGGCGTGTTTGGTCGGGGACACTGGCACCTGTCCATCGGCCTCCTCGCTCAGCTTGAAGAACATCTCCTGCTCACGCTTCTTCTGGTTCAGCTCGTCCTCCAGGGCCTTGAGCAAAGAGAACAACACAAGAGCTGTGTTTGAGATGGTTCTGGAGCTATGGACAGGACACCCTGCTCACAGCCAGGAGGCCCCACCTTCTTCCGCGGTCTCAGCTTGTCCCGCCACTCCTTCATGTGCTGGTTGTGGCTCTCATCCAGGGACTTCAGCTTCTGGGTTTCGTGCTCGATCAGGAGGTGACACTTCTCATTCTAAAAACACATCACCAAACGCAACAACACCCATCAAGCAACTGGAACTGTACATCCAGTGGTCAGATGTTGGATTAAGATCTTTTCTGACTCAGAGATGGGGTAACTGAGAGGTGTTTTAAAACATTTTATTCTATTTTCAGTCTCATGTGAAGGGTGAGACAATACAGATGTTATAATTTACGCTATTACAATCAGAAGCTAATTATTTCTTAATTATAATCCATTGTAAGTGTTCCTCAGCTTTAGTTACATCTATTTCTTACAGTCAAACAGGATTTGTCTTGGGCAGAGACATTCAGAGCTCTGAGCTCCACGTTTAGACAACGGCAACAGAAACCTCTCAAGGCAAGAGCAAGGGGACATCAGCCCCTGACAGTCCTCTGCAGCCACTTCTGCAGAGGCTGAGACCTGCACGGGCAGCTCTGGGACACCAAGCCATGAGGGATGAGTACCTGGAGATGCTGGAGCTCGTTGGTGTTGCTCTCACACTGGGCCTGCATGTCCTTCATCTGCGACTCATGCTTCTGCTGCTGGTGCAGCCGCTCTGCTTTCTGCCTCTTCTCCTCCTGCAGAGCAAACTGGCAGAGAGGAAAGCAATGTGTAGGCAGCATTGCCCTGGGGCTGCCTGAGAGACCAGCCCAGCTTCCATTATTGCACAGGAAAGAAGGAATTTGTGTTGCTTCCCAGTACAAGTCACGATGGAGACTGAAAAACCACGCGTGACGCCACAAAGCAGAGCCCTCTAACCCAGCAGTAAGTTACAATCAGGAAACAGGGATTTGGGAAAATGCAGCTTTCTCCCCGCACCAAGCCAAGCCTCAACTCCTGGTGCCTTTTCAGGCCCTGACCTGTTTGATCTTCTCCCTCTGCTCGGAGGCGCTGCCGCTGGAGTGGATGTGGAGGCTCTTCTTGTACATGGCCATGCGCGTCTTGCCCTCGCTGCGCTGGATTTTGGGCAGCCGGGCCTTCTCCTGCTGCTGCCGGACCTTCAGCTGCTCCAGCATGCGCTGGTTGTAGCGCTGCATCTGCTCCCTCTCCTGCAGGCACACAGGGGTCAGAGGGGAGGGACGCCTCCCCAGAGCCCCGAGAACAGGGACAGCTGGAGGGCAGGTTTGGTGTCGGAGTCCAGCACATCCCTCTGGCTGCCCTGGCTGCCTCCAGACCCTGGCAGGGGGCTCGGGGACCTTGGCATGAAGTCAAAAACAGCTGTGGCTTCCATTTTAGCTCCTTGAAAAAAGTGCCAGCTTTGTATGAGGAACTACAAGCCATAAGGGTTTGAGTAGTGTGGTAGTTGAATTAACACAGGGTGAAAAAGTGGAATTTTGGGGCTTTTTAGAATGGGGTTCAAGGGGACAAGATGGAGGGATTTGGGCGTGTACTGACCTTCTTCTCACCCTCCATGTCTTGCTGTGATGGTGACACTTTTCTATTAGTTTAAGGTAGAGACACAGTGTCCAACATCAATTACAGACATTGGCACGTTGTTGTAACCACGGCACACGGAGTTTTTGGTATAAAATGTGAACACCGCCCTGAGGGCAGACAGAATGCCATGGCCGAGCTGCTGGACAGAGCTCAGCAGGGCAGAGAGAGAGTGTTCTAGATAAGGGAAAATAAACAACCTTGAGAAGCCGACCCTGCACATTCAGACTCCTTTGGCTGGGAGAACAAGGACCTTTACAATCTTGGGGTCATCCCGACACACAGACCCCGAGAGTTTGGGAGTAGCCTGGAAGTGGCTGGTGACACTCCAAAGGGACAAGAGGGGATGGCAAGGACTGCACATGCTGGGAAAGCAGAGGAGAAGGGGCTGGAAGTGCCAGTCTTCACTCCCTGCTCTGGAAGTCAACCATGCCAAATCCTGGGCAGTGCCAGATTTCCAGAAAAGCCCCCCACAATTCCCAACTTCTTGCACATTAAATGCACACAACACAGAGCACACCTCCCAGGCAAGAAGGCTTCACTGCCTTCTTGACACCAGCTTTCCTCTGGTCCTTTTTCATTAATAATGACCAAGCCCTTTGACTCCCAACCCACCCTTAGAATTACAGAATTCACAGAATTACAGAATATTCTGAGTTGGAAGGGACCCACAAGGATCGAGTCCAGCTCTTAAATGAATGGCCCATATTGGGATTGAACACACAACCTTGGTGATTTCCCCCCTTTTAACCTGGAAGGGGAACACCGGGACACCTGGACACTTTGCTGACCCACACCAGCGTGGGAAGGTGCAAAGCCTTTCACCTTCTCATGCTTCCGGAGCAGCTCGTGTCTCTGGAGGAAATACTGGTCCTTCAGCTGCTGCTTGATGAGCTGGTGCTTCTCCTGCTGCTGACGCTCTTCCAGATCCCAGATGCAAGCTTCCCGGTCTGTGGGGAGGAGAAGGGGCTGGAGATCACCCACCCTGGCCTCTCATCCTGCTCACACAAAGTGTGCCAAGCTCGGGAGACCTCTGTGCACACCAACAGCGCAGCAGATGTTGGGGGTGATCATTCACCTCCTGTTTTCCAAGAGAAATTGGTTGCAAACCATATTGGAACCTGATCTCTTGCCATTATGAAGCCTAATTGGTTCGTATTTGTAAAGCACTTTGAAGATTAAAGCACTAAGTATTATTATTGTTAAACATTTAGACAGGACCTGGCAAGGCTGGCTTTTTCCACATCCCATCCTGCCAGCTTGCAACTCTGTCACAGCATCTGCTGCGTGGGAAGAGCCAGGGATGGATAAACCCATGGTTCCCTCCCTCCCTCCCAGCCTTTGCCACCCACCTCTCATCAGCTGCTGCTTCTTGTTGAGGCACTCACGCTCCTTGTCACAGATCTCTCTTTTGTTCTGGGCAGTGATGTTCTTCATGGCCTGCTCCAGGTCCTCCTTCTGCTTGGCCAAAAACTCCTGCTCCTGTTAACAAACCAGCAGTGCCACCATGAGCCCTCCTTCTGCTGCAGCTTGGAAAGCAGCTGCTGGTGTTTCAGAACCTGCCAGTCCCTCCAGCAGGAAGGATGCTTTATTCTCCTGCACATTTCCCAGGCTTGGAACTGGGGGGCTCCTCCCTGAGTCTCACCATGGTTTGTTTTTTCTGGGTGAAGTCGTCCATCTTCGCCTTCAGGTTCCCTTTGCGCTGCTGCCGTGGCAGCTTCTCAACCTCGTTCTTGACCTGTGGAGAGAAAATTAAATTTCCCTCCAGGGCACTTTAGGCCAGGAACAACCCTACCTCCAGCCGCTGAACAGCTCAGGAATCATCATAATGGCCCTCAGGAATCACCCAAAACCACCTCAAGAATCACCCAAAACCACCTCAGGAACCACCCAAAACCAAAATCACCTCAAGAATCGACCAAAAACACCTCAGGAATCGACCAAAAACACCTCAGGAATCGACCAAAAACACCTCAGGAATCGACCAAAAGCACCTCAGGAATCGCCCAAAGGCACCTCAAGAATCACCCAAAAACACCTCAGGAAATCACCCAAAACCACCTCAGGAATCGCCCAAAACCACCTCAGGAATCACCCAAAAGGCACCTCAAGAAACACCCAAAATCACCTCAGGAATCGCCCAAAGGCACCTCAGGAATCGCCCAAAACCACCTCAGGAATCGCCCAAAACCACCTCAGGAATCGCCCAAAAGGCACCTCAAGAAACACCCAAAATCACCTCAGGAATTGCCCAAAGGCACCTCAGGAATCGCCCAAAACCACCTCAGGAATCGCCCAAAGGCACCTCAGGAACCACCCAAAACCAAAACCACCTCAAGAATCGACCAAAAACACCTCAGGAATTGCCCAAAAGCACCTCAGGAATCGCCCAAAGGCACCTCAAGAATCACCAAAAAACACCTCAGGAATCACCCAAAAGGCACCTCAGGAACCGCCCAAAACCAAGAGTTTCCTCATAAAACACCATCTGCTTTCCTCTCAGCTTCTGCCACGAGAAACGCTGAACTCCCCAGGAAGAAAGAGGTGCGGGACAGCATCTTCCCTGCCTGCCACCCCCAGTTTTTACCTCCTTCTTCATCTGCTTGAGCTGCTCCAGGAAGCGGGCGTGGTCGCGCTCCTGCTCCAGGCGGATGCGCTTGGCCTCCTCGCGCCGGCGCAGGGCGTGATCCTGCTCCATCCTCTCGATCTGCTGCTTCTGCTGCCGCTCCAGGTTCTCCAGCTCCGTGTCGTAGAACTTCTTCTTTGCCTGCCCAGGGAAGGTTAGGGTTAGGGTTCCCGCTTCGTTGCCTTCCAAAAGTTTAAAAAGAAAAGTGAAAAGAGAGGAAAAAAAAAAAAAAAAGCAAAAGAGGGGCAAGGGATTGTTTCTGCTTGGATTGAGCCTCTTTACAGAGGAGGGAAATTTCCAACCAACACCTCAGAACGTTTGGAGCTCTGTGCTCCAACAGTGCCCTCGTGCCATGGAAGGAGAAAAACTTTTAGGTCCCTTCCAACCCAAACCGTTCTGTGATTAGCTACAATATTATTTTACTTCAACAGAAGGGACCAAGTGTGTGAGCCCAGTTTATTCAATTTACTCTCAAACCCTTGCCAGATTTCCTGCTGTCACACTCAGGCTGTGCTGCTTTCTTACTTAAAGGCTTTTTTAATTTTTTTTTTTTTTCTGTGAATTACAACAGCACTATAAACCGTTCCTCACAGTGGCCATGAGCAGACATAAAAGAAAAGATCATTAAAGAGGAAAATCCAGAACAACCTTTTCCCTGCTACACCCTGCCAGGCAAAGGCTGCCAGTGCTTCCCAAGCTGCAGGCAGCTTAATGCCCACAAAACCTCCATCCTCCATCCATGCTTCAAATCCCAAAGGGCTTCCTGTGATGCCCAAGGTTGTTGCCACCCGGAGAACATCCCCGTGTGGGGCACCTGCAGAGGAGTTGGGTTCCCAGCTGATTCCCAGGGGTTTTCCCCTGCCCTCCTACCATCATTTCCTGCTCGAAGCGCCGCAGCATCTGCTCCTGCTGCAGCTGGTGCTTGCTGTTCAGCTGGGCCTGGTTCCTGTGCTCCTCCTTCTGCAGGAGACGCAGCTCCCGCAGCTCCTGGCGCCTGCAGAGGGCCGGGGTGGGGCAGGGGGACAGAGAGATGCAGGGTCAGGCAAGCTCGGATGGGCACAGGTGGTCACACGCACAAGCAGAGCATCTCAGTGGGGAGTGGAAGCTGCACCTCTCTCGGAGTCCAGCACATCCCTCTGGCTGCCCTGGCTGGCTCCAGACCCTGGCAGGGGTCTCAGAGACCCTGGCATGAAGTCAAAAACAGCTGTGGCTTCAATTTTAGCCCATGGAAAGCTGTCAACTCCGTATGAGGAATTACAATCCACAAGGGTTTGAGCAGTGTGATAGTTGAACTGACACAGGGTGGAAAAGTAGAATTTTGGGGTTTTTAGACTAGGGTTCAAGGGGGTACAAGATGGAAGGATTTGGGCGTGTCCTAGCCTTCTTTTCTTTCTTCTTGTCCCCCATGTCTTGCTGTGATGGTGGCACTTTTCTGTTGGTTTAAGGCAGAGATTCACAGTCTAACACGGGTGATGGGAATTGGTAATAAATTGTAAACATACACACTTGGTTTTGAGTACATAAGGTGGGAGCTGCCCAAGGCTCAGGGGCTGATGGCCATGGCCTCCTTTCTGGACAGAGCTCGGCAGGTCAGAGAAAGAATGTTGTAGATAAGAAGAAATAAACAACCCTGAAAGCGCAGTCGGACGCATTCCAGGCTCCTCCTTTGGCTGCACGGGCTAAGGGAACGAGGACTCTTTACAATCCCGGGGTCACCCTGACCTTCTGAACCCCGAGGAAATCGACACATCTCCACCCCACAGCGCCCTGCCCTGCTCTGAGCACAGGCAGGAGGGAGATCCCAGCTGTGCTCCAGGCGCTGGGACACTGCAGGAAGCAGGATGCCACTTATGGGAACAGCTGGAAAACCATCAGCTCCCAGAGGTGAGGCCCGTTAGCATTCACAGCTTCCCAAACAAGCCCTGGCAAGGCTCCTGAGGTGATTCTGTAGGCTCTGGTGTCCCCCCAGCAGCCCAAATACCCATTGTGCCACCTGGGTTAGTGCTCACTGGCCCTCAAATGCCAAGCTGGACTGCTCTGGCCTGGCCTCTGTGCTCTGTGTCCATTCTCATTCCCACCTGAGTGGCAAAAAGGGCAGTTTTCCCAAATTCTGACCCATCTGTGATGACATTGCATCCCACCCCCCCCATCCAGCTCACCAGTAAATGAGCTCTGCTAATGAGCTTTTACATAAATCTGATATTGGGGCTGAGGAATAAGGCAGCCACAGGGACACAGTGTTTAGGACAAATTATCCTCTCAGGGAGCCCCCGAGAGCAGCACGAGGGAGCCTAGAATTGGGCATCAAATGAAACAATTTGTATTTCAATTATTTTAAGGGCCTTTTCATTTCAGTGCTAGAAACAGCAGCTCCTCTTTCTGAGAATAAGTCAGGGAGGTTTGAGAGCTGTAAGATCTGCAAAGGAGTCATCAAGGAGGGAGGATACACCCATGAATATTAAATAATGCTCCAGGAGTTTACAACTCCCTTGGCCTTTCTGTTAATGAAGTCTGAGGAGATTCGAGAGCAAAAGGGAGAGGAATATCTTGAGAAGATTTCTGAGCTAATTTCCACTGAGCCAGGCATCTGCAACCCCGGGGACACATTCAGTCCTTCCCAAAGGACAGAGCCAGCCACAACAAACCTCCCCTTGTCACAGTCTTGCTGCATCTTGAGGTGAATCCCTCCTTCCCCTATGCAAGCGGGACCAAGACAGCAGACAAGAGGACTTTAGGTTGCCCCTGGATTAGCTCACAGAGAGGAAAACCCTGCCATCCCTCCATCCCAGTGCCCCACTTGCCTGAGGAACCTCATTTCTTCATCCTTCTTCTCGTCCTCGCTGATGATCTTGGAGGTGGTGACGCTCACCTCCACGCCGTCCACCACGAACTTGCGGGTGCGTTTCAGGGTCTTCTTGTGCATCTGGGAGTCCTGGGGTGGGCAGGGAGGGAAGGAGGGGCCCGTGAAGCAGCTCCCCAGGGCTGCAACAGCTGGACTGGAGCCCTCAGAGCAGTTTTAATGCTCTGTTATTCACGAGGAACACACAGAAGGAAACCACATGGAGCACAAACCATCGGTGAATTTGGAGGTCCAGCCTGGCTGCCAAACCACGGAGCAGCGGGACTTGCACCCTGAAGAAACCTGACCCACCTCCCAAAGACCCTCCCTCACCACAATCTGACACGGCTTACTCCCTGAAAAACCCAAAAAAACTCCTTTCCCCTCCTAAAGGGCCAACTCAGAGAGCAAATCTCTGTGTGGCATCGTATTCCTCCTCCTCAAGGATTCCAGGTGTCCTGGAAAGGAGGAGGAGGAGGAAATTCCTGTGCAAGAGCATCACATTTCCAATCATTAGGGATTGCAGGCTGCTCTGGGGGATGTTGGCTCTCCAGCTCCCAGCAGGAGGTGGGGAAGGTTTTGCCAAGAAAGGTTTTTAGGCACGTTTCTGTGCCGGGAAGTTCTCACTCATGCAGGCAATGTGACAAAGATCTTGTGCAACACATCCCTCTGCCCCCTCAAGTCACAGCATTTCTTCTCCTGGAGCTCAGCAAATACCATTCCAGTTATTTTGCCTCTTCCTCTAAGCCCTGCTGACCTGGGCAGCTCCAGGTCAGGCATTCCCAGCCTCCAGGAAGCTTTAGCAAAAGCCAAGAAGCCTGGGAGGTCTTTGTGCAGTCCCTGCTGACACAAACCAGGCCAGATGTAGGGCAGGTTGGGAAAATTGAGAGGCACAAGCCCAGATGAACTTTTTCCTGGGATCAGGTGTTCTAAGGAAGAGCGGCAGAGTGATGGACTATGGATAAAGTTTAGGAAGCCCCCCTTGGGGTTTCACCCTCGAGCAAGGCCAAGTCAGGGTCATGGCGTGGTTGCTTCACACAAAATAGACACGAGACACCAGACTTCCCCTGGATTTCAGTGGCCTGGCACAGAAGAGGACACACGAACCTTCAGCAGCTCCACCAAGAGCTTCTCCTTCACTTGAGGACGTGCCACATCCCCCTGGCACAGCTCAGCCCAGCTGTAAATGCTGGGCTGGCCTGAGCCCAGCTGGGGCAGGCAACATGGAAAACAAACCCTGGAAAGCTTTCCCTAGGGAAGGGTTCCTCCCTCCTCCGTGTTCTCCAGCACCCCCTGGCACCACTCTCACCTTGAGGGAGATGGAGCCGCTCTCCCTGTTGAGGGACAGGTCAGCAGACAAGGAGATGGTGAGGTCCATGCTCTCGGAGGCCGAAGTGCTGCCGGAGTCCGAGTCCCTTTTGGAGCGGGGGAATGGCCCCAGGGGCTCCAGGCTTCCATTGGCCAGCTTCTCCTCGCTGAAGTTCTCCAGGAAAACACTCTCTGGTCGCTCCACGATGCTCTTCCTCTCCCCGATGCTCTTCCTCTCCTCAATGCTCTTCCTCTCTCCAAGGCTCTTCCTCTCTCCGAGGCTCTTCCTCTCCTCAAGACTTTTCTTCTCCTCAAGGTTCTTCCTCTCTTCAAGGCTCTTCCCCTCCCCGATGCTCTTCCTCTCTCCAAGGCTCTTCCTCTCCTCCCTGCCCGGCCTGGCCTCCTTGTTCCCCTCCGCTGAGTTTCCCAAATGTCCCGGCTGCAGGATGATGTCCGGCTTGTCCTGGGTGGCCGAGGAGGCCGAGCTGGGTTTTGTGGAGTGGTTGCTCTCCAGTTTGTCACTGTCACTGCTCATCCCTTTGTCCGAGCCTCTGTGGCTCTGGCCCTCTGTGGTGTCCTTGCCAGTCCCCATGGAGCCGTTCACAGCTTTGGGCAAGGACGAGTCCGGAGGTTTCTCCCCATCAAAACTCAGCTGGCTCACCTCGGAGGGGTCCCGCTTGTGCTTCCCAGGGGGCTGCAAAGACAGGCAAGGCCAGAGTTGGTTGGGTTTGGCACCACCACTCAACACAACTGCAAGGCCTACAAGGCAGAGCAAAGTCACCCCCAACTAAACTGGGAGGAAATTTCCCTTTTAGGACATCTGCCCTGGCATGCTTCCATCTTTCCCCAGGTTTGTGGCTCCAAGGATCCTGGGTGGAAGGAAGAGGATCAATGAGAAAGCCCCAGAACGTGCACATCCTTAACAGGCAGAAGAGGAATTTGCACACCAAACTCCTTTTCCCATGGCTAACCCCACTGTGGATGAGGCACTTCCCTTTGTGACAGAGGAGGGAGGTCGAGACATGTCCCCAAGCAGCTCTGAGATGTCCCCTTCAAAGAGCCAAGCCCAGGGGCAGATCTGCCCAGCTCCCTCCTCAGGCTGGTGGTCCCTCCACATGCTGCTGGCTTTGCTTCCCCTCCAGTTTCTCCAGCCTGCATCAGGGCTTTTTTTCCTTTTTTTTTTTTTTTTTTTTTTTCCCCTTTCCCTTTTGGTTTTTAACCACTTTTCATGAGCCCCTCCTGTGAGTGGGCACCCCCCAGCACCATTATTTCTCCATGCCCTTGGCAGCCACCAACACCCAGCCCTTCCCTGGCCAAGCAACCACTCCCCCTCCACCTGATGTGACCCAAAACAGTTTTTGGAAGCTGAAAAACCCGCCAGGTTCTTTCCCCCAGCACAGGCACAGTGGTGAAGCAGCTCACCGAGGCCGACTCCGAGGAGTCATCCTCCTCTGCTTCATCCCGACTGTCCTCGATCTCCTCCATCACCTCAGCCTTGGCCTCGGCCACCAGCTCCCGCAGGGCCCTGTTGCTGCTGACCTTGCTGACGAAGGGATGCTGAAAACCGAGCACAATGAAGATGTCAGGTGGCCAAAGTCACACCTTGTGAGCCCAAGGATGACTTCTGGCTTTCAAAGAGCTGAGGGTGTGGCTCCTTCCAGTGTCACTGGGATTTTACCCCCAGAGGAATTCACAGGACAGAAGCGGGGCTGAGGTTCAGGGCACGCTCTGCACACAGATGCTCCCCAAAGCTGCTTTACCCCCCCCAAAAAAAGCAGCAGCAGCATTTAAACAAGAGGACATGTGCCCACAGAATGTCACCAGGAGCAGGCTGCAGGATCCCTGGGAGCAAAGGGAGCTTGGGGAAAGGTTTAATTGGAATGGGGCTGGAATCAGGGCTCACAGGGGAATCACAGTGCTCACAGCGTTGGTGCTGAGCTGCACCAAAGGCAGGGCAGTCCCCGGGCTCTGTGCACCAGCACACAGTGAGGGAGCTGCAGCCAGCAGGGAACAGCAGCTTCCAGGTGCTTGCTGTGATTTTGGGAAGGAACAGGAGGAAAGGAATTGAATTTCACTCGGGGCTAACCAGCTACAGCCCAAGCTGGCTGCCACATGGGCGTTTTCAGGCAGCAGGAGCTGCTTCTGCCCCAGATGGTGCCCACGGGGGCTCTGCAGGTTGCTCCAAAGGGAAAAGCATTGCTGATCCTTTTTGGAGAGTTTTAATGGCTGAAAAGTGCTAGGAACTTTCTAAATGAGACAGAAATAATCTGAATCCGGTCTGGGGTCACTGGTCTGGTCCCTACCTCCAGCAGCTGGGCAGCACTGGGCCGGGTCTCTGGGTTCTTGTCCAGTGCCTTCTTCAGGAAATCTCTGAACTCCAGGGACCTTAAAACACAGCTGGTGGTGAGAAATTCAGCAGAGGAAAGGCCTCAAATAGCAGAGGGATCAGCTTGATCCCTCAGCAGGTTCTGTCCCAGCTTGCAACTGGCCATAATCAGCATTCTGCTCCCATGGGAAGCCCCGTGCTCAGCAATTCTGATTATTTGTACGAGAAGCAACAACAGGGCCAGGTCAGGGACCAGGTTTTGCCTTTAGCTGTGCTGGCAGCAGATGGTGGGGACTGAGCCCCAGCCCCCGTGCCCCAGGCACAGGCAGAGGCAGGGCAGGACACAGCAGCTGTCCCCAAAGGAGCCCATGGCAGGGGCTGCTTGGGGACAAGGAGCCATCCCCAGAGCCCCAGTGGGAAAGGGTGGCTGTGAAGGACCAGGAACCCCATAGGAGGGCACCCTCAGCCTGCAAAGTGCGGCTCTGAGCTGCAGAGCGTGGCCCTGATGTCACTTCTGGTTTCTGGGCAGCTCCAGAGGCAGCGTTCCCACCCTGCCTGCTGCCTGGGACAGTGGCTCTGACTGCTGTGACAATGCTCTGACTCCAGGGCTCTGCCAGTAATTTGCTGCTGGCTGACCTGCAGCAGCTTTCATGATTTATAAATAAGTAAATTAATAAAATAAATAAAGAAATTAAAATTAACTAGCTAGTTTTCTTTAAATTAACTGGCTGGCTTTCTTTTACATGCAGAAGTGGCTTTCCGGACTTCAGGGAAAGCAGCTCTGGAGCTCTTGGCCATCTCCAGCTTTAGAGAAACTCTGTCTTTCATACAGAGAGGCTGCTTTGAGGACAGCCAAGAGATCACCCCTGGTTTTTGGGGGTCTGTGGGTGGGCAGCAGCTCTCCCTGTGCTGCCTGGACCCTGTGAGCACAGTGTGAGCATCCTGCCCCCAGCCAGCAGTGCCTTCCCAGCCCCTTGCAGACAGCTGGACCCGGAATACACCTAAAACCCTACTCAAATTAAAGAAAACTGCTGAAAACGACTGGTTTTTCTCCGTGTGTGAGCTGGGAGATGCTCCCTGTGCTGCCCCCTCACCATTTGGAAGGGCAGCTGAGCGTGGGCGGGTCGGACTTGGCGATCTTCAGCAGGACCCTCATGGGGTTGAGCTCGTGGTGGGGTGGCTCAATCTGGGCCATCTCGATCAGGGTGATCCCCAGGGACCAGATGTCAGCCTTGTAGTCGTAGGGAGTGTCCTTCATGGTCTCACACATCACCACCTCCGGGGCCATCCTGCGAAGGGCAGAGCAGGGCCGGGGTGATGCCGCTGCTGTGCAGTGCGAGCCCGGCAGCAGCAATTAAACCCTTCAAATAACCCACAGAGCTGCAGAAAACACAGCTTTTTCCCCCCAGTGCTGCAGAAAACACAGCTTTTCCCCCCTCCCAGCTCCGGGTTTCAGAAGCAGCAGCATCTTTTCCACGGGGTGCAGCCCCCTCCCTCCTCCGCAGAGCAGCCCCCGCAAACCCCCCGGCCGTTGACATCTGGCGCGGACGTTGCCTCAGAGCATCGAGGAATCCCTGCAATTCCACTCCTTCAGCAAGCTGCATGATTTAGAGGTTGTGTTTCTGGGGCAGGGACTCGTTCCCATGTGCTTGGAGAGGCTTCAAAGCCCCTCTCACCCCCGGGGTGTGGGGAGCAGGGAGAGGACACCCGTGTGACCCTCGCTCCGAGCCTGGAGCGCTGTGACCCCTCAGCAGCACACAGAGCTCCCACGCCACTGAGGCTCTGCTCAGGCAAGGAAAACCCCTGAAACGTGCAGCAAATGGCCAAGAATCCTCACCCAGATCCTCCCACCCTAAGGCACCGTGGTCCAACACACCCCAAAGCTTCAGAGCAGACCTGATTTTCAGGAGCGAAGCCCTTCATGAGCAGGGGACTCACCAGTAAGGGGTCCCAATGAAGGAATCTCGCTTCTGCAAGGTTTTCATGTTCTTGGCAGACACTCCAAAGTCAGCTGCAAAGAGCAGTAACATTAGAGGCCGGAGGAAAGCTGAAAAACCCTTCTGAGTTAGCACACTTGGCTGAGACACAGACTGGAAAGCAAACAGCACACACTGGAGGCAAGAACGTGATGCCACGGGCTGTGTCCTCCGAGCTGAGCATCAGGAATTAAACTTGGTTTGGGGTACGTGACCCCCAGGATTTTCCTCTCCCATGTACTATAGAACAAGCACAGCAATCCCCTCCTGCCAAACCTTACACGTCTAGGAGGAAATGGAGCTCTTTTCTGTGAGCAAAAGCAGCTCCATGGCAGATTTCAGGACTTATTTCTGAGCAAAAAGCCTGATTTTAGAGCAGAAAAACCAAAGTGCTGTTACATTCCTCCATAGCAGATTTCAGGACTTATTTCCGAGCAAAAAGCCTGATTTTAGAGCAGAAGAGCCAAAGTGTTGATCCATTCCTTCTCTCCCCTCCAGCCACTGCAAGAAGCCTCTCCCTGAGCTGAAGTCAACCCAAATTTAGCTGGTCAGACCTGCAGGGGGTACTGAGCCCACTCCAGGTGGGTTTGCTCTCTCCAGGACAGCCCTGGTGGCAGCTGGAGGAGCTGTCACCCATCCCCAGCCTGAGCTCCGGGTGTCCCTGCCTGGGGGTCACCCTCTGAGCACCTCCTGCAGATAAATCCACCCTCTCCTCCCCCAGCAGGTCGTTGGGTGCCGACTGAACTCCAAAGCAGAGCGAGCTGGCGAAGGAACCCTTTGGCAACGCTCCCCCTGTCACCACCAAACCTGCCGTGCAGATAAGAGGAATTCTTCCAGCTGCCAGCCCTGCCAACTGGCACCCCTGCACAGGATGCTCAGCGGGCCAAACCACACAGAAATCGGGTTCACAGAGGGATTAAACAAACCCAGGTCATGCTTTTTCTCTTCAAGCCAGGTCTTATAAGCTCTCAGAGATAAGCATGATGCCCTCGATAGCTCAGCTACCTCAGGTGGCATAAAGAACCAGGATGGCTCCTGTGACAGTGTTGGAAACAAAAAGTTTTTAAGAAAAGGCAAAACAACAAAGCTCTTTACAGAGAAAAACCGAGCCAGGGCAAGAGGTTCTTGCTCCTGCTAAAACACTTCACAAAAGCGATTTACTTCTTTTGTTCTCTTCTTTTTCTAGTGAATTGCTTAAGATACTTTTTAGCTTCTGTGCATTTAGCTATCCTTAAGTTTCAAGTGAAGTCCCCAAAGTCCTATGAAGTGTCATTTAACCAAACTGAAGAAAGAAACTTCTAGGCTTTTTTCCTTTTTAAGGAGACAAAGGGTAACTTGTTTACTCCATCAACAAGGGGCACGTTCCTACACTCAGGGAAATAAAACCCATCGGGGCCCTGAGCGTGGCTGTGCCCTGGGGGCTCCGTTTGCCCTTCCCTGGAACGAAACCTTCCCCTCCTTGTCCTGCTGCTCCTCTCGGGCAGCAGAGGAGCATCCCTCAATCCCAACGCACTCAGGGACATCCACACCCTACAAATCCAGCTCCAGCTGTCCTTGCTGGAGTGTGGGGTGCTGCCATTCTCCTGCAATAGAGACTGCATTTTAGGGGGATGCAGCGGTGACCCAAGGAGACCTGCTTCAGCAACCACCAGCACAGGAATGGCAAAACCAGAGAAAAGCTGAAGAAAGAATGGTGATGCCCTCTGTCTTCAGGAAGAAAATGATCTCTGTTCCTAGACCCTTCGCCCCAGGAGAAAACAGGGGGGACTGTGGTCCCAAAATGAGAAGCTGAACTGTTGTGCCTTTTAGTCCATAACAAAGCATCCTTAAAAAAAGCCCTACAGGCAGTCTGTCCATGCACAGTAGTGAGAGCACTGTGACATGGAAAAGAAAAGTATCACACTGGCAGATGTGGCATGGAAACACAGGAAGTGGCAACTGTGTTTCCTGGGTGGGGGGCGGTCTATAGCGCAAGAGAGACTCCTCTCTCCCTTAATAGACTAAGTATTGATTATCTGAAAAGTAATAATTTAATCAAGAATCCCGGGCGATGTTTCATAGTAGTTGTTTTAGAAATTGGGAAGAGAAGGAGTGTTTTAGAAGGTCCTCATCCTAGATTTAGTGTGTGTATCTTCTATAGCAGTAGTAGTTTAATAAAGTTTTTTTTTTTTTCCTTTGTTATTAAGCTTAGGCCTGCTCTGCTCTGTTCCTGATACCATCTCACAGCATTTATTTAGGAAAGAGTATTTTCATGAGGACGCTGGCATTGCGCCAGTGTCAAACCATGACACACTGACTCACCCAGCTTGATGTCCCCATCCTGGGTGAGCAGCACGTTGCCAGCCTTCAGGTCCCTGTGGATGATCCTTTTGCTGTGCAGGTAGTGGAGAGCTTCCAACATCTGGCGGCAAATCACCTGGATCTGAGGCTCAGTCAGGCCCCGGTCCAGCTCTGCAGGGAGGGACGGGGGTGTTAAACAGCACAGGGATGAAGGGATGCTCACCTGAGCTGCAGCAAGGCCCAGGTTACCCAGCAGAGCGTGGCAAAGCCACTGTCCCTGTGTCAGGGCAGCAGGGGACGATGGAAATCGGCTTGTAAAGGTGATTTATTCCCTAAGCCAGCACTTGCAGCAGAATTTCCACCTCTTGGAGCTGCTGGCTCATAGCTCCCTCCTGGGAATGGAACAGTGGGTGAGGGGGACGAGGAGGGAGAGCCAGAAATGCTTGGGATGGGGTCTGAACTGCAAACTCCCTGAAAATTTGGGAAGACAGACGAGCTGGGTCTCAGGCAGGTGCTGTGAGAGGAGGGAGCTGCACTGGGCTGCAGGACAGCAGGGTCAAACACAGGCACGAACATCAGCAGCCCTCATTCCCCAGGGAACAGGGGAACCAGGGAATGATCCCTGCCGTGGAGGAGCAGTGCAGCCCCCTAAACATCACCAGGGACACACCACTTCCCAAGGGAACACGATTTCAATGCTCAGCAGGCTTAAATGCATCCCTCCCCACTGCTCTGAGCTGGTGTTTTGGGTAGCACCAGTGCCAGAGTTCAGGGAGTGTTTGGACACTCTCAGGCACACGATGGGATTCTTGAGGCTGTCCTGTGCAGGGTCAGGAGCTGGATTTTGTGTGTCCCTTCCAGCTCGGGATGTTTTGTGATTCAGTGATTCTATTTCTGGTGCTCACAGGGACAGGCCTGCCCTCCCTGCTGAGCTCTGCTGGGCCACCTCCACCAGCCCAGAGTGACAGCTCTGCAGAGCATCACCCCTCCGGAGTGCCAGACTGCCCTCCCTCCCTGGCCAAGCCTCTGCAGTGCAGATCCCTCCCCCAGCAGAGCAGAGCAGAGCAGGGCTCAGCCAGCACCAGATGGGGCTGATGGAGGGACCCCAGCAGCTGGGACAGATATTTGTTCAGAGCAAGGATCTTAACCACAGCCTGGGGGTGCTGGGTCAGCCACTTTGTTCCTCCTTTGCTCACCAATCTGGGAAAAGATGATGATTCTCACCCTCCATCTGGCAAAAAGAAGTTCCAGTGGGCCACAGGTTTTGTCCATAAGATTTTGGAGGGCAAACCCCAGCTGCTGGTGGGGATGGGGAGGTGGAACAGGCAGCATTCAGCATTTCTGAAATGCTGGGATTTACTAATTCTGAATTTACTAATTCTGGGAGCATTCCTGAGCTCCAGCTCCTCCTCACCCTCACTCAGGGGTCACAGAGCTACAGCCAGGCTGTTCTCTCATGGCTTTCTCTGCTGCCCCTGGTGCTCCTCCAGAGAGGAGCCACGAGTGCTCAGGAGCATTTTTATGTCCTCAGAGATGGGGTGAACACCCCACTGCTGAGGTTCTCCATGGGGAAGGCATCATTCCCTCCAGAACTTCAGGAAAGGGGTTTTTCCAGGCAGCGATTTGGAGCCGCTTTAAAGAAGTTCCCTAAAGGAGGGATGAGGTTTAAGGGCTGAGCTAAAGATGATAAATTTGGTTCCTGGAAATCAAAAGCAAGCAAGGCCTCTGGGAGGATCAGGGCTGACAAGGAGGAACCCCCAGGGAGATGTGGCTCTGTGCCAGGGCTCCGGGCAAGGTGATGTCAGAGAATCACATCTGCTGTGCAGAGGGGATGTCACCCCAGGGTCACCCCCTGAGAGGGGCTGTGCCACCAGCCAGGGCTCTCTTGGGGTACAGCCACCCATCCCTGCTCCCAGCAGCTCTCCCTGGGTGGGAGGGAGGAGTTGGAAAAGGGGAGATTGCTGCAAACTGCAGTTTGGCAGAGCTCTGCTGCCTCGCCAAATGGCTGATAGCGTGCGGAGAAGTCAGCAAAAAGATCTGGGGAAATTCACCTTGACAGGCGCCCAGCTTCAACATCTCAGCCCTGCTGGGAGCTGTGGGAACGGGATCCCAGTGGCCCCAGCAGACAAATAGTGAAATTCAGCTTTCCCCTGCAGCTAGACTCTCCCTTCTCCCCACGCCTTGCGATCTGCTGATCCCAGCAGCGATTAAATCACAAAAGGACATTGAAGCAGCTCAAAAACTCCCCCAGGGCTGCCGCGCCTTCTGCTCAGGGGACGAAAATAGGCAAACTCCTGGGAGAGAAAGGGCAGCTGCGGCACCCATGCCTGCCATCTGTCTGAGGGCTGCTCCTGGTGCCAGGAGGCTGGAAATGCCCAGTGGGCATCGCCCCGGGCACAGCTGCACTCACCCAGCATCGTGGCATCCACGGCCCCGCCGGGGCAGAACTCGATCATGATCTGGGGGAGCAAACAGAGAGTTAAAGCCAGGCCTTGCCTCAACTGGGGAGAGGGAGGGAAGGGAGGAGAGCTGGGTTTGATTCCCCAAGCTGCCCCTCAGCCCCACCCGGGCTGAGCCAGCTCCCCTCGGGCACTGCAAGGAGCTCCGAGCCCTGTGGCATCCTGTGCCACACTCTGCCCACCTCCCAGGGGCCCTCCCGTGGCTGGGACACCCCCAGCAGGGTGACCCTCCCTGGGACACCCCCAGCAGCCCCGTACCTGGTGCCCACCCCAGCAGCAGCTTCAGGATTTCGAGCTGCCCCCATTTCCATCCCTTCCCCTGCCTTGGGGAGCCAGCAGGATGGGATCACTCTCATAGCTGCGAGCTGACGTGGCTGAGAGACATCAGGCAGGATTTTCGCTGCCAAGTGAGGGATGGGGAGGGCTCTTGTGTCTTTAGGGTAGGTTTTTTTTTTAGCTGGTTTGATTTCCCCACATTGCTCAGTGGTTCGTTGCTCTCTTATTTTGAGCACTTGGAGGGGAAATCCTGTCAATAAACAGGGGGAGCACATTCCCCCAGACTTTGCCATTTTTCCCCAGGGATGTGCAGAGCCCTGCCGGTCCCACACATCTGCTTGCCATCCCTCCCAGTTGCCCCCAGCACCTCAGGGATGCAGATCCTCCCCCCTGAGCCCTGCACAGGCTCAGCCAGAGCCGCCCCCGCCGGCCTCAATTCCCCGCTCCCCTCTGGGGCTGCTCGGATAAACTGATTACAATTTCAAGCAGCCAGGGATTACAGGGGACAAGAGATGCTTCACCTCTCCAACAAGCTCTTCTCCGTGTCGAGGTGACACAGGGCAGCATTCCAGAGTGCTGAAATGCCAGGGTTGACTCCGAGGACAGCGCCTGAGCAGTGTTTACAGCTCAGCTCTCCAAACCCATCCAGAGGGGGTCACGTTACTCAAAACTTTACTCCACGTTACCAGGAGCTCAGGGGAGAAGGTTCAAGCTCCATGGTTTAATTCTGCAGCTCCAGGAAAGCCACATCCCACCCCTGAGATCCCCTGCACGGGCAAGGGAAGTGCATTTATCACCTGCTGGGAGGCAGCTGCTTTGTTCTGGAGAGCAGGAGCAGGAGCTGGGATGCAGCAAAGCTGGAATTGCTCTGTGGGAGTCAGCCCAGGCCCAAGGAGTCACAGAGGGACCAACTGAGGTGACAAACCAGGAGAGGAGAATAACCAGGGGCCAGGGCTGGGGGAGCATTTGGAACAGGCAGGTGGAGAGAAACAACTGGGGGGAAGACACCTGAACCATTCCCACACCAGGAGAACCAATGCCCACCTGGCACAGCTCCAGGTAGAAGTCTGGCGGGAGGGATGGGGCCAGCAGAGCATCAGTGGGACGTATCAACGCTTTGTTGTTGTTGAATACCTTGGACCAGAGCATCAGCAGCGTCCTGAGCTCATGGAAAGGCAGGAATTGTCTCCTGCCATGGTCCCCCCAGGCAGAGAACTGCCCTGTGCCCCACTGCCACCCCAAACAGCTCCAGGAGCATCGTTTGAACCCATTATTTTTGTGGTGTTCCTCATCACATTCATCAGAGCAGACTAAAAGCAGCAGTGGCCACCAGCCCTTCCTGGGCTCCTCGGAGCAAACCTCACAAAATTCCAGTCAGGTTTGCAGCCTGGCAATGAGAAGACGAGGACCATCAGTCCCTCTGAGGCAGCGTGACCCCGTGTGTTTATCCAGGCACAGCAGGCTGCAGCTGGGCACTGGGAACACGGGAAACTTCCAAATATGCATTTTCAACAAGGGCAGAGATGCCAAAGAATAATTCTGGGTGTGGCCAGATGGTCCGAGCAGCTAAAAAAATAACGGGCTCGTTTCAGCCCAGAAAAATCCTATTTAAACAAACACAGCTGGCAATGTCCCAGATCTTCCTCCAAGCACATTTCCCTCCAGGAGCAGCGCCAGCCTGGAGAGCGTTTGGCCATCGAGGCAGGCCTGGTGACATCAGCAGCTGTGTGTGAGCTGGGAGCACCCACACCTCCTGCTGCTGCTGCTGCTGCTGCTGCTGCTGCTGCTGCTGCTCGGGGCCCTGCGGGGTCTGCAGGGAGCAGCCCGGAGCAAACATCCTGTTTCTAATGATTTCCTCTGCACAAGAAACCCAGGGACTTCCTCACCCAAGGCAGCTGGGGGGACACAGGGTTCCTGCGCCACATCAAAGCTCCTGCAAATCCACCCTCGGTGTTTTCGTCTCCAGCCCATTACGATCACCCCAAAATTCACTGGTAGCTGCATTTCTGAGTTATCCGAGCCACACAACAGAGTGGCAGCCACAGGCAGAGCCCCCAGGCCAAATCACAACCCCAGCCGAGGAACTCACAACCCCCTGGGCTCACTCCCAGCTCCAAGGGATGCTCTGGCTGCACACACAGGAACAGATTTGGGCAGCTGGGTTGAAGGAGAAAGGAACTTGCTCTCGCTACCTCTGAAAACCTTTGTGACAGTGTACATAAAATATGTTCAACGAAACCAAAAAGATCTGCATGCAGACACCACAAAACCTTTCCTTTTCAAAAAAAACCCCTTTGCAACAGGCAACATTAAATTTAAATTAATAAGGGAAAGTGCACTCAAGTTAAAGGGCTTTTCTGGTCACCTCCATTTTTCCCATGGCTCATCTTGATCCTGTGTTCACCACAGCAGGATCTGGAAGCATTTTGGGTCTGACATACCAGGACCAGCCTCTCCTGCCCAGGCACCGAGGTGCCCCCCAGGTGGCACCGAGACCCAGCTCGCTCCTCCTACCCCGGGCAGGACAGCTCCTGCCTCCTGGGCGTGTCTGACCGCCTGGAACTTTCTACATGGCCAAAACAAAAAGGAAAACCACGCATAAAAAGCTTATCTCGAAAGATAACGTCACCAAACACTGCCCGGTGGCCAAGGGTGGGACAGCTGCTGGCCCCAGCAGGGTTCGGCTCTTACTCACCCCGCTGGCACTCAGACGGCAGTGCCCACAAACCCTTCCCTGGCAGAAAAGCCTCTGCAAGCAGAAAAGTGGAAAACAAAAGCCATCAGCTGGGAAAGCTGGGGGCAGCTCCTGCCAGGGGTGCCCCTGGGTGCCCGGCGCTGCCCACGGGCACCGGAGGCCACCAGGTCCCCTGAGGACAGAGCAGCCCTTGGCTGGCAGCCCGGGCACTGGAGGTGAGGGCTGCCTGCAGGCTTTCCCTGGGGCTTTGGGGTGCCAGAGGGGCTCCAGAGCTCGCAGGGCCATTCCTGTGTGGGGGTTTTGTTTTCTGCTGGTGTTCTGAATATCTGTGAACACACATGTGGTCCTGGTGAAATCCTGTGCTGGGTGTGGGTCTGCAGTGCACCCCTGCAGCAATTTAGGAATCTCATTAAGAGCCTTCAGGAGGTCATGGAAAGGGTTTAGAGCCCTCTGTCCATCATTTGTGGGACGGCTGTGTGGGCAGGAGGGGGGACATGGGAGGGTTGGAGAACATGTCACATGCTGGGAGATTGCAGGAGCTGGAATTGTCCAGACTGGCTCTGGGGATTTTGGGTTTTATCTCCCTTAAAAAATTAGTTTTAGCTTGGGGGTCCAGTGCAGGATCAGGAGTTGGACTTCGATGGGTCCCTTCCAGCTCAGGGGATTCTGTGACACCGTGACAAGAACTGCAACCCCCAGCACCCCGCTGCCCCCAGACCCAGCCTGCCTGGCCCGGGAGCTGCAGCACAGCTCAAACCCCTCAGCGATTTCCTCCCCTGGTCCTCAGCAGCCTTGTTTGTGTGAGCAGCTGCTGGAAGCCACAGCATCCTGCTGCCACGGCCACCCCCGGCACCCACGTGGCTCTGCCACGTTTCTGGGGCAGCTCTGAGGTGTCCTTGTCACCCAGAGCGGAAAGCACCCCCCAGCACAGCCTCGTGCTGGCCACAGGGGCTGCAGAGATAACAAAAACAGATTTGATAAAGGAAACCGTGCTCCACTTGCAGAGAGAGCTGGGGAAGGAAATGCTGTCGGGTTCCCTCCTTGCCACCCGTCACATCTGCTCCACCTTCTCTCCATCCAGACTGTGGAGCTGGCACAAAGTTCCCCGGGGTTTGCTGCCCCTGGCAGCAGGAATTTCCAGCTGGGTGTTTTCCAAATTGGAGCAGGGCATGGAAAAGGAGTGTCAGCCCTGCTGAGCAGCAGAGGGCTCAGCCCTGCTCCACGTGGGGCTGACACTGCAGGGACACCGCAGGGACACCACAGGGACACCACAGGGACACCACAGTGCTCCCCGGGCTGAGCTGGGATGGAGAGGAAGGAGCCAGATGTGCCCACAGGGGTGCCCCAGCAGGGCGGAGCGGGGCTTTCCCGGCATCACCACCCACTCCCAGGAAAAGCAGACAGGAATCCTTCACATCCAGCAAAACCACAACAAAGGGAAAAGGGAAAGAGCCAGAGCGAGCTGGGGGCCCTGGCTGGGGGCCAAACTTGGGACACATTTCTACTTCCCAGCTGTGCTGGTGCTGCACACAGGGATGAGCTGCCTGCTGTGAGAGAGGCACAGAACACTTACAGAAATTCCCAGCTACAAAACCTCCCTGCTCCAGGAGCTGTCCTGGCACTCCCCAGGCTGCCTGGCCTGCCCTCAGCCTCTGTCCCCATCCCTGGCCCTGCTGTCACCCTGCCTGTGGTCAGTCTGCTGAGCCCCCACTGCTGTGAGCTCAATCCCACCCTTCTTTCCACCACACCCAGGTGATGGGCACTGCTTCCAAAGTTGCCTCATCTGGGAGCCAGCAGCTTGTGAGGGAAGGAGAGGATGCTGCTCATGCGGGGCTACAGCACAGGGAGAAAGAAATCCCCTTAGGGTGAATTTTACAAAGCTGCTCTGTTTTTGTTTTTTTTTACAAAACTTGCCAAGCTCCCCGTGCCACCACTGATGGAGGTGAAGGTTTTGGCCACAAAATCTGGTGCCAGCCTGGTGCCTTCCTCCTGCTCCTCTACCCCAAACACAGGCAGGACACCTCACACCATTCCCTGGCCCTGCAGGAGGAGCCCCACGTGGGAGCAGCCCCCCAACCAAAAATATTCCCTGCCTTTGGCACAGGCACAGCGTTTCCCTCCAGTGCAACGAGCCCAGGACAACTGGAGGCTCCTCACACAGCCCACACCAGCACCCAGGCATGGCAAGAGTGCCCTGGCATCACAGGGGTGTGGGAAGCAGCAGGAAATGGCCCAGACCTGCCCGTGAGCGACACAGGAGTCACAGCAAGGCCCCTGCTCCCAGCACTGGGATCTCACCAGGGCCAGGCTGGCTCCTTCCCCAGCCCTGCAGGAGCAGGGGGAGAGCCCAGACAGCCTCGAGGGCTTTTGGGCTTGACTCAGAGCCTGAGCAAGCCCAGGAGAGCATCTTCCTGCAGCCCTCAGGCCTGGCTCGAGCAATGCAGGAGCTCCCTGCCCCGCTGCCCACAGCTGGATCACAGCTGGATCAGAACCTCCAGGAGAAGATCAGAGTGGGATCAGAACCTCCAGGAGCAGATCAGAGCTGGATCAGAACCTCCAGGAGCAGATCAGAGTGGGATCAGAACCTCCAGGAGAAGACCAGAATGGGATCAGAACCTCCAGGAGCAGATCAGAGTGGGATCAGAACCTCCAGGAGCAGATCAGAGCGGGATCAGAACCTCCAGGAGCAGATCAGAGTGGGATCAGAACCTCCAGGAGCAGATCAGAATGGAATCAGAACCTCCAGGAGCAGAACAGAGTGTGATCAGAACCTCCAGGAGCAGATCAGAGCAGGATCAGAACCTCCAGGAGCAGATCAGAGTGGGATCAGAACCTCCAGGAGCAGATCAGAATGGAATCAGAACCTCCAGGAGCAGATCAGAGCAGGATCAGAACCTCCAGGAGCAGATCAGAGCAGGATCAGAACCTCCAGGAGCAGATCAGAGTGGGATCAGAACCTCCAGGAACAGATCAGAGTGGGATCAGAACCTCCAGGAGAAGACCAGAATGGGATCAGAACCTCCAGGAGCAGATCAGAGTGGGATCAGAACCTCCAGGAGCAGATCAGAGTGGGATCAGAACCTCCAGGAGAAGACCAGAATGGGATCAGAACCTCCAGGAGCAGATCAGAGTGGGATCAGAGCTTCTGGGAGCCGCTCCCCTCTCCCCTCACAGCACTGGGGAGTGCAGGACCATGGGGGTGGATTTGGGGAGCACCACCTTGGCTTTTGAAGGCCATTTGGTCAGATCTCCTCTGTCCTTCACAGCGGGGCTGTGCGGGAGCAGCTCTGCTGAGCCTCCCCGTTATCTCCCCAGCCTTCCCCGCTCCCGGCCGAGTCCAGGGATTGAGTTTACATTTCGGAGCAGAGGGAGGAGGTGGCTCACATTCCTACACCCACTCAACCTGGCACCTTCCCCACCAGCCCCACTGCTCTTCACCCCACACGTGCCAAAGGGCCGGGAGAGCACGGGGAGCAGATTCTGCCAGCATCGCTCCTGATCCACCAGATGGGCTCACCCAGAGCAAGGCTGAGCTGCTCCTGCTCTCTGCTGGGGGCTGAACCACAAAATCCTCCCCAGCCTCATTCCTAGAGCCCCACGAGGCCAGAGCACCACCAAGACAAAAGGGGACAACACCCAAGAGCCACCGGGAGCTGCAAAAGCCACCAGCTCCGGCTGCAGCCACCAGAGAGGGCACAAAACAATCCAGAAGCCACCAAAAACCTCTTGGCCGCCCCAGAGCAGCACAAATGTCAAAAGCTGGCCTGACATGGCAAATATGCTGTAGGTGGAAGTGAAATAATTCCCTCTCTGTAAGAGAAGGCTCCAGGCTTGCCAACTTTCCCTCACGGACAAGGACACCATTCAGAGACTTTAAATATAATAAACCTTTTCTGCCCCCTTTTCTGGACAAAATAACCTACAGAGAAAAATATTTGAAATCAGAAATGAAAAAAGGCTGTCCCCATAAGGGGTGGGGGGAAAAAGACGCAGGGCAGGAAACGAGGAACATAAAGTTTAGAGAGTGTCAGAGTAAGAGAACTTTATGGAGAACAAAGTCAATACCCCTGGCGAAGTGCAGAGCGCCCTGCTGATCTTCAGGAAACTGGGGACAAGTTCTCCACATTTAAATCACTGCAAGATGACAAAATGTTTCCTTGGACTGCCCCCCACAGATGGCAGAAATACTCCCATTGCTGCTGCAATTTTGGCAGAACAAATTGAGTTCAACCAAATGGTTTTGTTGTTGCAAAAAAGCATCTTTTGCTGCTTGGAGGGCTGTGGGTGGGATCCCTTTTCTCACCAAGTTATCAGCATTTAGAGGCCACTGAGTTCACTTTGTTACGGGATGGGAAGCAAAACTCCAAGAATCATTTCAAATATAAATAGCAAAAGGGAAGAAGTTGCTGCTTCAGTGGGAAGATTCCCCAGCCCCAAGTGCCCCGAGTCTGTGTCAGCATCTAAAAGAGATGATGCATCTCAGAAGGGCAAAGCTCACGGTGAGAGCTGGAGTTTGACCCAGGACAAGGTTCCTGATGGCTTTTATGAAGTCAGCAGTTCCAGCACAGCCCCAGAGCCTCACCTGGCCACGAGGACAATTCAGTGAAGGGGTGGCAAAGGGCTTGACGAGTTTTCCACTCCTGCCTGGCATCTCCCTAGAAACAACAACCGTTTGTCCTGATCATCCCCAAATTCCCAGCACAGGGTGCCTGGATCCATCACACAACCTCAGTGTTGCTGTTGAACAGTTTCAGTGAGGGCTTTGAAGCCAATGGATCACCCCAGGCCACGAGGTCTGCAGAAGGACGTCCCTCCCTCCCTCCAAATGACAACTTTCAGGCCATATCTGAAACAGAATAAAGTTTAAACCTGCAAGCTATCCCTCACTGCAGGGTTTAGGCTGAAGCTGGGTTTCAAGGCGCTGTCTCCTATCCACGGGGAGTTCATAAATATTCCTTTCTATGCAAACACTGCTCCTTAGCATTCCCTTGGAGATCCAGCCAAGTGGGAACGTGGCTTATTGCAATTCAGTCCTAAACAAAGTTTTCAGGTGCTTTGAAAGCTGATTTGCCTATAAGGCTTCTTGTCTGCTCTGCTTTTCTTTTCATGAAACTCCGGCCTCACGTTATAACCCTGGACTGGGACTCAGCACCCAGGACTTATTCCCAAGTGCCATTTACCCCCTGGGGGAAACTTTAGGCAAATCCCTGTCTGTGCTTTCGCTCTCAGAGCCAGGATAATGACACCAGGTCTTTTATAAAGCATTCCAGGGTGTGCAGATGACAAGGCTGTGCAATCACAAGGAATTATTACGGCTTCAATAACCTCTTCATGCAACGTTATCCTGTGCAAAGGGAGGCAGACAAAGGTTTCTGTTCTCCTTTGGGCTGTCGTGTTGGTACCTGTAGGAGCACTCTTGAACTCGGCTGGGCTGTGGCAATTTGCCTGATACATAAATCATTTGGGGGGATTGCTAAAAATCATTTGGTTTCCCTGTGTTTTAAGGGAAAACCCCCCCAGTTTTACCCAGAATAGGATTTAGAGTGACTTGCCAAGAATGCTGAAGCTCACGTTCACAGCACGGAGGGGGCCCGTGGAACCTGCTGCCCAGATTTCCAGCAGAAGAAGATTTAAACCTCCAGGACTCTGGGAATGGCCAGGCAGAGAGAAGGGAAGGAGGATGTCACCCAGAGATGTGACCCACAGCATCCCAGCTGGCAGAGACACGGCCCCAAAGCTGGAGCAGAAGTGACCACCCACTTCAATTGTGCTACTCTGAAGAGCAAACTGCTGACCCTGGAAATGCAGGAAAGTGCCAAAAAGCCACTGGGCTGCATCACTTTTTCCACTTTGCAGCTCTGGCCAAGCTGAGGAGCTGCCCCTCAGGACAGGGAGGGGACACTGTGATGTCCCTGCTGCATTCCCAGCTCCCAGGGCCAAGCAATGCCCTGTCCCGATGCGTGCTGATATCTGCCCACACCTGCTCCTCTCCTACCCACCCTGCTGAAGTTCCTGGGGGGTGTTTTGCAGTTCTGCCCAAATTCTAGACTGGTAGGAATTTGGAAACCGGTCCAGCAAACCCCACCCCCACACTGGTTTTCCCAGCGGGGCTGATCCTGCAGCAGCTCCCGAGCCCTGCGTGTCCCAGGGAACTGCCAGATCCGGGGGGGATTGGGGTTTATGTTCCTGCAGCTGAGGCAAGGAGGAAGGGGAAGGATTTTTGTTCCTCCAGGACGCTGGTGAGCTGTTCAGCAGAGTTTGGGATCTCTTTGTTTTCCTGGGTTTTCCCTCGGCTACGTTCGACTCCCACCAGTCGCAAACAACAAAGTTCAAGAACTTCTGGGGGAAGTTTGGTACAGAGCTCCAGGAGCAGGAGGCCAAGTAGGAAGGGCTGCAGCTCTGCTGCCAAGTGGAGTTTTAAAGGGACACAAAGAGCCGTGGGATTCCTCAGGGACTGAGGGCTGAGCAGCCTGGAGAGCCTGCTCTGGTCCAGCACTCACAAACAGATCCCCACAGACATCCAGCCAAGCTCGGGCTGCTCACCCTGCAAGTTGTGATAACCTCCCTTTGCTAAGGAAAGCTGTGGGGAATCTGATCCTGCTACCAGCTCCCTTTTCTGTTTGTTTTAAAGAAAAGGTATTGCCAACCTCAGAGAACCAAAGGCTGCACATGCTTTACATAGCCCAGCAGTCGAGTGCATGGGATAATGAACATTTCTTTATGCTACAGGATTTTCAAGAATGCCCAAATCTCCAGTCAACATCCATATCAAAGGGGGAGCAATCCCAAAAGTCCCTGGCTGAACAGGTCAGGGCCTGCCCACAGAAAATGCAAAGGGCTTTTTTTAAGGTGAGTACAAAGAGCAGCACAGGGCTGGAGTCTCCGTGCCAGCTGTAGGAGTCTGTACCCACAGTGGAGAAACCCTAAGCTGATTAAATGAGCCATTCCCCAAATGGGCCAGGCAGGCAGGGTTACCTGCACGGTGCAGCAGCCCCTGCTTTGATCTCCAGGAAACGGCTGTTTATTCAAAACCCCTTTTGCCACGGCAACCGCGGGGCAGGGAAAAGAGGGAGGGGGAGACAATTCCCCAGGGCTCCCCTAGAAAAGTCGTCCCACCACCAGCACAGTGCTTCAACACCTGGGGCCCAAAATGGTATTTTAATGAATTTCTAGAGATTCCTGCAGACTCAATGCTGGAGCACCTCGACAGGCTCCTGGGTTTCCTGCCATCCTGGGCACAGCCACCATCCCCTGGGAGCAGAGGTTTCCTGCAGGAAAGGTCAGGTTCTTCACAGCAAACAAAACTCTCCTCCCCTCTCATCTTATCACTGCTCTGGCTGCGGGGGGAGACACTCGGAAACAGCAGAGGGATTCAGCAGCAGCAGCAGCAGCAGCAGATCAAAAGTTCCTCCCTTCCTCTGAGGTCTCAGTCTGTTTTTTTTTTTTTGTTGTTGTTGTTTTGGAAGGGGGAAAAAAGACTCCCAAACACGCAGCCCTCGAGAGGGACACAAAACACAAGAGCTGTTGTTTTCCTTTCCCATGTTGTAACAATTACCAGTGAAAATTCTGTTCAAAGCAAGCAAATCCCATCTCAGTCCCATTCCTAAGCCACAAATAACTTTAAAAAGTCCATTTTGAAAGCTGTGTTATATTGGGTGAGGGGGATTTGCTTCTGTGTTTCCAAGTCCTGCATCACAGTGCAGGAAAAGAGACTTTAAAATGTGTCCCAGCCACAAGGACTCAAACCAAACTCTTTAAAAGAAAGCATGAGAATCTCAGCTTTCATTTGGTGCCCCCATTTCCAGCAGCCAGGATTTATGCAAAAGAACATGAAATGCCACGGGGCTTGTAATAAAAATAAAATAAAATCCTGAAAGCTCCCACCAGGGCAGTTCTGCAGCTTCCCTGGGCTGTTTGCAACTAGCACAAGACTTCTTGGCCTCTGCCACGAGCAAAGAAAAGGAGATGGAGGGGGATGGAACGAGATAGGAGCTGCTGGCAGGGCACAGCCTCTCTGCAGAGGATTTAATTGCCAAGAAAGTTCATGTTGGATGCTGTTATCCCACCAGATTTATCCCTGGGGTTCTCCCAACCCTTGCTCACAGTGGGCTTTGCTCCATCCCACACAAGAACTGGGGTTTTCCTCCTTTTATACTTGACACCAACCAGGTACAAACCCAGAGGAACTCTCTGGTTTGTGCTTTCCTTTCAGTGCTGAGGATTTCCGAGCAGCTGCTGGAGGATGAGCCACTTCCCTTTGCACAGAAAGGTCTTTTGCTGAAAAGACCTTATAAATATTTATTTATGAATAAATATTTCATGGCCCCTCCTGGCTGCTGGAGCACAAAGCCAGAGCCTGGCAGAGGAGCCACGGGGACCTGACACAGCTCAGGGGGAGCAGGAGGGCCAGGGTTCCTCACACATTTCCCTTGTTAATTCAAGGAAAGATCAGCCAGAGTGATTTAGGAAGAGCCTGCTTGTGGCACTGTGAATTATTCAAGAGCCAAAGAGCTGCTGCCACCCAGGAGCTTGGGCACATCTGGACCTGCTCACTTGGAATATTCTCTTTCCACGCTGGGCTGTGAGGAGCAAGGAAGCCACAGTGGGTTCCTGACCAGACAGGCACCCCCAGAGGTTTAGCCAGAGCCACTCTGAGAATCCAGGCACCCACCATGCAAATGATCCAGGAAAATGCTGGTTCAAACAACTGCACAGACAGAAATGAGGATGGCATGTGGGCAGAACAATAAAAGCTGGTGTTTATGCTTGGATGCAGATTTTCCCCAGCAGCATTGGTCACCAAGCAGAGGAAGGTTTTGGCTTCAGGGAAAATCTGGTAGGGGCTAAAAGCCTTGCAGAAGTAAAACAGCCTGGCTTAATGACTCCCCTCCAAGCCAGGAAAACACTGGAGCGTTAATAAAACCAGCCTGAGCAGTGAAATGCAAATGCTACTGCAATAATGAAATAAAGAGAAGGATCCTGCTCCCAGAACAACGGCTGGGGCTGCAGCGTGGCTTTGACAGAACCCCAGATCCTGCCCTGCTGGGGAGCCCCAGACAGGAGGCTCTTGTGGCAGTGTTTTGTTCTAGTAGGTCTGTGAGCACTTGACATCACAAAGCACTCCCTGGACAAAGGTGATCCCTTTTCCTCCAGGAAGGAAGGAAGGAAAAGCTTCCTATGGCAGGGAGGAGGTGGGAAGAGGGATGGGGAAGGGGCTGACATTTCAGAGAAGGAGCAGGACCCATGTGGAGGATGCAGGCAGAGCAGGGAGGTGAAGCCAAGAGAAGAGGGTGGCAGATCTTACCCCGGCTCAGGGTGTGTTTGCCTTTTTACTTTAGCCCAGGTTAATCCTGCTGCACTTGCAATCCATCCAAATCCCAAGTCCCCTCCTAGGAGGGATGTTTGTCTTTCCCTTCCTTAGCAGAGTACATATTTACTTTGTTCTTTAACATACCCAGGGCTCAGAATCCATCCAGAACACCAAGGGGACAACTCGGCTCACTCGAGACCAGAAGACAGAGCAGAAACACTCCAGCACTCCGAGCTGGGTGTCCCAGAGAGCTCAGGGGCTTTATCCATGGATTTTTAAAAAAGAAAACACGTGCTGACGATGCAAAAGGTGCTTGCTGAATCAGCCCAATAAAACATCCCTCTCCTGCATTGCTCAACCCAGGAATGAGCCAGACTGGGGTTGTGTTATCCCAGCTCAGCTCTCGGCACCACAGGCAGGGACTGGCAGCTCCAACAGCTCAGCTCACACAAGTGCAGGTCCCAAAAGCTGAGATCTCGTCTCTAACTCTATTAGATTTACTCAGGGAGGCCACAAAGGTATCTGAAGCATTAAAAACAGGAAGGAAAAAGCAGCAGAGCTGCTGAACGCACGCTTTGCCACTCTCCTGACTTCCTGCAGTTAAAGGAGGAGCAGAAGAACTGCCTCAGGAGATGGGTTTGGAAATCCTCCTGTTCACCTGATTTCCACAATCCTCACACAGGCACAGAGTTGGGAATCCAAGGGTTCACTGCCTCAGCCTCTCCATGCCCTGCACAGAGCACAGGAAGGTGCCTTTCACACTCAGCTTCCTCTGCTGCCAGGCACTCAGAGAGAACAAGCAGGCAGGGGAAATAAAAAATCACATACAAACCTGCTGGGCTAGGGGAGAGAGCTGCAGGAACCTGCTGTTCCAGCCCTTGCACCAACCCACTCCATTGCATTTTATGTCCCTGCGCCTCCACAGTGGAGCTCTTGCTATCAGGTGCCTCTGCATTACATGTGCTGAGCCCCAAATCACCCCCAGATCCAGAAAATCAGTTGGGAGAGGCACCCTTCCAGCTGGTGTTTTAAAAGAGGGGCTTTAAAAGAGAGGGGAACTTATTGGTGATGTTTTTTCTACCTTTTCAAACCCTTAATGGCGGAAAAAAAAACCAACTCCAACTTCCCTGTGAAGATCCCTTGGGTTTTTACCAGCAGCTTTCGTCACAAGAGAGTTTGGTGACAAAGACAGCGGGGAAAATCCAGAGCCTGAGCACAAAGTGAGCTCATGACTCATTTCTGATGTTCAAGCAGCTCCAGGGGTTTTGCCTCACCATGAGCAGCCCCTTCCTCTGGGCAGGGTGAGGCTGTCCCAGTGCCCCCCGGGCCAGCCCTTACCCAGAGTTTGCCATCCCAGTAGAAGGCTCCCAGCAGCTTGACGATGTGGGGGTGGTCGCAGGTGGCCAGGATCTCAATCTCCACCATGTAATCCTCCAGCTCATCCTCGCTCTTGGTCTCGATGACCTTGGCAGCTGCCAAAGCGCCCGTTTCCTTGTTCTTGGCCTGGAAGGAAAAAGCAGGGTGAGTCCAGAGAAAGTGAGGAGCACAAAATTCCTGCTCGGCTTGACTGGCCCCAGCCATCACACCAGGAGGGAAACTTGCAGAGGCATTTCTGCTTCCTAAAGCTGCCCACGGCTTCACAGAGTGAAGATCCTCCTTCCTCCCTCCAGGCTCCAAAGCACAAACCACTTCCCATCACGGGGAGATGGAAACCTTTAGGAAAGGAGATGTAGCCTGTTGTTTGTAGCATGGAAAAAAAAAAGGAAGGAAGGAAACCTCAAAGTACAGCAGCTCTCTGATGATATCACAGGTGAATTACTAGAAATCCTGAGTATGCAGATAATCCAGCCAAGATCGAGCTGAGAGTGCAGCCAGGTGGGGATGGCACTCTGCTCCCAGGGAACAGGGACAGGAGGAGAGGGAACGGCCTCAGGCTGGGCCAGGGCAGGCTCAGGGTGGACAGCAGTAGGAATTTCCCCGTGGAAAGGGTGCTCAGGCCCTGGAACTGCCCAGGGAGGTTTGGATCCCCATCCCTGGAGCGTCCCAGGAAGGGCTGGAGGTGGCACTCGGTGCTCTGGGCTGGGGACACGGTGGGGATGGGGGCACAGATTAGACTTGATGATGTTGAAAGCCTTTCCCAAGCTCAGTGATTCTGTGACTTTGTAAATTCACAGCCCAGCTGCACCGGGAGATGTGTCACACACGGGAGAGGGGAGACAGGAGCTGCTGACTCAGGAGCATCCAGACATTCCCCTCATTGAGTCAGCAGATCAGGGCACAGAGCTCCATCCAGCTCACCCACTGCTCCCCACTGACACAATTCCAGCTCCTCCCATGTTTTCCTTCCATCTCCCCCACCCCAGGCTGTCTCTGCCCCAGGGAAACAATTCCCACTGTGGATGGAATCCCTGGAGGAGCCGGCCAAGCTCTGCTTGTGACCTTTCTTCCCACTCTCCAGTTTACATCTCTGTGTTTGGAAAACCTACAGGGGAGCTTACGGGAGGATTAATTCCTGCTGTAAACACCACAAGCCCCTCTGAACAGCTTTCCACAGCTTGGGTGACACTATAACCACGTACCAAGGGACAGGCTGGGCAGGGGGGAGGAAAATCATTCAGCAGAGGGAGGAAAATGAGGGATCTCTGCCGTGCTTTGAAGCGTTGCTGCATTCCAGGAGCTGGCAGGGACAGCCGTGTCCTTACCACAGGGGACAAATCCGTTCCCATCTGGGCTCGCTGCCCAAACACAGGCCAGCAGCTCCCGCTGGTTTCAGGAGAAATTAGGGGGTTTCTTTAGCCCAGGTCAGCCAGGTTCTCACCAAGCCACCACCAGATGCTGTCACCCGGAGAGCAGGGCAGGGGGAAGAGCTCAGCCCTTCCAAACGGGAGCAAGAAGTGCCCCACTGTGTTTGCTCTGCACTTACAGAGCTGGGAGAGCTCCAAGCAGGGGAAGTAAATATTGTGAGAAGAGGTGGGGCTTCCCCTGGAGGTTTACTTCCCACCGGCGGGGGCCCAGCAGCACCTGGAAAAACCCAGGAGCAGGGCACAGAGCTGGGCTGGGGGTCAGGGTTTGCAAACCAGGCTGCAGATTGTGGTGGGGGAGTGACCAGAGCCTAGCCTGGCCTCGCTCCTTGTTACTCCTACATCCTGTGTGTTACCCTGATTTTTAAAAGTGTTAAGTTTTTTTTTATAGTTCTTTTGAAAGTTTTAAAGTTCTCATAAAAACTTCTTTAGCCTTCTGATAATGTTTACATATTTGAGAGTCAGAGTTCCCACACAATTTCGTGTATAAATAGAATAGTTTATATATTTCTCTGTAGGTAGAGAAAAAT
Organism: Vidua chalybeata; assembly: GCF_026979565.1. Lineage (NCBI taxonomy): Eukaryota > Metazoa > Chordata > Aves > Passeriformes > Viduidae > Vidua > Vidua chalybeata. The sequence continues at coordinate 16,591,629 of NC_071544.1, forward strand.
GATTGATTGATCTTGAGACCGGTGTGGTTGGAGAAGTGGTAATTCCATCCTCCAACCCACGGTCACCTTTGGAATTCTAGAAATACCAGATATTTGAATAAAACCGAGTCTTCTTCTCTTTTGAACTTACCAAACCTCTGTGCACTCATTTGGTGTCCAACAACAACAGCCGTGGGCGAGCAGCCCAGTGCCCAGCCCCTGCCCAGCTGGGAGCCCACCTGCACCTGCCTGGTGCTCAGCCTCACAGGAGGCCAGGACAGAGTTGCCTTCACAGAATCACAGAGCCACTGGCTTGGAAGAGACCCTCGAGATCAACCCAGCCCCAACACCTCAACTAAACCCTGGCACCCGGTCTTGGTTTAAACACATCCAGTCTTGGTTTAAACACACCCAGGGATGGTGACTCCACCACCTCCCCGGGCAGCCATTCCAGAACTTTATCACCTTTTGTGTAAAAAGCTTTTTCCTACTATCCAACCTGTATTTCCCTTGAATGGTGCTCACCCACCCTTCCCCATGTCCCTGTCCCTGAGCTCCCGAGGGACCCCACGAGCTCCAAAGGGAGCACTCCCCATGTCCCACGTCCCCCCAGCTGGCACACGGAGGTCACAACTTGGGCACCCCGGAGGAAATGAGAGCAGCATCTCCAAGGAAAAGCCAGCCCAGGACATCAGCAGCAACACTTTGGAGCCAGCAGGCTGACACGGGCAGGGGTGGCACAGGGATGGGGGGGGCATGACCCGGTCAGAATGTCACTGCTGCCACCGAGGGCACTGCCCAGAAGGGACCAAACTGACCCTCAGGATGGCAGAAGAAGCTGAAGTGGGAAGGAGACCTGACATCATGGGGTGAGCAGGAGGCTTTGGATAATGATCTCCCCTGTCGTGCAGAGAAGACACTGGCTACCCCACACAGCAGCTTTGGGAGGACCAACACTGGTACAGGCTGGACAGTTCATCCCTCCCTGAGGTGTCCATGGCCCCTCTGAGCCCAAATTCCAGCTGCCCTGTTCCTACCACACAAACCAGAGGGAGATGCCCGGTGCTTGGCACGGGCAATCCTGAAGTGAGCCCAGCAAGTCACCCTGGGCACCGTGCAAGCTTTGTCATTCCAAGGAGATTCTGCCCCTTCCTCTCCCTCTGCTCGCCCCCCAGCCCTGACACCAGGCTACAGCCACATCCCAGCAGCCTCCCAGACTGTGAAACCCCAACAAACTGTTGGGTGCCAGTTCCATCTTTTAGCTCCTCCACTCCTGGACGTTTCAATCCCACGGATAATTTGTCCTTGGGGTGCTAATTAGCACCAAAACAAAACAAAGCAAAACAAAACAAATCCGAGCAGACAGCTGCCAGCATGGTGCACAGGAGGTGCTGCTGAACTCCAGCGGGGTTCACTAGAGTCATTTAAACCCCAAAACCCCCTCGTGGCCACCAGCAGCCCCTGAGCAAGTCAACGGTGACAGGTCAGCGCAGGGACAGGGCTGGAATGTGCATTCCACAGACGTCACATAAAAGTTACTCAGTAAACCACTTGCAGGGAGCCACGCCAGGAGCCAAGCAGGAAACAAGGGCCAGGAGCTCCCTGCAGAGCTCTGGAGCTGGGTGGGTGCTGGCCCTGCCACGCCAAAGCCCTGGGAATAGCAGGAAATTGGGGATGAGAGGCACTGCTCCTCGAAGGCACAGAGGGAAACCACTGCTGGGTTTTTTGGATTTGAGGGCTGAGAGGTGCCTGCTCAGGTGACACCAGTGGCTGCTTGGCCTTTGCCTGTGACTCAGCCCGCAGCTATTGTGAAATCCCGAGGGAGGCAAACACAGGAACTATTTTAAGCCCTGAAAGAACACATTAGCGGAAGGCTGGATGGTTCAGGACGGCCAGTTTCTAGGTGAGGCAGAGGAAAGCCCTCCCTGAACTCTCACTGGTCCAAAAAGGAGAACTGAGAGCTCCCCAAGTGCTTCATCTCAGCTCCTTTGCACCCGGTATCTGCCCAGGCCACGGGCTCATCCTCCACAGCCTATCATGCCTCCATATTTTTGGTGGCAGCTCTTCTTCCCCTCCTTGCCAGCCTTGTCCCCATGCCAGGAGAGCTGATGCCTCAGATATCACCAGGTTAGAAGGAGCCTGGAGGTCCCAGGGATGCTGCATTTGGGGGGGGGTGATAGCTGGGCCTGCCCCACCCCACTCCTGCTCTGTGTGGCACCGCTCCCCTCACACGTTTCCCAATTAAAAATTATTAATTGCCTCCTGATGAACCTGGCCTGAGCTCCCTGCATCAATAAACAAACACAGAGTAGCCAGGCTTGAGTCAGTGCTCCTGGTGGTGTCAAATAATCAGTGGGAGCTGGAATGGAGGCAGGCTGAGAAGGTTGGGGCTGGTCAAGCTGGAGAAGTGAAGCTTTGGGGCCTTCCAGTGCCTGAAGGGCTCCAAAAAAGAAATGGAGAGGGACTGTTCCTCAGGAATGGGAGTGGCAGAACACAGGGAATGGCCTCACACTGACAGAGGGCAGGGATAGATGGGATTTGGGAAGGAATTCCTGGCTGGCAGGGTGGGCAGGCCCTGGCACAGGGTGCCCAGAGCAGCTGTGGCTGCCCCTGCATCCCTGGCAGTGCCCAAGGCCAGGCTGGATGAGCTTGGAGCCGCCTGGGACAGTGGGAGATGTCCCCATGGCAGGGGGTGGAATGAGGTGAGCTTTAAGGTCCCTTCCATCCCAAACCATTCCATGGCTTCCAAGCCTATCAGGCCCCGTAGAACCACTTCAGTTTGCCACCACAAATGAATCCTGTTTGGGGTTTTGTTTGAAACGCTGGATTCAGGCCCTGGTGCCACCAAACAGAGCAGCTGGTGACACGTGGCCAGGGGCACAGCAGCACAGCCCTGGTCCCACAGCCCCACGACTGCACCAGCACCGCTGCTCTGGCAGCTGTGGCAACATCTCAGCAAGAGGGAAGGGGAAGTGGCTTATGAAACACCCCAAAAAACCGTTAAAAAAAAACACATTAAAAAGCAGAAATGCCTTCCTTTGGTTATACGAGCTAAGGGCAGGAAAGCAGCCCCACCAGAGAGCTCAGCTACAGCCACGGCCTTGTTTTCTGGGTAGCCAAGCCCAAGTGTGACCAAAGCACAGCACAAACACCTCTCCTGGCCTTAAAAGCTCAGCAGTGGCCCAGCAAAGGGGGGCAGAGATGAGGAGCCCACAGAGCAGCAGAGCTCCACGTGACCTTCCAGACCTTGCACCCAAACAGCCGCAGGGCCAGAGGCACAGCGAGAGGGTTTGGGGCTGTGGTGCCGTGTTAGAACCAGCCACAGAAACCAGGCAGAGCTCCTGGGCCTGGGCTCAGCCAGACTCATGCAAATAAACCATGCAAGGCAGGGTTTGAGGGGAGGGAAGTTCCACGTTGACCCAGCATCTTCAGCCTAAAACTTGAGGGCACCAAAGGTCCTTCAAATCAGCGGTCCCTGGAAGAGCACGGTGCTCCAAGTGAGCATTCCTGGCCCTGTCTTCATTCAGATAATGCCACAGCATTGCAAAAATTTTTAAAAAATAGAGGGGAAAAAGCCTTTCAGCCAGTTCTGGGTTTCCTAGCAACTTCCTGCTACAAATTTGGTCCACGGAGGGCTGTGGGAGCAGGGCCTGAATGGCTGCGACACCCCAGGGCCAAGGAAGGGGTTTGGGCTGGCACTGGCAGGTCTGGCTGGCTGGCAGCCCTCTCTCCCTGGGCTGGAAAGCATCAGCTCAGCCAGGCCCTGGCAGGGGAATAAAACACTCAGCTCTTCCCCATCTCCAGGGCTGCCGGGCTGGCCCAGCACTGCTGGCACTGCCCTTTGCAGAAGGAATACGGGGCAGGAGCAGCAGAGCCAGGTGCCGAGGAGAAGCAAGAGCAGCTGCTGGGCACAGCCTCCTTCTGTGCCTCTCCCACCTCCCCAGACACCACACAGGTCCTGGCAGAGCAAATAAAGACAGGAGCCCTAGGGACGGGAGCACAGGGAGGTGAGAAATGGCAGCAAGGTTTCCACGTGCTGCCTGGGAAGAGCAGTCTGGGAGGCGGCTCCGAGGTGCTTTTCTCCAGCCAGGAGGAAAGTCAGAGAATGCAGCTCCAGCAGGAAGAGAGCCATGGCTCTGCCCCGTGCCAGGGACACGCCGCCCCTTCCAGCCCCACTCCTGGGGTGGCACCTCCAGACAGTGCCCTGGGAGGGGGCAGAGCGTGCCTTCACTCTCCGTGCTGAATCTCTGCTCTCTCTGCATTCAGGCTGGCAGTGCCAGCGCATGGGGACACAGCACAGCCACCCCCACAGCCCCTGGGGACACCCAGCCACAGGAGGCTGACCTGAGACTCGCCAGGAGAGCCCCACATTTACAGGCAGCACCCCACAGACAAGAAAAAGAACCTTTTCTCCAGGGAAACTGGATTCTCAGGAGACAAAGCATTTACAAAACCGTGAGGTGTGCAGGGAGGAGTTTTTTTCTGAGCAGCAGCAATTGCCACGTGCTGAGGGTGGGAGGCTCATCTGAGCTCCCCTGCAGGCAGCTGCCCACAGCTCCCACTGGCAGCAGCACTGCCAAGATCTGGGCTGTGCCACTGAAGTCATGGTCCAAATATTTAGGCCACTGAGAGCTGTCCCTGTCCCCTGTCACACAGAGACAGCCACAGAGCACGGGGCTGCAGCAGGGATGGAACGTCCCACGTTTCCATCAGCTGAAACTGAAAATCAAGTTTAAAGTTCAGCCAGGTTTAACATTGTCAAACCTTCCCATTCCTCTTTCCCAAGTGAAAAGATTTTAAGGAAAGCCTTCAGCTGTTCTAAAGGACAAGACCACGCTCTGATCTTACGTTTTTTGTGGCCAATCAGCTCAAACTTCTCCTGATTTTGTTTTCCTTCTCTTTTCTTTTTTCAAAGTTAACTCAGCAGACTAACATCTCTCTCTGACACCCTTTCCAGGAATTACAGGTTAAAGTGTAGAATCACAGAACGATTTGGGCTGGAAGAGACATTAAAGCTCATTTTGTTGCCATGGGCAGGGACACCTTCCACTATCCCAGGTGGATCCAAGCCCCATCCAAGAGTCCCTTGGACACTCCCAGGGATCCAGGGGCAGCCACAGCTTCTCTGGGCACCCTGTGCCAGGGCCTGCCCACCCTCCCAGGGAACAATTCCTTCCCCAAATCCCACCAAACCCTGCTCCCCGATGGATCAGACCAAGGGCTGAGCCTGAATCACCTGAGCCAACCACGAGTGGTGCAGGCTGGGGTGATGAGCAGAGAGGTCTGCGGTGCCAGGGCCACTCTGGTGCCCACAAAGAGCCCGGCTGCTGCTGCAGGCAGCTGCACAACACCCAACAATCAGCCTTTCATTGCCCCCGTTTGAAAGGCACGTTTCTAGCCCGCAGCATGTGCGGCACCGATAGCAGCACGGCACATCAGATAAGCCAAACTCGCCCTTCTCAGCGTGTCTTGGGGAGGAAAGGAGAACAAGGGCACAAAAGAGGCGCTGCTGACTCGCTGCGGCCGCGGGGCTCGGCGGGATGGAGCTGTGTGAAGGCGATTTGAAGGGCTAAAGTGAATCCCAGAATCCCAGAATCATGGAATCCCAGAATGCCAGATCCCCAGAATGCCAGAATGCCAGAATCCCAGAATCACGGAATCCCAGAATCACGGAATCCCCAGAATCCCAGAACCCCAGAATCCCAGAATCACAGAATGATGAGGTTGGAAGAGACCTCTAAGATCATCAAGTCCAACCTATGCCCTGACACCTCAACCAGACTACAGCACCAAGTGCCACGTCCAGTCTTTTTTAAACACATCCAGAGATGGTGATTCCACCACCTCCCTGGGAAGACAATTCCAGTACTTTATTATTCTTTTGGTGATTTTTTTTTTCCTAATATCCAACCTGTACCTTCCCTGACGTAGCCTGAGGCTGTGTCCTCTTGTTCTGTCAGTGCTGCCCGGTGGGAGAGACCGACCCCACCTGTCTGCACCTCCCCTTCAGGGAGTTGTGGAGAGCAACGAGGTCACCTCTGAGCCTCCTCTTCTCCAGGCTGAACAACCCCAGCTCCTTCAATAACCCCCTTTTGGCAGACTGTCCCCACCCAGCCTTATCGGGGAGCCAATGTCCCCATCAGCAGGCGCTGGGGAGGGCAGATAGCCCTGCACAAGGGGCACGGAGCAGCAAAACAATCCCCCAGGAGAAAGGGCAGGAGGCTCTGGCCGTGCTCCAGCAGCCACAGGAGCCCCTGCCAGCCCACACGGGCATCCCTTCCTGCTGGCATCAACGCAGCTCCCTGCGAGGCTGCAGCGGGGAATGCTCGGTTTGCAGGGCTGAGAGGTGATGCAGGGGCTCCAGCGCTGCTGGTGTCACCCTGAGCATCTTCCCTGAGGGCTCACTGCCACTTGTCCCTCCAAACGATGCCAGCTCTGAAGTGGCAACACAGATCCTCTGGGTTTATGAGCAGTATCTTAGGTGTTTTTCCAGGAAAATAACTCTGCTTTTCTTTTTTCTTTTCTCAAGTGGCAACACAGATCCTCTGGATTTATGAGCAGTATCTTAGGTGTTTTTCCAGGAAAATAACTCTGCTTTTCTTTTTTCTTTTCTCAAGTGGCAACACAGATCCTCTGGGTTTATGGGTGGTATCTTAGGTGTTTTTCCAGGAAAATAACTCTGCTTTTCTTTTCTGAAGTGGCAACACAGATCCTCTGGGTTTTATGGGTGGTATCTTAGGTGTTTTTCCAGGAAAATAACTCTGCTTTTCTTTTCTGAAGTGGCAACACACATCCTCTGGGTTTTATGGGTGGTATCTTGGGTGTTTTTCCAGGAAAATATCTCTGCTTTTCTTCTAAGGCAGCTTGGGAAGGGTCTGAGTGAGGAACTTTTACAAGCCCCCCCATGCAGGGTGGGCTGGAGCCTTCCCAGGCTGGCACCCACCGACCACAGCTGGATTTGGGATCATCCATTTCACGAGCTTTGGATGAGGTGGTGACAAAGCTTGGTCACCTGTGGGCTGCCCCCACGTCCTCAGTGGACCTCTGGCCTTGCCAAGAGCACAGCATTCACAGAATAAGAGCTAGAAAGAAACATTTCCTCCCCACCCCCTCCTACTTTTCAGCTTCATTACCCTCTGTTCAACTGGTTCCTCATGCAGGCAGATCCTCTTCTGCTGCAAAAAGACTTTCTATAAAAACAGGGAAATCCCAGTCCCAGTTGCTGCTGGCCGCAGGTTTTTTAGGTCTGCTGTGTAGGATCCAGTCTCCACTATAAATTTCATTCTTTTTTTAATTAATATGTATTTAAATGAAGCCTGTCCTACTTTTGGAAACGCTGTGAGAAGCCAGTTCAGCTTTGCTGAGGCCAGGACACAGCTCCAGACAGGATTCCACAGGGCAGGAATACCCCAAATCCCCCCAGCCCTCCTTCCTCCCGCTCACACCCGGCCTCATAAAAGCAAATCCTACCAAACCCAGCCCATTTTTCCATCTTTCCACACCTCAGCTTCTGCCAGGTCTGAGTGCCCAGAGAACAAAGCCCTGCTCAGACCTTTCCAAGGGGACACAACAGATGGCACACGGGGCAGGATGCAGGCACAGGATTCCGTCACCTCCCCACGCTTCCGGGCGTGGAAAAGGGGCGGAAAACGGGCAGGAATTCACTCCAACATCCTGAAAACCCCCGGGCCCTGCAGACACTCAGCCTCGCTCCAAGCAATGCCTTCAGTGAGCAAATCAAATTGACTTCAGGGTGAAGAGAAAGATTCAAGTTGTTCACTGAATTTTGGGTGCCTCTGTTCTCCTGGAGCACCGGTGGGTTATTCAGCTGCTGGTTTTTTTGGTGGGTTATTCTGTAGTTTTTGGTTATTCAGCTGCTTTTTTGGCAGCTGAGCAGCACAAGAGGGCAAACCCCTTCTTTCACATCCCACCTTACACTCATCCTCACCCCTGATATAAAAAAAAACAAAAGGAGACAACAAAAAAACTTTAGGTGAAGGGAAAATGTGTCTCTGGTTATTAATCCTAAAATGAGGATTAATAAGGGTTATTAATCCTTATAAAATAAGGATTTCTTGTCCTAAAATAAGGATTTATAGCACAGCACTCCCAAATAATTTGGGATTCTTAAATGAACAGACAAAGTCTTGGATGAGAATTCAAAATCCAGCCATGACCTTTTGCCAGATGGAACGGAGAACAGGTGGAGAAGAGATCAAAGCAATGGAGAAGTGAAATGTTGCTAAATACAATAAAATAACCCTTTGATTTCTGGCACGATGTTAAACCTCACCCTGCCTAACAGGGTTAACAGTCCACAAAAGCAAAAATTTGCCTGAATACTCAAGTTCCAGAAGGAGTGAACTTCTGGTTGTAAACACAGGGTGTCCAGTGGGACATTTTCATTCTCATTTGGGTCAAAATGGAGATGAAAGGAGCTGGAGATGCGATGTTATTGCCTGACAGGCTGACATTCTTTACCTTCAGTAATAAAGTTACTCTGACAACGGGTTTCTGGTGAGGCTGGGGTTAAGAACTGAGGCATTCAGAGATGAAAAACCAAACCAGCCCTCTAAAGTAGCTTTATTCTCTAAGTCACCTACTTTGGGTACATTATACTTGTTTAAAATAGAAAGCATTTAAATAATTGTTTAAGTTTTGCTTTCTCTCGGAGGCCAATGAAGTTATTTTACACTGTTTACCTGGTTCCTGTCACTGTTTGAGAAACTTGAGCAAATAAAAGCAAGGAATCATCCAGGAGCGAGTGTTGCCACACACAAATGTGTCTCCAATGCACCTCACAGAGCAGAATGGCAACAGAATTTCTACTGGTGCTGCTTTCAGAAGGATAAATGGAGAAGGGACTTAAATATCATTTTTAGGAATTGTGTTTTATTAGATGATAGGATCCTTCACTAAAAAGTTTCACTCAGTGGGTATTTAGCACTCCGTTTTTTTAGAGTTTCTGTCAAATACCGTGAAAGAGATGAGAAATAAACACCAAATCCCCCTGTCCTGACCTGCACCCACCTGCCTCCCTTCCCGGCCTATTTATTTCTCATTTTTTTCAAAGGCAAGACCTTCTCAGATCTAACGAGGCCATCAAGCCCCAGCTGCCCAAGAGGCAATTCCCACCCCCGTTCCGAGCGGCGTCTGTCACACAGGTGTGTCCAGGAGCCTCGGGATCCCCGGGCTGCCCCCGCACCCCGAACCCCCCGGCTCAGCCCCTGACAGGACACGGGACAGCGGGAACGCCGCTGCTTTGGGGTGCAAAGTCCAGGGAATCTTTGGTCCTTGAAACCCCCGTCCCTAAAGCCCGAGGTTAAACATTCACAGCGCTGGACCCGGCTCCTCTTGGCCCTCCCAAGTTTCCTGCCGGCAACAACGGCGGGGATACAAATCCCCCGTCACCCCCGGAGACTCAGAAAACTTGGAGACAGCCCTGGAAGTGCCGACTTCCAAGAAACCTCCGTCCATTCATTGCACCGCCGGGCTTGGCAGGCAGCGCCGGGGTCTCCTGACAAAAGCATCGCTCTGAAAACGGGCGATTCGGGGCGACAAAAAACAAAACTAAAACAAAAAGTAAAAAAAAAAGGCAAGAAAGAAAAAAAAAGCAGGAAGCTTTTCTCCCTCCTTTCCCCTTCCCGGAGCGCTGCGATCCCAAGCCCAGCTCAGCCGCCGTGCCCGTCCGGCTCCTCCCGGCTAACGGGATGCGGAGCCGGCCCCGCCGTGTCCGGGCAGCGGAGCCGCTCCGAGCCGGGGCCGCGGCTCCGCCGCCGCTCCCGGAGCCCGCCGAGCACCCACCTTGTAGACTTTGCCGAAGGCTCCATCTCCCAGCTCGCCCACCACCTCCCACACCTCGCCGGGGTCCAGGTCGCGGCGGACGTGCTCGTATTCCTTGGAGCGGCGCTTCTCGAAGGCGGAGAGGCGCAGGATGCGGCGGAAATTGGCGAAAGCCATCCCGGAGCGCAGCCCCGGGAGCTGCGGAGCCGCCGCCCGCTCCGGCCCCGGGAGGACGGAGCCGCTGAGCGCCCGGGGAGCGGCGAGGCGGGACCGGCACCGGGGCCGCCTCCAGCCGCGCACATGGAGCCGGAGCCGCTCCACCTGCTGGGCTGGGCTGGGCTGCCCGGGACAGAGCCATTGGCCGCCCGCGCCCTCCGCCCGCCCGGCCGGCACCGCCCCGCACGGCCCGGCTCGGTCCGGGCACGGCACAGACAGAGCTCGGTCCGGGCACGGCACCGCCCCGCACGGCCCGGCTCGGTCCGGGCACGGCACAGACAGAGCTCGGTCCGGGTAGGGCACGGCACAGACAGGGCACGGTCCGGGCACGGCACCGCCCCGCGCGGCTCGGCTCGGTCCGGGCACGGCACAGACAGAGCTCGGTCCGGGCACGGAACCGCCCCGCACGGCCCGGCTCGGTCCGGGCACGGCACAGACAGAGCTCGGTCCGGGCACGGCACCGCCCCGCACGGCCCGGCTCGGTCCGGGTAGGGCACAGCACAGACAGAGCTCGGTCCGGGTAGGGCACGGCACAGACAGGGCACGGTCCGGGCACGGCACCGCCCCGCACGGCCCGGCACGGTCCGGGCACGGCACCGCCCCGCACGGCTCGGCTCGGTCCGGGCACGGCACAGACAGGGCACGGCCCGCCCAGACTGTCACAGCTCATCCCAGGCACGGTTCAGCCTGGGCACAGCTCTGCCCTGGCACGGCACGGTTCCGTCTGGGTACGGCCCGGCACTGCCCAGCCGGGTCAAGGTCCGCCCTGACCGGCACGGCTCAGCCCGGGTACGCTCTGCTTGGTCGTCTTGGCCCGGCTCGGCTCGGTCCCGCCGGGGCACAGCCCGGCCCCGCTCTGCCCGTCCCGGTGCATCGGGCCACGGCCCAGCACGGCTCGGCTCGGCCCCGCCGCGGAGCCAGCCGGGGGATCCCAATCCCGAGCCAAGGAACGCAAATCCTGGCCCAGCCGGGCAGGGAAGGAGCGATGCCCCCGCTCCGGCATCCCCGGGGCCGTGTCCGATCCCCGCACGGAAAACCCGAATCCCTGAACCCTAATCCCTGGCGGCGGAGCCGCGATTCTGCTCCCCCCGCTCCCTCTCCCGGGCAAACAGACGGACACAGCCGATTTCAACCTCCAGGAGCGGGAATTCCGGGGAACCCGCCCCGCGGGCCCCGCCACGCGTCTGTTCGGAGATGCGGCCCGGCCGGGGTCCGCCGGGACACCGCATCCTCCGCACGGCCGCAGCTCAGAGCCTCTGCAGAACCGGCCGGCGATCCCGCATGGAATGGGGACATCTAGGGGACCCCCCCGGCGGTGCAGCCCGGAGCCATCGGGCTGGCCCCGCACAGACCCGCACCGCGCGGGTTTTGCCCCAAATCCACGTCCCAGCGCGCAGCCCGGGGCACGGGAACACTCTCCATCCTTTGCACGCTCCATCCTGAAGGATAATTCCAGCAAAACTCAGCACAGGCTCTCTCTTTCAGAACATCTGATCTTGGCGACGTCTTACAAGTTCCCTGACAAATAATTCCCTAGAACGTTGGGCTGATTGTCATCTTTCCCCATCCTTGCTGTTAAAAAAAAAAAAACAAAAACAAAAACCCTGAGTATTTCCAGCTCCTAGATGTTGATTGAAAGAATCACCTGAGCAGTAAATGCTCCTAAAAACCAGACTGGCATTAAAGCTCTCAAATGCTCTGTGTGATGTTTTGGGAAGGGACACACAGGACTCTGCATCACCTGGGATTTAAAACCAGGCATCAGTGACATTACAAACATTGCACTTCAGATGTTCCAACCACAGCAGCACTCTGTAATATTAATTAGCCAGCAGCTTGGTTAATTCAGGGCTTGGCAATTCCCTAGAAAGCTTCCAGACACAGCTCTGTGTCCTCCCTGCTGCTCTGGGAGGTGACAGTGGCCTGGCTGCTCCCGAGGGCTGTGGGGCTCAGGGGACCTGGCACAGCCACCAAGATCCATCTCAGCTCTGCTCGAAGCTGCTCCTTCCCCCTTGCATTGCCTCCTCCCCGGTTTGTGAGGCAGACAAAGCTCCACGAGCCTCCAGCCCTGGCAGGATTTGTGCCATTCCTGTCCCCCGTGTCCCAGCAGGGTGTGAAGCCCCCAGGCCAGGCTGTCCAGCACCACAAGCAGGTCCTGGCGCAGGGAGCACAAAATCCACGTAGGAAAAACCCCAGCCAGCGCTGCAGGAATCCTTCCAGCTGTGCCAGATGCCAGGGGCACGGGGCAGGAGGGGATTTCTGGCTCACTGGAGCTCATTCCTGGGTGCTGCACATGTAATCCTTTCCCAAACCCATGCTCCACGTTGAGAAGCATTGTTTTTGTTTTTTGTCAAAAGTCCTCCACATGAGGTTTTTTTCAACCCCTCACCCACTGGTTCAGTGCTTCCCCACCTCATGCTGCAGTTCTTCAATCTATTTGAAGATATTTTCAAGATGGTTTTGGTGCTCCAGCCCAGATGATCCCTCTTCCTACCACTGGCAGAGATTTAAGGGTGGCAGAATCAGCCCAAGCTGCAGGTTTTTTTTTTTTTTTTTAGCATGGGCAGTTTGTCCTCTGTGCTCACACTTGGGGGAGTTTGAAATTCTGGAGCTGGTTCAGTTCTTCCTCTGCGCTGCACTGGAGGAGATTAAAGAGGACTGAAAATAATTGTTAAAAGTGACACCTTCAAAAGAAAAGTGCTTCTGGTTTGTTGGAGAAGTATTTTTTTTCCTCCAGTGGTGGGGTGGGAAAGAAGGTGGGAGAAGACGACAGGAAGAGAAGACAGGCAGACAGCCATGAGCACCTTCACATTTCCTCTGGGCAGAAATCACACGTGGCTCTCTCATAAATCATCTTATTAATACTGTCCGTGAATTCTGAGCAGCATCTCGTGTCTGTTCCGGGGTATTAATTGCCTGTGCAGCCTGACTGGGAGCAGTGGGCATTTCAAATGAAATAAATCCTGCTAATTATTGCTCCCAGCTTCGTGCAGGCAATGCCTGAGAGCTCGGGGGAAGTTTTATTGCTTTCTCCAGGATGGACCGACCTGAATAAGGATCAGATCCTGCTGCTCCTCCACCCACTGGGCTGGAATGCTGTGGGGAGGGAGAGGGGTGGTAAAGCCAGGATTACCAAAGCTCAGCTTTGATGTTGGGCATGACCCAGGATCAACACTGGGGGTGTCCCCTGTGGGATCTGGGGAGGAGGGGGAGGAGGCAACCATGGGCGTGGGAGGGATGGGAAAGGAACTCTCAAAGGAGAGCTCCAGGATGAGCAGAGGGATGGAGCAGCTCTGCTGGGAGGAAAGGCTGGGAGAGCCGGGATTGTTCACCTGGGCAGGAGGAACTTCGGGGTGACACAATTGTGACCTTCCTGAGGGAGCTGCAGGAAAGATGCAGAGAGACTTTACAGGAGGCTGCAGCGACAGGATACTGGGAATGGCTTCCCAGTGCCAGAAAGGAGATTTAGATGGGATATTGGGAAGGAATTCTGTCCTGTGAGGGTGGGCAGGCCCTGGCACAGGGTGCCCAGAGCAGCTGGGGCTGCCCCTGGATCCCTGGCAGTGCCCAAGGCCAGGCTGGAGCAGCCTGGGACAGTGGGAGGTGTCCCTGCCCATGGCAGGGCTGGCACTGGATGAGCTTTAAGGTCCCTTCCAACCCAAACCATTCCATGGCTCTGGCAGCAGCTTTGGAGCCTGGCTGGTGTCAGTTGCTCTCCCAGCACATCCCAAAGCCAGCAGCAGCAGCAGCTGTGGCTCCCTGGCAGGAAGCAGCAGGATTCTGGCATTTCCTGCGCCTGGGAGAAGCGGGAGGTCCCATTTATTGTCTGGATGTGAGCACTGCTTGCTGTTCCACGTGCTCTTCCCAGGCAGGAAATCAGTATATTTGCTGATATATTACAGTATTATATTATATATTACATTATTATATTAGTGTATATATATATATATATTTATGTATTATATTACAGTATTATAATGTAATATAATTACAGTATTATATTAATACTGTAATACAAAACAGTATTATGGTCTGTTACTCAACCTTTCTGCCCTCAACAGAGCATCTCCACCTGCTCCAGGGCACAAGGGAGATCACCTCACCTGCTCCTCCTTTCTGCTGCCAGGTCCCTGGGTTATTGTTTTTATGGAGAATTCTCCTCTTTGCCCACCAGAGTCTCCTCTTCAGTTATCTGTCGGAGGTGGCTGTACCTCAGCCCTGCAGGGTTTGCAGCCCCTGCCCTGGCAGGAACCAAACCCCCCATCTGTCGGAGTCCAGCACATCCCTCTGGCTGCCCTGGCTGGCTCCAGACCCTGGCAGGGGGCTCAGAGACCCTGGCAAGGACTCAAAAACGCCTGTGGCTTCGATTTTAGCCTGTGGGAAAAGCTGCCAAGTCTGTGTGAGGAATTACAAGCCACAAGGGTTTGAGAAGTGTAATGGGTGAATTGACACAGGGTGGAAAAGTGGAATTTTGGGGTTTTTAGAATGGGGTTCAAGGGGACAAGATGGAGGAATTTGGGCGTGTCCTGACCTTCTTCTCCTTTGTCTTGTCCCCCATGTCTCGGTGTGATGGTGACACTTTTCTGTTGGTTTCAGGTAGACACACACTGTCTGACACAGGGGATGGGAACTGGCACATTACTGTAAATATAACACACGTAATTTCTGATATAAAATGTGAGCACCGCCCGGCAGGGCAGGCAGACTGCCATGGCTTCTGTCCTGGATGGACCTCAGCAGGTCAGAGAGAGAATGTTACAGATAAGGGAAAATAAACAACCTTGAAACCTCGATCTTACACATTCCAGCCCTCTTCTTCAGCTGCCGGGCTGGGAACAGGGACTTTTACAATCCTGGGGTCAGCCCAGCACTGAGACCCCAACACCCATCCTCTGGACAGTTCTACAGCCCTCCCAGGATTCTTTCCAGCCCCAAATCCTGTTGTTGCTGCTGCCTGCTTCAAAGGCCACTTCCAGCAGGGGCTTGCCCCAGCTGCGGAGGCTCCTCCCAGCAGCGCACAATCCAGATGTTGTGAATCACTCCAACATCTGCACCTCATCTCCAAGGGCAGAGCAGCAGCCAGGGAGGTGCTCTGGGAGCCAGGAACAAGTTTGGGATGAGCCCCAGGCAATCAGCTGGAATTGATTTCTCCTGAGTCAGCCGGGAAACTCTTTTGGAGAAGGGGAGGAGAGCCCGGATTTGGGGTCTTTCTCTGGAATAACTCCTGGTGGGCAGGGCAACCTTGTGAGCTGGGATCTACCTCCTCTCCAAAATTAACAGCTGAGCTGCAGGGAATCCGAAATGTTTGCAGTCTCCTGCTTGGACCAAAAGCGACAAAAAAAACCAACCAAAAAAAAAAAAACAACACCAAAAAAAACCCCAACAAAACAAATAAAAAAAAAAAAACCCAAACCAAACAAAAAAAAAAAAAAAAAACAAACAAAAACCACCAAAAAACAAAACAAAACAAAACAAAAACCAAAAACAAAACAAACCAAACCAAACAAAAAAAAAACAACAACAAAAAAAAACCAACAAAAACAAAAAACCACCAAAAAACAAAACAAAACAAAACAAAAAACAAAAACAAACCAAACCAAAAAAAAAAAAAAAAAAAAAAAAAAAACACAAAAAAACCCCAAAAAACAAAAACAAGAGGGATCCTGGAGAGCCTCCCAGCAGGAGCAGACTCCTGGGAATTCTTCACCCAGGAACGACACGGTCTCACCTGCCTGACCCCACGGACTCAGCTCCCACCCAGTAGCAATTCACAACGTGAATAAATAGCAATTTACAACATGAATAAATAGCAAGTCACAAGGTGAATAATCCAGAGCTGCTGCCCGGCACTTCCCTGGGGTTTGCCCTTTGAGGAGCAGGGATTGCTGCAGCTGCACATCCCCGGGGCTGGTGTTGGTGTCAGCTCCCCCCTGAGCTGCCCCTCCTGCCCCCTGAGCCCCCCCAGTGCTGCCCCCGCAGCCAGACTGGTGTGACTGGGGCAAACTGGGCTGGCTCACTGCCAGGGGCAGCTCCTGCTCCACAGCCCCTAAAAAATCCCTGCTGGAGTGCTGAGGGACAGCCCAACACCAGGAAACGCCTCGTTAACGAGCCCACCTAATTAAGGCCATGTGGAGAGAAGGCAAGAGAGGCAGTTTTGTCTTTTTTGCTGAATATTGGCCGTTCACCCCGCGGATTTATTCCCCCTGTCACCTCTCACACAGCCCAGGACACCACAGAGCCCCCTCCAAAACGCTGGAGTTTCCCTAAGGAAGCAGGATGGCTGCAGCACGAAGGATTAAATTAAATTAAATTAGAAATTCAATTCCAAAATTCCAGCCTCCCTGGCCTTCCACAACTGCTCCGAGTCTGGGCTTGGAGCAACCTGGGATAGTGGAAAATGTCCCTGCCCGTGGAAAAAGTTTGGAGCAAGAGGCTCTTTAAGGTCCCCTCCAACCCAAAGCACCCTGTGATTTTATGGAATGGCTGCATAATTTATAGTTTTCTTTAATTGATCCATATTCCCTTAAAATATGGATTAATTAAAGAAAATGATAAATTTTCTTTACAAGAAAATTGTAAAGGTGCAAGGCCTTTGCACCTTGTATTTTATGAATATCTTTTTAAAAAGGGGATATTGATAAATTAAAGACACTGTGTGTTCACACTCCCATATAAAAGGAGTAAAAATGATGTATCTGACATCTGTAGAGGGAAAATTTCCAGGAAAATCACGACCTTGATTGTTTGTAACTCACACCCCAAATTCTACAGTGAAATTACCCTAATTTCTTGGATTTTATTTTAAAAAATGGAAATATTTAGCTGTGGCCTACAAAGAATTATCCCTACTCCTCTGATACCTCTGGTGGTTAATCAAGACTATAAAAGTGCTGACCTGAATTAAGACAAAGTGTCAGGAAATGTAATTACAGGACAATTACCCAGATCCATTATTTTCCTTCGGCAAGGAGCTGATCCCCAGAGCCAGGCACATCTCCAGGCCCCGCATTCTCCGCGGATTTCACACCTTGCCTGCAAGATAAAACCTTGTCACACACCCAAATTCACATTACAACGCGTCCCTTAGGGGCATCAGAGGTCATGGAGAAATTGGAGAATTGCAGCTCCCAGCCAAAAGCCCCACTGAAGGAATTTCAGGAGGAAAAAGAACACTGAGTGTATTTCTTAAGCCGTGGCATGGCTGGGATTATTCTTATTTTTTAAATGCAAGGGAAAAAAAATGTTTAATTTTTTTTGCTTTGTTTTGTTATAAATACAGGGAATTTGCACAGCGTTTCCACTGGAAATCCAGGGTGGTTTGCTCTCAGCAGTAAAAGATCTTCCCTAGGATAAGAAATAATTTATCAGCCCGGAGACAACCCGTGAGGTGTTAATAAAGTACCAGATAAAAAGCCATAAAGCAGTTTGGAAGTTACCTGGCGCTTTCAAAGCAGGGTAAAATTGGAATTCTGGAATTCTTCCCTGAGCAGTGAGGGGGAAAATATTAAAAAGCCTGTTTGACACGAACATTTGATTCTAAAAGCGTTCCGAGAAGTTATAGGGGAAAGAACCAGCCCCGTCCCTGGAATCCCCCCCACCCTGGGTGTTTCCTGGGGCAATCCCAAATCCAGCGCCAGATCCCAAGGAACAGGAACGCCAATCCCACAGCACGGACACGCACACGCCAGGGCTTTTACCATAAAAATGAAGGTATTTATTCAAGAAGTACAAATTTGATGGTACCAGCCATCTTTGAAAGCCATTCCCATGAGGCAGAGAGGACACGGAGCCGAGTCCCTTGCTCAGAGCACACGGAAGCAAAGTGTCACCAAGTGCCACCGCCGCAGTCCTGGCCAGCGTTGCTCAAATCCACCTCTTTTGAAACATTCCCTGGACTTGAGAGGCACAAATAAGGGTTTTAAGCCAAGACCAGTTTGTTGTTTTAATAAAGCCACCAGCTCCAATTTCTCTTGTTTTCCATTGCCTGAAATTGTCTCCAGCCTTTGGAGCGGATTCCGATTTCCTAACGGGGAGAAAAGCAAAAAAAAAAAAAAAAAAAAAAAAAGGGATCTGGGAGTGAGCAGGTGCAGGATTTTCTGGAGCTCAAGATGAACGAGAGGTTTTAAGGCAGGGGTCAGGATGTGAAGTTGTCTCTTTGCCCCGTGGCTCTGACTGAGTGGTCTTCACGTGGAAAATGCAGAAATCCAGAGCTCCCCTGGAGCGACCCCGCGAGCGTGGCCCTGCTCGGAGGGTCGGGACGAATTTTCCATGGAAAATCCAGCAGTTGGGTAAAAGTCTCAAAGTCCACTTTAAGGAGCCTTTTGGTTAAAATATCTCATTTTCCAGCTGCCTGCCTGGTGTAGGCTCAGCAAAGTGTCCCCCTTTGGGAAGGAGAGCTCCAACTCCATCCCTACGGAGGATCCACGCGGGTGGAATTTGGGAGAGGAGAGGCACCCACAGCAATCCCAACCAATTCCTGGGCAGGGAAACCTTGGAGCAGATTTGTGCATCCAAACCACCACGAGGGTTTGTGGCTGCAGAGGGAACAGCAGGACATTCATCAGCTGGGGAGGAAACACAAACGTGGATTTTGGGAAATGCAGCCCCGAGGCTTCCCAGGGAATCTGCAAGGGCAGCCACGACATCCAGGGGGTTTGGAGCAGGCTTTGCTGTTTTCCAGGGAAGCTGCAGCGTGGACAAAGCTCATCCCCACAGCCAAGGCAGGGTTTTTTTTAAAAACCACCTTTCTCAAGCACCTCTAATCCCACTCCAGAAAAGTCCCAGAGCTTCCAGCTACAATCCAGGATTTGATTACAGGGAAGGGCAAAAAAAAAACCCGAAAACAAACAAACCAAAAAAAACAACAAAAAAGCCCCTTTTCCTAACACAGACTACTTTCATTTCAAAGTAACAGGATCTGAGCAGCACAGGGAAAAAGCCAAAAAAAAGAAAAATTCCTTTTTTTTTTTTTTTTAAAAATGTAAACATTCTCTGCATAAGGTGCAGGGTCTCGGATGTCTGTACAGGAACATGGAGAAGTTTGGAAAAGAGAGCTCCAGAGCCAGAAATGCAGCTGCCCTTTCCATTTCTGAAGCATCACAGACATGGAGAAACGTTCAGCATTCACTTTGTCAACACCTACACAGCAAAAATGCTTCCAGAACTCCATGGCTAAAAGCATCCTACCATTGTAACAAAGAGTATTTTTGTATTTTTAATACTTCCAAAAAAAAAAAAAAAAAAAAAAAAAAAAGATTTTACATTATTTACTAGCAATGGATATATATGCAGAAGCACATCACACTACAGCAATATTTTATCAAGTTATCATTGACCTTCACCAAACATTATGCACAGTTGCTCCAAAGATTCCCTCTTTCCTCTCCTCCCCAGACTTTCTGTGGAAGGCAAAGAAAAGCTGGGGTTGGTTTGGTTGCTCCTGGGTTGAGGTTTTTCGGTGTTGTTACACCCCAAATTCAAGGTGTCTATTAAAAACCCAACTTATCACACCACCAATTCATTTTCCAAAACACTCCCCAGCTCCAGGGAAGCAAAGGCTTTCAGAAAATGAATCCCAAGCTGTGTTTTGTGTGGAGGACCCCAAAAACTGCGATGCAGGCAGGGACGTTTGGGGGGCTCTGAGGGAGCAGCTGTCACTGGGGTGGGGAAAAAGACCCTGAGCATCCTTCTGCAGTGGCCCAAATGGACCTGCAGCACACCTGGGGCTTTTTTGGGGCTCCCTGGCCCTGGCAGGCTCAGGTGTTTGTGCCTCTCTGCCCTTCAAGCTCTTCAGGAGTGCGACTTTCATCAGGTCGTCGCTTCTGGCTCGGGCAGAAGTGACGAGAAAGAGTAGAAAAATCTGAGCTGTGTCAGAGCTGTCACTGACAGGGTAAAAAAGGCTCTCCTGGTATCAGTTCCCAGCCAGAGCTGAGCAGGAATGGCACAGAGAGGGGGGGGGGGGAATATAAAAATCTCAAATTGATTCCTCCTCGCTGGTGTCGTGTGCGTTAAAATTCTGGTAGAGCATTTATACCTCAGGGTCTGAGGGTGGGGACAGCACCCCAAGGGCCAAAACCCAGCCAGGACATGCTGCCAGCACCCTCCTGCTGCAACCCAGGCGTTCTCCATCCTCTCCTGGGGTTCTCCATCCTCTCCTGGGGTTCTCCATCCTCTCCCCAGCAGCCACCAGCCCCCACGGGAGAGCCCCTGTTCAGTGCCACTTCAGCCACTCCAATGAATTTCCCTCCCTCAGGGGACACCCCCTCTGCCCCAAAACTCATCCCCGTGCTCTCAGCCTCCTCCCCTGCTCTGGAATCTGCACCAAACCCCAGCTTTTAGGGCAAACTCAATCATTTTGAGACACAAATGTATCTCTGTTATGTCACAATTTCCAGTTCTGTACGTGGCCCCGTCAGCCATGTGCCTTTACAGCTTGTTGCTGATATTTTTAACAGCTATTTTGAGATTCAAAGTTCTTTCCTAATAGAAATCTTGTAAAATTGTGTTTCTGCAGGGTGTGTGCTCAGTAGTGCTGCCACTTTATACAGAGAGGGTCAAACTCTTCACTGTCACCTCCAAAAGCATTTTACCATTGAATTCTTTCAGGTTTTGATATGTGATGAAGGAGGGGGAGGCTGTTACAGAGAATTTTCATGAACAAAGTCTCTGTTCTACTCAGAACTCCCTCACAACACGGCCTTCAGAGCATCACCTTTCCTCCCTGCCATAAAAGCAATTAATATAAACCATGATCATGTGGAACAGTGTCGTGAAACGGAGCCTCTGCCAGCTCAGAGCAATCCCAGCCCCAGCATCTCAAAACCAGCACCTGGTGACAAATTGCCTGAATGGAAATAGAAATAATAATAATAAAAAAAAAAGGATCCTACAAAAATAAAAAATAAAAATTAAAAAAAGTGGTGTTTTAGTGTTCACAGCTCCAGGTTTGCTCCTCCTTAATCTGTCAGAATTTCCCCCCCTTTCCAGGAGGGACTGCAGGGAAATGACACCATAAAGAGCATTTATCCAGACATATAAATTGTGCCTTATAAGACAAGTAGTGTCTTACTGGCATGATCCCATCTTTTGCCCAGAGAAAACCCAAGAGAGATTTTTTGACTTGTTTATGTAGCAAATATTTCCCTCTCCCCTGGAATGCAAAAGATTTGGCTGCAAAAAAACCTCAAGTACAGTAAATCAAATTGGCTTTAAAAAAACTCCACAACAGAAAACTTGTTCTAGGTTAGTATTGATCAGCTCACTTTCACCTTTAAAAATAAAGGAAAAAAAAAAAAAGAAGAAAAAAGAAAAGCAAAGCAAGTCACTTTGGTGATGATGAGAACAGGGAACTCATTTTCCTTTCTACAGCTCTGCCACTGCATTTCAGGCATCCTGTACCAAGTGGGGCCAGTGGAGCTGTCAGAAACCCTCAGGTTTGATACAAAATGAGGACCAAAAAAAGCTGTATTTGGGTGGGGTGGGAAATGCAAACGAAACGTGGCTCTGTTTCCCAACCATCAGTGGAATTCTGCTTCCACCTGCTGGGATGTCCCTGATCATCCTGACTCTGGTGCAAGCACTCCCTCGGAGTTTCTGAGCGCCAGAAATTTGATTTCTATGGAATTACTGAAGGAGCAGAAGTTCAAAATTGTCAAGGGAATCTCCCAGTTTCACTTAATTCACAGAGGGAAGACAGAAACCAGGGGGAAAAAAAAAAAAATCTGCCATTCCCACATTAAGAGCACATTTGACTTTGGAAGAAGTGATTTCAATGATGGCTTAAACCCCAAGCAAACAGAAATGATTAATGATGATTAAAAGAGCAGGGCCTTGATCTCCAGCAAAGGCAGGGGTGCAGAGCAGCTCCAGTGGGGGAACAAAGTGCATCCCCCAACCCCAGCAGGGTCTTTGAGACTCCAAAAGGATTTGTCATCTGCTGCAGGGCCCCCGTTACATTCTGGAGGGTCAGCACGGGCTGGGCCACGCTCTGTGCTGGTGAGGCCACCCCAGCTGTCCTGGAGAGTCACCACAGCTCCAAGGCTGGCTCCCAGTGACACCCCAAAAGCTGGCAAGTGCGTGCTGCTGCATCCTCACCATCCCCGTGCTCGGAGCCCTGCAGGGAAGCGTGGGGAGCTGCGCCCCATCACACCTGGTGGGCTCACCTGGCCCAGGGCTGCTGTGGCACACGGGGGCTGCCCCTCAGAGAGCAGCACTCACCTGAGCACAGCCTCTGTGACCTGAGGGGCAGCAATGCAGCAGGCACAGGCTC
This sequence comes from Vidua chalybeata, assembly GCF_026979565.1. NCBI lineage: Eukaryota > Metazoa > Chordata > Aves > Passeriformes > Viduidae > Vidua > Vidua chalybeata. The sequence continues at coordinate 16,613,875 of NC_071544.1, forward strand.
AGGTGCCCACGAGGCGGGAGGCTGGAGCAGGTAAATTACAGTACAGAGCAGGCAGGGCTGAGTTATTGCCTGAGGCAGTGGCACAGGGCTGCACTGCCACCTTGGAATGTACAACTGCTCAGTCTGAGCAGCACCAGCAGCTGCCAGAGAGCAAAGCCCAGCCCAGCTCCACTGCCCAGGGCTGGCTGTGCCTCATCAGAGGCCGGGCACACCCGGAGGGATCCCCGTGACCACCGGGCTCCTTCCTGCAGGAACTGTGTGTGCTGCTGATATGGAACTGGATACATTGATTCCGTTTCAAGTTGGCTTTTTAAATAAAAGTGCTCTCTGCTGCTCCGGCCTCGTGGATGGGGACACCACTGACACTTCCAGGACCATTACATATCTGTATAAAGTGAAGAACAATCTCTTCCCTCCCTCTTTTCCCTTCCCTTCCTTTGCCCTTGCCCCGTTCCTCTTGCTGTCGTGCTCAATACGAGATCAGGCAAACCCCAGAGGCCAGGTTACATCTTTACGTTTTTGCAGATCTCCATCACAGATGGAATTTTTTGCTGGTCATTCCTTGCAACCCATCCACGAGCAGGACAACCCCAAAAAGAAGAGAGGGCAGTGAAAACAAAACCCCACAACAGAGACGCGGGAGAGAAGAGCCAACAAACGAGCAGAAATCAGTTTTCCACCGGGGTGGGATTTGCTAAGGGCTGGCTCACGATGACTTGCACCACGTAGTCCTTTGGGATTTTCAGCTCCTCCAGTTTCATTTTGTCTGCCAGGGGTCTCCCAGAGAAGAACCAGCGCTGGCTGCCCGGCTCCACTCCCTCCACGGCGTGCAGCCGCCGCTTCATGTGGTACACGGTGTCCATGCTGCGCACCTGCAGCTTCAGGTCTTTGCCCGTGGACAGGCGCAGGCGGAGCTGGCACTCGTGCCCCGAGTTGGGAGGGGGGTCAGGAATATCCAGAGTCTCCAGGTCACCCTTCTCCTCGATCATGTTGATGGGTGGGGCAAGGCAGTACACGGGGAGCTGGTAGCGGTTGCCCAGTTCATCGTAACACTCCGTAAGAGCACCTTGAGGAGAGAAGAGGGGGAAAAAATCAGCGGGAATTTGTCTTCACAGAGAGCAGCAGGCACAGCTTTCCCAGGCATTGTGCTGGGGAAGGCTGGGAAAGAGAAAAGAATGATAAACAATTCTTATCTTCCCTCACTACACCTGTTACTGTACACATGTAGAATGTGTTACAGAGATTTGTTTACCAAAGGGTGATTTCTTCATTAGCCACTAGTGACAGTGTTCAGATTCATTTGAATCTGGTAAAATTTATCAATCTGGTTGGCAAGGGCAGTAAGTTTTTATTAATAGTGTAGTATAAAAGCAATTAACCAGCCTTCTAGAATCATAGTCAATGCTAATTATTATTAGTGGGGACCCTTCATACAACAGGAATTCCTGGCACATTTCACACTGGAGTGGTCACTCTGGGAAGTTTCACCCTGCTCTTCAACCACCCAAGGGGTGAGGTTGGAATTCAGGCTTTAAAGGACCAGACAAAAATCATCAATGCCCCGCCCTTGTTTGCATAAAGACAAAAATCATCAATGCCCCGCCCTTGTTTGCATAAAGAAGCTCAGGGTTGGCATAAAAGCAAACAGCCCCGAAAAGCCAAACACCCAGATAAACCAGGATAAAGTCCCAAAGCAGGGAGGAGGGATGAGGATGTGCTCCCCTGTGTCACTTCAAGGAGGAATCTTTCAGCAGCAGCAGGGCCAAGGTTCAGGACACTCAAATGCCGCTTGGAGCGATTCCAGCAGGCTGAGCCCGAGCTGTGAAAATGCAGGAGAGCGCCGTGAAAGGAGGACTTTGTAACTTCTCAAACATCCCCAGATTGCTGGAATGGTTCTTACAGGCCTCGTGTTTTAGTGAGCGCTGCCAGGACAAACAAACACGGCCACCCAAGTCCTGCAGCTCCATCACCACCGCAGCCACGACACCCAGCACGGATCTTGGATTTCCGCAGCATCTCTGAGTCCCACAGGCAAAGCCCTGGAGTGTCAGGAGGGATTTTTATTGCCCTGAACTCCCTTGGGATCATCTGCATAACCCGGGTGCTCAGGAATTCTACCACATGCTGAAGTATCAAATCCAGGCTGAGTTTTTCACAGTGTAACTTTATAAAAGAAAAGATTTTACTTTCTAAAATAGATTTCAAGTACTAGCCTAGAAAAGGAGCAGCACATTTTCAGTGCTGTTCTAAGAATTCAAGGCAGAGAAGGCTGAAAGCAGAGCCAGGGAAACTGAGGAAGCTGCATCCCAAATCCCAGCAGGAATCCTTTCTCAGTGTGGTTAAACCCCCTCTCCCCTGGTCTGAATTTACCTGTAGAACCAATTTCCACATTTTTGCCCCTAGAGGGGCACAGTCACTTGCCAAATTACCCATCCTTGTGGAGCTGGGCATGTTTGAAGAGGAGCCAAAAAAACCTCTTTGACTCTGCTCTGCACACAGCAGCCAAGTGTTCTTTGTTAGAAACTAAGGGGGGTTTTTATTTGGAGTTTTTTTTTTTTCATGCTGACACTGAGTTGTCTTAAACTTTGCTGTTTGATCAGCAAAATTACCACAATATGAAATTATAACTCAGGGATATGTGGTGTCACCCAGCCCAGTGTAACAGCAGCATCTTCTGGTGCAAATCTTTTGGATAGTAATCCTCTTTTTTTTTTTAAGGATAATTTGTGTTTGCAGAAACACACAGAGAGAAAGTAATTCAAAAGATCAATGTTTTAGGCTTTCTGTTTGTTCAGGTAGCACCAAGGCATCTGTGCCCTGAGATTTATGAGAGAACAAAACAAAAAAAAGGAAATTAAATTATATAACTGCATCAACTCTGAAATTAATGAATTTCAGAGCAAACCAACTCTTATCAAAGCTGTGCTGGACCAAAACTCTTCTATGGTTCTTTGCCATTTACAGACCCAAGCCTGGAGTTCCCACACTTCAGTTTTGTTTCATGTCACTCCTCATCTATTTGCTAAATGTCACAGGACTAAATTCCAGACATAGAAACAAGTTTACTGCTAAAACCAGGCCAAAATCCAAACCTCAACAGCCTTTCGACGTAGCTAAAGCAGCTAAAATTGCTTCAAAAGCCATTTCTCTTCAAAAGAATGCATCAGCTTCAGAAGAGCACCCCAAAGAGTTAATTTTAAATAACATGGGGGGAGCTTGCTGAGGAATTCATCATTTATCTGGTGGCCCAGCTGAACTAACAAGGAGGTCAGAGCTGATGCTATAAACACTGGATTCCTTAATCATCATCAGATAAGCAATATTAAAACAAATCCTCTCAAACAGCAGCTAACTTGGAGGGCTGCAGCTAAAAAAAAAATTAAATAAATAGAAAAAGGCACAGCAGAGGAAAGCTCTTGCCAGTAAAACCTCACAGTCCCATCCCAGACTGAGAAATGGTTTCTACCAAACTGGAAATGTAAGAACAATTATTAAACCTCCCCAGTAATCCCAGTGTTCCATTCATCCTGGTGAAAATGTCCCCTGTCCCAAGTCCCCAAACATCCCAACTGGAGAGCACGTCCCAGCATTGCTGTTCTAACTGAAAATCACACAAAAAAAATCAAATATCCCAACTGAAGAACAAGTCCTAGCATTGCTGTTCGAACTGAAAATCACAAAAAATCAAATATTCCAACTAAAGAACAAGTCCTAACATTGCTGTTCTAACTGAAAATCACAAAAAATCAAATATCCCAAATGGAGAGCACATCCTAACATTGCTGTTCTAACTGAAAATCACAAAAAATCAAATATCCCAACTGGAGAGCACATCCCAGCATTGCTGTTCTAACTGAAAATCACAAAAAATCAAATATCCCAAATGGAGAGCACATCCTAACATTGCTGTTCTAACTGAAAATCACAAAAATCAAATATCCCAACTAGAGAGCACATCCTAACATTGCTGTTCTAACTGAAAATCACAAGAAATCAAATATTTCAACTAGAGAGCACGTCCCAGCATTGCTGTTCTAACTGAAAATCACAAAAAAAAAAATCAAATATCCCAACTGGAGAGCACGTCCCAGCATTGCTGTTCCAACTGAAAATCACAGCACAGGAAATCAAATATCCCAACTGGAGAACATGTCCTAACATTGGTTTTTTTGTGATTTCCAGTTAGAACCCCAAACATCCCAAGCAGAGAACACCTCCTAGCATTGCTGTTCTAAGTGAAAAGCAAATTTCTGATCCTTCCTGCAGGATAATGGACCACATTTAGCTGGAAGGGGCACTAAAAGAATATCAAGTTTTTATGAGAAAGTGGAAATCAAGAAAGAAAGAAGCGTTTTTTTTAGGTTTTTCTGTTCCTCAGGCAAGCAGGGTCCTTCCAGCACAGGAAGGATGCAGCCTCCTCGTCGCTATTGGACACGAAATGAGCACACAGAAACTTGGTGAGTTCAAGAGAGAAAAAGACCCAATTTTATTTCTGACCTCACAATAGATAGAATTCCAGAGGTGAAGTGGATTGGAGGATGGAATTGCCACCTCTCCAAGCACACTGGTCAAACCAACAGCCCAAGAATGCAAAACAATCATTATTTACATGAATATGCGTGAGAAACTCTAGTGGAAATAGGTGAACATTATCAGAAGGCTAAAGTTTTATGAGAACTTTAAAACTTTCAAAAGAACTATAAAAGAAAACGCTTTCAAAAATCAGGGCAATACCTCCTCAAACCAGAGGAGGAAAAGGCAGCACAGAGATGCTCCCCACATCCCAGCTGAGCCTCATTTCCCTTCCCTGCTCCCCTTTCCTTCCCCAGAGCAGAGCAGGTTCAGATGCCAACGACTCAAGAATTGGACTTTTCACTGCTGGATCATCCCAAGAAACCTCTGGAAGGGGCAGATTCCAGGAGGAAAGCAGCAGGAAGGAAGGAAGAGTGGCAGACAATGCAAAAAAAGAAAAAAACCAACAGCAATTGGGATTATTTTAATATTTCAGAGCTAACACTGGCTTGGAGAGTGAGGGATTCTGGAAGAAGGCAGAGTTTTCCTGTTGGTTGGTATCCAGGTAGGAGACAGCTTGAGAATTTCAGAGGGAAAAATAAGCAGATGTGATCGTCAAGCATAAGGGAACGGGAACATTTTGAAATTAATTGCCTTGCCAGCCAAAAAAAACTTTGTTTTATGAAGATTATGAGGTTATTTCACTGGATTTAGAAAGGAAAACCCTAAAAAGGACTGGTTAAAATACTGCTTCCACCCCTAAGCAGTTCAGAGTTTGGACTTATCCTCCTGCAGGACCAATAATTTTAGAGCTCTCAACGACAGGAAGATCAACTTTTGCAGGAGTTCTAAAGTCAAGCAAATATGGTCACACTCACCTGAAAACACAAAAAGTTTTAATGCACTTGAAAATGGCATTTTGGCATTTCCTTAAGCTGCACACCCATTCTCTTCAGGAAAAGCAGGAAAATTCCTGTTTTCTCTCCATAAAGTGCCTTCTCTTTAAGTTTTAGAGCAATTTTGAGGAGCATTGCTCAGAAACACCCAAAACTTAAGAACTGAGCAGATTTCCATTTTATTTTTCCCCTTCTCTCAGACAGATTTGCTGCAGGAAGAGAAATTAAGACAACACAAGCCAAAATGTAGTCTCACTGCAGCGAGACTCAGCTAATTTAAGGAGACTGTCTGTGTATAACACATTTGCCCAAGGAACAGCTGGTTCAGTTGTTTTTCTGACTGAAAATCTCCATTCCAAAGCCAAGCTGAGCCTGGATTGCTGAATAAATTGGGGATAGTAGAGCTCTCACCTGTGGAGTATTGATTTGGACCCAGTATAAATCACTGATGGCTGAAATTCAGAAGGAAAACAAAGAAGTCTCTGGGTTTTACAGCAGAGCAGTTCCTGGAGAGCAAAGATGAGGCAGAAAAGCTGAGTTATCTCTTCATCTTTATTAGCTGTTGATTCTAGGTCTGAACTGGGAAATACAAGATTTTATAAGGAAAAAAAAAAAATGCCTGTGCTGAGCACGTGGGAGAGGTGGAGGGAGGCTCCTGCAGAATGGGAGCGGGGCTGGGACAAGAGCAAACACGCAGTGCTGCGGTCCACTCACCTCCAGGCAGCCCAAACTGGGAGGAATTCCCACCAAAAAGTTCTCCCTGGCTTAATCCCAGCAGGAACTGCTCAGCTCATCCCTGGAAGTGTCCAAGGATGCTGTTACCAGAGTGGCTTTGCTGTTTTCCAGAGGGAAATTTGTGGGAATACCCGTGCAAGTCAGTGCCTTGCACGGTGTAGAGAGAACAATAAAGAATTAATGGTGTGGGGGAAACACTTGATAATAAAGCAGCCATATGAACCCCCTCCTGTGCACACTGAATTTCCATGGGTTATGCAGATCTGAACTGCCAGAGAGCTCCTGGACAGACAGAGGTGCAGTCTGGATCCTGAGGCAGGGCACAACTTTTCTGCTCTCATCCCCACCCTGCCTCTGTCACTGCAGCTCCTCAAAGAACGGGTTTGCAGATAATGAGCTTGAAGCATTTAATAATTCTCATTTCAAATCCACTGAAAAACAGCTCTTCCATTATGGGAACATTATTGGGCTGGCTCCATTCCACGCTGGAGAACAACTCCCAGAGGCAGCAGGAGATCCCAGGGCTCCAGGAGCTGCTTGGTGAGCAGGACCAGCTCATTCCCACTTGTGACACCCAGGGACTGAAATTGAAAAGAGGGGGGAAAAAAGGAGACTGACAGCCTTCCCAACCTCAAGCAGCCTACCCAGCTGCTTTTCCTGCAGTCACAGAATGGTTGGGGTTAGAAGGGACCTCTGGAGATCACCCAGTCCAGCCCTTCCCAGGCAGGGCCACCTGGAGCAGGTGACACAGGAACACACCCAGGTGGGTTTGGGATGTCTCCAGAGAGGGAATTCCACAACCTCCCTGGGCAGCTGCTCCAGGGCTCTGCCACTCTCCACAGAAAGCAGTTTTTCCTCATGCTGTAATACCAAAATAATACTTTTAAAGAGCAAATCCCAGTTGGAGAATGCAACCAAAGATCCCTCAGGTGCATCGAAGCCATCCTGCCCCAAACTAAGCCCACAGAGGGCAGGGCCTGTCCAGAGAAATTGTGGCTGCCCCACCCCTGGAATTGTCCAGGGCCAGGCTGGAAAGAGCTAGGACAGTGGGAGGTGTCCCTGCCCAGTGGCACTGGATGAGCTTTAAGGTCCCCACCAACCCAAATTTTGGGAAAAGCCTGCTGCACACGTGCCAGGTGCATCGCTGGGCTTGCTGATCCTCTCCCTTCATCACAGCACAGCAGCAGCATCGCTTCACTCATTAGCACTAATTAACTAGGCTGAGGGTGAAAGATAATTAACACAGTCTTGTGAAATAGAGGAATCTCTGCACTAGCTAAACGAGCCACTTTTGTTCAGATTTTAGCCACAGCTCCCAGCTGTGCATCCCTCACCGTGCCCCATGTGCTGGAGCAGGGAGAGCAGAGGGAACAGGGATGGGACACTTTGGAAAGGGGTGCTCAGGGAACCAAATCCCTCAAAATTCCTCTTAGAAATGCACACCAGTGCCAACAGCAGCAGTGGCAATCCTGGCAGAGGAGCTGGGATCTGTCACCCTGCCTCACTCACCTGATGGAGACCAGGGAAGAAGGGACCTACAGCAGAAAGCTCCAAATTTCCCAGCAGTGTAACTTCCACAAGCGACCTAATCCTCCCCTAAAACAGCTTTACCAGAGCTCAAATTCCTCCAGTCTGTGCAGTTCATTGGCTTTCCATCACTGGCTTTGATAAATAAAGTAATTATGCATTAATGCTCAGTAGTTGTCATGTTAACAACACCATATGTACTGCCACTTCCATATCCCTGTAAAACTTGGATCTAATATTGCATGGAAGGAACAGCTTCCAAGAGATATTCCATCAGGGTTCAAAGATGACAAGTCATTTTACTAATGAAGTATTCATCTACTACTCTGCTTTGCATGTCATGAAAATAGATGCCTGTCTAGACAGGCTTCTTAGATAAAAAATTTAAAATAAAATGGTTGGTAAAAGAGCTTCTCTGTGTACTCTCTTCATTTACATTTGCTGTTCTGCATTATCCAGCTTCTTCAAGGGGCTGGAGGGTTTTGGAGGAGAAAAGGAAAGCAGGATATCATCACCACCTGAGGCTGCACTGCATCCCTCCAAGCACAGCCACCCTGGCAGTGTTTGAAGTGCCCAGGTCACTGCTCGGGGTGAGGCTGAACTCACATTTACACACGTTGTCACTGCCTTGGGCACCGCTGATTTTTTTAGTCTGCTGCTCCTGTAAATCCAGAGGGAACACCTGGCACTCAGCATCCCAAATCCCAGAACTGGCATGGTTCAAATGGAAAAGCAAACGGGAGGGTCACGTTACACACGTGACAGAAATCTCCTTTTTCTTGCCAACCACAGACACTGACAGATTGTGTCCCTGGAAGTCTACAAAGTGCCACATCCAGGAATTCCTGGGACATTCCAGGGATGGGGATCTAACCCTCCCTGGGCAGTTCCAGGGCCTGAGCACCCTTTCCATGGGGAAATTCCTGCTGCTGCCCACCCTGAGCCTGCCCTGGCCCAGCCTGAGGCCGTTCCCTCTCCTCCTGTCCCTGTTCCCTGGAGCAGAGCCCAACTCCCAGCTCCAACCTCATTCCAGGGAATTGCAGAAGGAGAGGAGGCACAGACTGACCACGACTTGTTGGGATGTTCAATTAGCAACTGGCGACCACAGGACTCGAGCTCCTCCACCTCCTGTGCACTCCAGGCAGGGAGTTCAGCCTCCAAACAATCCCCTGCCTGCTCAAAACGAGATTTCAGAGAGTTTAATCTGAGCTCCAAGTGGATCTGGAGGGAAATTCGGGCTGATCCAGCACTTGTTAAAGCTCCAGGCAAAGCAGCAGCAGCAACAACCCCTCAGACTGAACAGCAAACAAATGTTGGCTCTGATGGAGCGTGGAGTGGTCTCCCAGAGCTGGAAAACTCCTCAAACTGAACAACTCTTCCCCACCTGTGTGCGACAGGGAGAGAAGGCAAGTGATGCCTTCAGTCTGAGCTCTCATGTTTTCCACACTCTGCACTGCATTGGTACAGAGCTCTGAACTTCATGTCAAGTGCCAGCAGCTCTCCTCACAGCTCAGGCACACACAACAATCCTTTTCCAGCCCACAACCAAGGACACCGCTGCAGCTTCAGCCCCAAAAAGTGCAAACAGCAGGGAATGGAGGAGAGCAGCCTGGGAGGGTGGGACTGCAGCACCTGGAGCTGGAATTGGACACTGAACCCCAACAGGGAAATGGACCCAAACTTATAAAAGTGTCAAAACTGGTGAGCAGGAGTCCATGTGGGGTGGAGCCACGGCCGGGCTCTTGCACTGCCCAGGGTGTGTCCTGTGAAGGCCTTTCCATAAATCCCAACTTTATTCCTGTGACTCTCTGCTCCAGGCAGCCTCTGAGGCAGCACAAAGGCATTTCAGAAAAGTGTTGCTCACTCCCCACACCAGAAAAGACAAACTGAAACCAAAGGCAGGAAATCGAGAGGCAAGTGCTGCAGGGGCAGGGACTGGAGAAGAGTCCAAGCAGTTATGCTGACAAAACTCCTCAAAATACCTTTCAAACCACCAGATATTTAAGGACAACAACAGCAGGACGGAGCCATCCTTTAATAAATCATTACTTTGTCCCTGCAATGGGTTGCAGGCAGGCTCTGAAGGCAGCAGCAGCCCAGGCTGAGCCAGAGAAGGTTTTTGCCCTGCACCTCTGTCCTGCCTGCCCCCAGCTCCTGCATCCCCCGTGCTGCACTGCAGCAGCTGCAGAGGAGCTGCAGCTCATGTGCATGCTCAGCCTGCAGGGATCAGCAGGAAAAAATGTGAAAGGCTCCAGGGAGGCAGCCTGACACCATCCCCCATCCCAAAATAAAATAAAATAAATTAGCGCCCACATCCCAAAATAAAACTCCAGCACAAGGCTGGCTCAAGCTGTGGGGGTGGAGGGGATTAAAGGAGGTTAAAGGAAGATGTGAGCGTTGCTTTGTTTGGTCCTCACCTCCACGGTGCTGTTCTGAAAGAGTGGAGGTTTTTGTTTAAAATAAAAGCAAAAAAAAAAATAATAAAATGAAAATAAAAACTTAAAAATGGAAAAAAAAAAAATGAAATGAAAATAAAAATGAGAATAAAAAAATTGAAAATGAAAAAAAAATGAAATGAAAATAAAAATGAAAATAAAAAATTCAAAATGAAAAAAATAAATAAAAATAAAAATGAAAAAATATATAAAAAATTAAATAAAAATTAAAATAAAGAAAAAATAAAAAAAAATAAAAATAAAAATAAAATAAAAATAAAAATAAAAATAAAAATAAAAATAAAAATAAGAAAGGAAATGAAATTAAATGAAATTTGAAAAAAATGAAATGAAATGAAATTAAATGATTAAAATAAAAAAAATAAAAAAATAAAATAAAATAAAATAAAATAAAATAAAATAAAATAAAATAAAATAAATAAGTGGCCCTTATTTCAAATAAAAAAAGAGGAAAACTGATTAATTAAGCAAAAAGATGGAAGATGGAATGTTGGTGCTGCCTCATGCCCTGAATGTGCCCCGAGCAGAGGCTGCACAGATGGTGAGAGCCCAAAAAGGTTAAAAATTCAAGACCTTGCTGTACCTGTGACCTTCTATAAAACCTTCCTTGATCACTCAGGAATCATTAGAAGCACCTGGGAGCTTTCATTGCTCCTGTGCACTTTCAAGGAGTCAAAACACGGCTGGAAACACAGAGTTCATTTTGCTGCAGGTTTTAATTTGCAATAAAGCTGCAAACCAAACACTGCTCGCCCTGGGCTGGGCTCAGCCGTGGCTCAGCAAAAAAAAGGAAAGATTTTTTTCTCAGTGCTAAGTGTCAGCAAAAAGCAGCTCCCAGCTCTAGGTGCAAGAAAATCTTTCAAAATTCAGATTTTTCCAGAGGTCAAGCTGCCTGCAACACAGCCAGTGAGTGACTCCGAGTTCTCAGCCTGTGTTGGAGGAGGTTGTGGAATATTTAAAAGTACTGAAATACCTCGTGGGTGCTGCCCATGTTCCCTGGGACACCTCAGGTAGGATTTCCTCAGGCATTACCTGCCCCTAAAAGGTTAAAAGGAGAAACTTTCTGGAGCTCACACACTTCTGCCTTGGGTTTGCAGAAAAGTTACCATCTTCTTATTATTGAAACTCCTGAGGCCAAACCAGCAGATTTGGTTGGAGAAAAGTTACCAGGCCTTGGTTTTGGAGAAAAGTTACCATCTTATTATTATTGAAATTCCTGAGCCCAAACCAGCGGAAGATTTGTTGGAGAAAAGTCACCATGCCTTGGGTTTGGAGAAAAGTTACCATCTTATTATTATTGAAATTCCTGAGGCCAAACCAGCAGAAGATTTGGTTGGAGAAAAGTTACCATGCCTTGGGTTTGGAGAAAAGTTACCATCTTCATATTATTGAAATTCCTGAGCCCAAACCAGCAGAAGATGCCAAATGTTTTGGCCACAATCAGCTGGAGGTGATGGAAGAGGAGTGGGATGGGGCAGAAGCAGGTGGGACAGCCAAGGGCTGGCTCAGCACCCTGAGGGCACCAATCCCTCCAGGAGCACCAAATTGCCAGAACACCAATCCCTCCAGGAACACCAAATTGCCAGAACACCAATCCCTCCAGGAACACCAAATTGCCAGAACACCAATCCCTCCAGGAACACCAAATTGCCAGAACACCAATCCCTCCAGGAACACCAAATTGCCAGAACACCAATCCCTCCAGGAACACCAAATTGCCAGAAGCCAGCAAAGCCAGCCCTGGAGATCACCAGGGAAGGCTCTCACTGCAATCTTCAGGGGGAAAACCCATTTGAAACTTCATTTCCCACTTCCATTTTCAACACTTCATATTTCTTTTTCTCATTTCCCAAGCAGACAGCGAGGCAGATGAAGCTGATACTCGGTCCCTGCACTGTAAGCAGCCAATAATGGACTAAATGTCCACTCCTGGGGAATATTGAATAAAGCAGACATCATGTCCTGGCCACTCTCAGATACCACAGGATTATTATTCACCTAAACCACTCAACAGGCAGCTTCCTCCATGAGGAATTTGAGAGGTTCTTTTGTCAAAATCTGGGTTTATTTTGAGCATCTCGTGGCCAGTCTGGGTTTGTTGCTTTGCTTTTTGGTTTGTTTGTTTGTTTGTTTGTTTGTGGGGTTTTTTCCCCTTAAAGGAATTAGCTGCAATTTTCTGGTCACACATTAATGGTTAAAAAAAAAACCCCAAAACAGCATTTCTGAAAAGTGTTGCTCACTCCCCACACCGGAAAAGACAAACTGAAACCAAAGGCAGGAAATCGAGAGGCAAGTGCTGCAGGGGAAGGGACTCGAGAAGAGTCCAAGCAGTTATGTTGACAAAACTCCTCAAAATACCTTTCAAACCACAGAAGTTAAAGATATTTAAGGAAAACAACTGTAGGATGGAGCCATAAGTGGGGTTTTTATTTGAAGGTTTGAGAGTTTCTAACCTGCACTTAGATATATAAATATTCCAGCCAGCCACAATTGCTTTACATCCTGAGGATTTGATTAGTTTTCCTCCCACTTGAAGAAAACTTTGGGAATCCAGCATCCCTCAGAAAGGATGTTGTGATCCACTTAAAAAATATTAATCACAGCAGAAATGATGGACAGCAGCACCTTCATTGCAGGAGGTTGTTGAGGAAAGTGATTCTTTCTCAGGGTCAGGAGGAATTTGGAGACACAACAACAAAACACATCTTTTACTGGAACCACGGCCATTCCCAAGGGGAACAAGCCAATTTTCCAGGTGTGATGGACACAGAAAATGCCAAAATTCACCAAAGTAAGAGGCAGCAGAGGAGGAGAAGGAGCTGCCACTGTGCCTGAGCAGGCTGAGGAAGCTGGAGCAGGGAAATCCCATATCCAGGCACTCAGCCTGGAGGTGAGGATCCCTCCTTTGGATGGAGCCTCCTGATGAAAAAGCAATTCCTGTGCCTGGGCACGGAGAGAGGCAGAGATTTGGGGGATTTCTCCTCAGCAGGAGGCTCTTTGTGAGGAGCCAGGGCAGCCAGAGCTGCTCCAGGCAATGCATTTGGGGATGAGCTGGGAAATGGATTTGGGGATGAGCTGGGAAATGGATTTGGGGATGAACTGGGCTCCCCCACTCTGGGAAATGGATTTTGGGGATAAACTGGCAATTGGATTTTGGGATTAGCTGGGCTCCCACACTCCGAAAAATGGATTTTGAGATGAGCTGGGCTCCCTTGCTCTGGGAATTCAATTTTGGGATACACTGGGCTCCCCTGTTCTGGGAAATGGATTTTGGGGTGAGCTGGGCTCCCCAGCTCTGGGAATTGAATTTTGGGATGAGTTGGGCTCCCTTGGTCTGGGAAATGGATTTTGGGATGAGTTGGGCTCCCCCACTCTGGAAAATGGATTTTGGGGTGATCTGGGCTGCCCCGCTCTGGGAATTGGATTTTGGGATGAACTGGGAAATGGATTTTGGGATGAGTTGGGCTCCCTTGGTCTGGGAAATGCATTTTGGGATGAGTTGGGCTCCCCCACTCTGGAAAATGGATTTTGGGGTGATCTGGGCTGCCCCGCTCTGGGAATTGGATTTTGGGATGAACTGGGAATTGGATTTTGGGATGAGTTGGGCTCCCCAGCTCTGGGAATTCAATTTTGGTATGAGCTGGGAATTGGATTTTGGGGTGAGTTGGGCAATGGATTTTGGGATGAGCTGGGTTCCCCCACTCTGGGCAATGGATTTTGGGATGAGCTGGGTTCCCCCACTCTGGGCAATGGATTTTGGGATGAGCTGGGTTCCCCCACTCTGGGCAATGGATTTTGGGGTGCTCTGGCAGGAGCAGAGCCAGCAGAGCCATTTCTGTCACACCTGTCCCTGCCCCGTGCAGGGAGGGGGACGGGGCTGGACCACCCAAACCTGAGGCACCAAGCAAGCAGCAAAATTGGGATGCAGCTGCCAGCCCTTCCCAGAGGATCCCTGGGTGCTGGGAGGCAGGAAGGGACTCAAGCAGCCCTTTTCTGAAATTCTCAATGCATTCACTCCTCATTTCAGCCACGTTCAGCCTACGGAGGGGACTTGACGTCAAGAACCCTTAAAAATAGACACGGATGTGTAGAAGAAAAAGCAAAATAAAAGCACCCTCCTAATGCACTCACAGCCTCAGTGCCAGCAGCAGCTTGTCTGCTTCCTCACAAGACAGCAGCAATTTTGGGTTTTAATCCTTTGCCTTTTGGGTTGTTTTTTTTTTTTTTTTTTTTTTTTTTTTTTTTTTTTAACTGAACAAAAACAAACCAGAAAAAGCTTCCCTGGAACTAATAACTGCTGTCTCCTGAGCCCCAAAGCAACAAACCAGGAGGCTCAGCTGTAAATTTTAATGATATTCACTACAGATTTTAGAGTTTGCTTAACTTTCAGGGGCTGCATTTTCCTCTCAGTACTACTGCTGGTCATATTGACAGACAGGCTTTGATAGTCAGACCTCCCAAAGCTTTCATAACTCTGCTGGAGCCTAAAATTAGACAGCCACAGTCACCAAAATATCATTTACTCCCCTTTTAAATGGGCATTAGAGAAACCTGAGTGAGTATTTGGTGTCCTCACAGAAAAAAAACACATTGTCCAGCAATGTTTTACATGTGTGCAGAGAATGTAACCCATCAAAAATATGATTTTTTTCAAGATAATTAAAAAGCCTCTTCAGACAAGCAAGCAATTCCTACAGTTTTCATTCCCAGCAGTGGATACAGCAATTTTCAGGGAGAAGAGGAAGAAAAACCACAAGGAGCTTTAAGGTGGTGGCTTTAAGGGCAGCAGTTCACAGGGGATTCAATTTAAATGCTAAAGGTTCCACAGCAAAATTCACTGCACAGATTCACTCCATCACAAATTCATCAATACAACAGGGAAGTCCAACATTGCCACCACACAAAGAGCTCTGCAAAAGGACAGAGTTCCACTTCTGGAGCTGTTTAATTCACAGGAAGCAGCTGTGGGATGGTCAGTGTTAAAAACCTTCACTTTATAGCATTTTGTGGCAGATATTTCTGAATTACCGTGCAAATTTCAATTCTAATGCTTGGCCTGCTGGGCTGTGAGCACACACACACTGACAGCTCAGTTTTCCATCAACATCAAATAAAATAAATGGGCTCAATAAATGGAGATTTTCATCATCACAAATAAAAAGGGAGTTTGAAACATAGCAAAGGGCAACTTTTTTATGGACTGCAAGTGATAAATGTCGAAAACACCCAAAACCAAACCTGCTGGTGGAGTGCCCCATCCCTGGAGGTGTGCAGGGAGCAGATTCCACAGAGTTATGTGTTCCTCCTGGAAACCAGGCAGCTCCAGAGGTGGGATTGGGTCATTTTGCTTTTTGTTGGAAGGCACCACTGGATCACGTGTGGCACTGATAAATCTGTGACTGAGAGCTCTGCAGGTGGCACTCTGGTGACAAGGTGGGACTGCTCACAAGCTGGACAGGACCGTGGAAATCTTTTCCAACCTAAACAATTCCGGGATTGTGTGGGATTTAATTAGCAGAGTTCTGCTGGAAGTAAGGAATTTGTGGGAAACACCCCATGCCTTCCCCACACTGCTGCTCTTGGCTTTGAGGGCTTTTCTTGTTGTTATTCAGGATTTTTTTATGCTTTTCTAATGGGTATTTCACCCAAAGGAGAGGACAATGCTCTGTTCAGAGTGGGAATATCTCAGTGATGTCCTTTCCTTCCCCCCAGCATTTCAGGGAAATATTCCCATCCCATTTTTTGGGGATCTCAGGGACCTGGGACAGCAAATAAAGAGCCAGAGGTGCTCTGGAAAAGCCAGCTGGGACCACAGGAGCTCTCAGAAAAGCTGAAAACTCAGCAGAGAGACCCTTTCACCACCCCAAGAGCAGGAAAGGAGCTAAACCCCAATACCCCGGGAGCTCTGCAGCAGGTGAGGTGTCCAACCTGGAATTTATTGCCTAAGAAGGGTTAAAAACACCCTGACCCAAAGCTGATAGTGGAGTGGCTTTAAGGGTAAATTTTATTTTATTCCAATTTTTTTGCAATTTTTTTATTTGTTTTGGTGAATTTTCTTTACTGTATTTTATTACCTATTAAAGGTGATTTGTATTTTATTACCTATTAAAGGTAACCTGCATTTTATTACAACTTCCCCCTGTAGAAATTGACTTTTTCTGCCATCTCCAATTTATATTTTAGCAAAAAAAAAAAAAAGCAAAACAATGCAAGGGCTGCAAAGATGCAAACTCTGAGATATTTAACCCAAATATCCTGGGAATTCTGCTGCAGCTCATGAAGTGTCCATCCTGGAATTTAAAAAACTCCACTTAACCCCAGCCAGATTGCAATTAATATTAATGACTTGCAGGGCAAGTTCAGCTCAACATTAACATTATTATAAAATACTACACACTCCAAGATTTCCTGTTTGATAGCTGAGAAGTATGGAAAACTCTTCTTCATGAAATTTAAATGGACTCATCAATAAAATATGGAGGATGTGCTACTTTAAGGCAGGAGGAGGAGAAAAAAAAAAAAAAAAAAGAAGTATAAATTGGTGATAACGTTATTTCTATTTTTAAATCCATCCCACAGAGTCACCCAAGATAGATGAGAAGTGCTAAGCCCATCCCACGAGCTTATTTATTTATTTAATACTTCTTACATGCTATTTTTAACAGCAGAAGCCAGCAAAAGGCATCCATTAGAAAAAATCACACTGCTGAGAGTCTTCCTCACAGCAGAGGAGTGGCAGATCTGGCTGAAAGCAGCCTCACAAGAGATTTTTCAATTTTTTTTTTTTTTTCCCCTTTCCTGTAGGGTTTTGGAATAAAAAAGCAATTTTATTTTTGCAGCATCAGCTAAGGCCGAGTCTCGGTGTGCAAATCTTGTATTTGTCAGTCCTTACCCACTCCCCAAACCCCTCCTCTCCCTCCTCCACTTCATTTTCATTTTCTCATGGCCTGAACACAGGGACAGCCAAACGTGGATGGAGGGCTTGGGTTGGGTTTATTTTATTTTTTTTTTTAAAGCCTCTTGTTGTACAGACAGCAAATAAATGAAAGCAAACACCACAGCCCCTGGCACTGCAGCATTTGCAGAAGAAAAAACTAGTGAGAAAGGTTTGTTTTAGTTTTTTTTTTTTTTTTTCTTTTTTTCCCATAGACTTAAAGGAATTTATCCAACAAATGTTGGGTTTTCTTGGGGAAATATTTAGATTCCCACCAGGAATAGAGAGTGGCACATCCAGGGATGGGGATCCAACCCTCCCTGGGCAGTTCCAGGGCCTGAGCACCCTTTCCATGGGGAAATTCCTGCTGCTGCCCACCCTGAGCCTGCCCTGGCCCAGCCTGAGGATTAAATTTCATCCAGATTTTTCTACAGAAGACAGAGCTTGGGCAGGTGAAGAGATGCAGAGGGGAAAAAAACCCAAAAAAACCAAAAAAAATCCAAAATAAAACCAACCCCTCCCCCTCCCCCCCAAAAAAAAACCCCAAAACAAACAAAACAAACCCCAAAAATTAAAGAATTCCCCCACAAAAAAAAAACCAAACATAAAATTAAAATAACCAAAAAACCAACCCCCGCAAAAAAAACAAACCAAAAAAAAAAAACAAAAAATAAAAAAAACACCAAAACAAACCAACAAAACCCAAAAAAACAAAGAAACAAAAAAAATCCCCCACAAAAAACAAACAAAAAACAAAACAGAAAAAAAAAAAACAAAAAAACAAAAAAAAAATAGGGATAAAAGTTGAATTCCAGCAGTGCCAGTGGTCCCCACGCCCTCAGGATCCCATCCTGCTGCAGACACCACAGCTGCATTTCTTCACAGCTCTTTTATTTTCCTTTCTTCCCACATTTTGCCCAAAAATGAGCTTTTTTTTTTTGGTGAACAAAGCCCCCAGAGGCTGCTGGTGTCAGAGCAAGGAGAGTTTGTTCTTCCAGCCTGGAGAAAAGCTCAGTTTGCACCCCTGGCTCCCCAAATGGAAGGATTTGATCCATAAATCTCTCCATCCATGGCACTAACAATGCCTGATGAGTCAGGAATATTTGGATTTTTAGAAGCAGCAGCTTTTCTCTGGACTGGGAAGGTCACACTGCATGGAGAACTTCGCCAACAGCTGATGCCCAAAAGTGAATAAAAAATAAATCATGCAATTCTGTGGGTAGAAAAATCCCCAGTAAGCTCCAGATCCTGGATAAAAATTGTAAATATTCTCTCTGTTTGGAATTCAGCCTCAAGCCAGGCCTGGCTTGGGCAGCAGAGCCTCTGATAGAATTTGATTTCTGAGTTTTTTTCTGAGATACTCTGAATATTCTGCATGTGGGCCTTAAAAAGCAGATTATAACCTGCCAGCAGTAGGCAGGACTCGAAGCAAACTGCTGGAAAAACCAAATTTAAGAGTTCACATCCTTTTTTTTTTTTTTTTTTCCTAAATCTGGGAGCCTTGAAAGTGCACGTTGCACATCTTTTCTTTTCCTGAGACTCACAAGGGACTCCCCCTGTGACCCCAAATTCAGCCTGAGCCTCCCAGGCAGGATTAAACTGCCTCAACTCTGGATTTATTCAGCTCCTCCCTCACACTTCCAAGCTGTTGTTGCCACTCTAACAAGAGGCAGCACAGACCCAACGGTGCCAAACACCTTCTTTGCAGGGTCTGATTGCCATAAATTGAAATGTTTCCCCCCAAAGTGCTGCTCATCTGTGCTCGTGCAACGTTTCAGCTCAATGCACAACCCAACAGCTCATTAATTGGGGGGCTCATCAAATTCATTAGACAAAAAACACCCCCCTCGCCGCTCCTGGCTCCAAACCTTCACTTGTTAAGATAATTATGTTTTTACCAGGCTTTTGCATGGTCAAAAGCAGAGTCAGAGCCTCACAGAGAGGAACTCTCCCACATTAAAGACAATTTTTGAGGGCTGCAGCCTGATGTGAGGAAGACACCACAGAGAAAGGTCTCCTGTATTTTATTCCCCGTGTATAAATTGAATTTTCCTGGCACCTACAATTGATATTTTAGCAACTAAAAACAATGCAGCAACTCCCTTAGGTCTGCAAAAATGCATTTTCTGAGTTATTATTTCCATTTATCTGAATGGTGACTTCAAATGATCACTAACTTCTTGCCAGCCCCCCTCTCGCTGTATTTCTGTTAGGAATATGATTTATTTCTGAGTTGTGGAGTGAGGCAAATAGAGCTTAGGAAAAAAAAAAAAAAAAACCCACCCAGCAGGATTCAGAATAACAAAACAAAGGGGAAAGTACCCAAAATAAGAGCTTGCAGTTTATCTCACACAGGATCTAACAGCAGATTGCCAGCTCCAATTTTTGGGGGAATTTTTTTCAGGCTCTTTAGAAGAGAAAGTTTTAAAAAATCCCAACAGTTCAAGTGCCAAAGAAACCCATCAAATCAGGAGGGAAAAATAATCTACTTCCTTACAAAGAAAAGCTGGGGAAGAAGTTATGAAAATGGTGCCTTGGAGCATCCAGGTGTTCCAAGAGACTCCAGAAAGTCCCAAGTGCTGCCTGGAAAGATCAGACCCAAGCTGAGCATTCCCATGGCCCACATCATCCCTTCCAACTGCAGGAGCTACCAAAAAAAAAGCAGATTTCCTTGGTCCCCCTCTATATTAACATCATTTTGCTCAGAAATTCCGAACAGGAGCACATGCACACTGAAATTCAGATATTTCAAACCATTCCATCACTGATTTTGGGGGTAAAAACATCATTATTTTAACCTGGTACCCTTTGGAGAGGCCACATCCTCGTGAGCTGCACCTACCATGGGGCAGTGTTATGTTTGCACCATCAATGATTGCTTGTGCCAGTTCGTGGTCGTTGCTCTCAAAGGCGTGGGCAGCAGCCTTGAGGGCATCCCAAATCTCCTTCCTGCCCTCGAAGGCCGGGGCTGTGTCCCAAAATTCATCCCTCTTACTGCGGAGCTGCCCGTCCGTCATGGGGTAATCGCTCTTCCATTTGGGCTTCTCCTTCTTCAGGGGCTGGTTACGACCAAGAGCCACTGTGGGGGACAGAGAAAACAGGGAATTCATCAAAAGAACACCACAAAATTCCCTTTGGTTGCTCTGTTTTGGATTTACAGTGATGCCTCAGGTTTTGGCTTTTCTATTTTTCACATTCTGTGCTGCTTTAGTGTGAGGGTCTGAGCTTCACATGAGGGGATGGTGAGCTCTGTGCACAGAGCAGGGAGACAAAACAATTCCTGCTCCAGCTGGGCACCAAGGACAAATGATCCAAAGCTCAGGCCCAAGAGCACAAACAACGTGGGCTGGAGAGAGAAAAACAAGCAGGATGGGAGTGCCTGGGCTAAAGCTGGAATGGGACAATGAACTGCAAGGTGCAAATGGAGCAGAGCTGATCCCAGTGAGAGCCCCCGGGAGCGCTCGTGCATTTTGGGAACATTTTGGTTCATCTTGGGTTCATTTTGTGCCATTTTGGTTCATCTTGGGTTCATTTTGTGCCATTTTGGATCATCCTGGGTTCATTTTGTGCCATTTTGGTTCATCCTGGGTTCATTTTGTGCCATTTTGGTTCCTCTCGGGTGCAGCCCTGGCTGGGCTCTGGTGCTGCCCAAGGTGGATCCATGGAGGAGATCCTTTGAATGAATCCCTGCTTTATTCTGTAGCTCTGTCTGGTCTCTGCTCTAGCTCAGCCTCCACAAGAGCTCAGTTTACAAGCCTGGTCCTTTTTGTTCATCACCTCCCAGGTGATGCAGCGAGATGAGCATTATTCATACAATGCCCATGGTTCAGATTCTCATTTCTTGAGAGAATTATGTTTTTACCAGGCTTGTATGGTCAAAACCAGACTCAGAGTCTCCTCACCTCTCCCAAGAGGTCAAAACACCGTGGAGCTTAGAAGGGAGGTGATAGGGATGTGGGCCATGCAATTGTCATTTGCTACTTTTAATTAGGAGCTGACTTTGTTTCTGTGCAAATGCATCCTCCTGCTTGCTGATTTCCCCTGGAAATCCAGGAATCCATCAAGGTTTAAAGAGCATTTTCCTCCTCCTCAATAAACACAAACCCATTTGTTTCCCTTTAACTACAGCTATTTTTGTGTAACAGCCACTTTGAGGTTATCACACAGGTAGAAAAGCTGACAGATTAAAACTCCCTGCTCTCATCCCCATCAGTGCCTGCTGCTGCAGCAGGAGATTCCAAGTTCACAGAGGTTTTAAGGAGACTAAACCCCACAGGAGGTTAAGCCACACACCTTTATTCAATCTGACCCCACATGACCAAAGAATGATCAGCTTCCTGTGCCAGCTCAGGATGACAGACACGTTCATGAACCTGAAGTGTAAGTCATGGAAAAGAGCAGTTTGAAAAGGATTCCTGCTGGTGAGGTGACATTGCCAGCTACGCAGGGGAATGAGCTTTCTTTGGATTACAAAACATGGCAGAATGGGTTGGGTTGGGTTGGAAGGAACCTTAAAGATCATTTAATTCCACCCCCTGCCATGGGCAAGGACACCTCCCACCACCCCAGGGTGCTCCAACCCCGTCCAACCTGCCCTTGGACACTGCCAGGGATGGGGCCACACAGCCAAGAATTCCTTCCCAACATCCAATGTGAGCCTATTCCCTGTCAGTTTGGAGCCATTCCCAGTATCCTGTCACTCTGTCACTGGAAATCCTCTCTCTCTCTCCATCCTTTCCTTTCTCTCCATCTGCAGCTCCTTCAGGCGCTGGGAGGCCACCCTGAGGTCACCCCAAAGCTTCTCCTCTCCAGGCTGAACGACCCCAGCTCTCCCAGCAGAGCTGCTCCATCCCTCCAGTGCTGGTGGCTCCTCTGGAGGATGCATTTGCACAGAAACTGAAGTCAGCTCCTAATTAAAAGTAGCAAATGACAATTGCATGGCCCACATCCACCGACTCCAGCTGCTCCTCCGTGTCCCACACAGAACCCAACAACAATAAACTCCTGAATCCTTTCGAGTGACCACAAGCATTTATTGCTTTTTGTTTCCACGGGATTGCTTCCCTGGGACTGCTTCCATTTGCCTTTCAAAGGAGTGCTGGCCATTTAGCAGACTGCAGAGCAGCAAACCCCAGTGTTTACAAAACACCCAAGTTTCCTGGCAGAGCCCAGCCTTTCCCAGTCCAAGGCTCAGCTGAGCACACCAAGCCTGGAAGATGATGCTGGGGCAGCCTCGAGCAATGGGGTTGTGCATTAAACCCTGTACATCCTAAAATTCTAAAAACATATGTGGGGAAAACACTCCAACAAGGAATTGTTTGCTTATTAAGGCTCAGCAGCCAGAGCATGACATTTTCAGCCAGACAGAACAGGACACGCTGCAAGAAATTTGGGTCAGTGGATATCTTTTTTTTTCCATTCCACTCTAGCTCACATCTGTTTGCACGTCCACTCAGTGGACGCCGATCTGTCCCACAGGGGCCTCTCCTTGTCCCCAAACATCAATTATGGAAGCAGGTTAAAGGCACTTCCCGCAGCCCCACTGCAAATCCAGCAGCTCATTCCTCTCCCTGCTTTCCCACTCTGCCCCAGACAGCACCCAGATTTATTGAAAATTGATTTATCCTCACTCCAGCAGAGGCTCAGATCCTCACAGCCTCCAGTAACTCCTCCCTGGAGATCCCATCCTTCCTACACAGACAGCAGGGATGATAAACCCGGTGATAAATTCTTTTTTTTCCGAGCTGGAAGGAAGGGTGGTGGAAGAAAGTGACTCTCCCAATGGCTCAAAAGCCAAATCCACTCTAACAAGCCATCCATCCCAGTCCTCAGCCTTTAAACACAACCTGCCTTCAGCACAAGCCAGTGTTTAAAAAGATCTTTGGCGTGTTTATCATTTAATAGAAGTGCTTCAAGGATCCCCAAAAAGCTTCATGGCTTCCCTGAAGAAATATTCATTATTTAGCTCTGTGGATAGATGGGGCAGAAAGGATGAGAGAAATTTATGCCACGTAAAAGAAATAATGTGTAAAAAGGCCCAAATATTTCTCTTTCCAGCCCGTGTTTTAGTCACTAAAGCAAAACATGCGAATTTCTACAACCAAACTTTTGGACCACATCAAAGGACTTTCCCTTTTCTGTTAACAAGGCTGATAAAGAAACAAACATCAACAGTCTGAACCACTTAAAAGTATTTACAGTGTCAGTTTTCTGTTCCTGACTTTGGAAGGGAATTAGAGCTCAAAAGGAAACGTTGACTTCATTTAAGACCATACACATCAGAGGCACCACCAGCTCGCAGGATCCAGAAGAGAAAGCAGCATCCACATTAATTTTTCATCTTACACCACTTCAACATGAGTAAGAAATTATTAATACCCTGCTCGAAAGCAGGAATTGTTTTCTAAATGCCAAGAAGGTGGCACCTTCTCTCTGAAGGAACTCTCCAAGTCACCCTCTCAGCAGAGGCCAACGGTTGGTATTTTTGGCAAGGGATTTATTTAGAAGGGAATATGGAAATCAGCACTTTTCAAAAAACGAAATATTGGCAGCCACGCTCCAAAGTGAGTTAGGTTGTTGCTCCAACAGCTCAGGGGGTGCTGTGCATCCCAAAGAGGGTAAGAAATCCACGGAGCTGAGGTTGGAAAAGCCCTCCCAGCCCATCCATCCATCCATCCATCCATCCATCCATCCATCCATCCATCCATCCATCATCCATCCATCCATCCATCCATCATCCATCCATCCATCCATCCATCCATCCATCATCCATCCATCATCCATCCATCATCCATCCATCATCCATCCAACATCCATCCATCATCCATCCATCATCCATCCATCCATCCAACATCCATCCAACATCCATCCATCATCCATCCATCCATCATCCATCCATCATCCATCCATCATCCATCCCTCCATCCATCATCCATCCATCATCCATCCATCCATCCATCCAACATCCATCCAACATCCATCCATCCATCCATCCATCCATCCATCATCCATCCATCATCCATCCATCCATCCTTCCATCCATCCATCATCCATCCATCCATCATCCATCCATCCATCCATCCAACATCCATCCAACATCCATCCAACATCCATCCATCATCCATCCATCCATCATCCATCCATCATCCATCCATCATCCATCCATCCATCCATCCATCATCCATCCATCATCCATCCATCCATCATCCATCCATCCATCATCCATCCATCCATCCATCATCCATCCATCCATCATCCATCCATCCATCCATCCATCATCCATCCATCATCCATCCATCCATCCATCCATCCATCCATCATCCATCCATCCATCATCCATCCATCATCCATCCATCCATCCATCATCCATCCATCATCCATCCATCATCCATCCATCCATCATCCATCCATCCATCATCCATCCATCATCATCCATCCATCCATCATCCATCCATCATCCATCCATCCATCCATCCATCATCCATCCATCCATCATCCATCCATCATCCATCCATCCATCCATCCATCCATCCATCCATCCATCATCCATCCATCCATCATCCATCCATCCGTGCCCCATCCCCACCTTGTCCCCAGCCCTGAGCACCGAGTGCCACCTCCAGGAGTTCCTCGGGCACCTCCAGGGATGGGGAGCCAAACCTCCCTTCCAAGGCCTGCTTGGAAAGGTGGTGATGGATCAAAGACTGGACACAAACTCTTGGAGACCTTTTCCAAAGTGCCCCAAAGCAGTGGCACACGAGCCGTGGGCTGTTCCTGTAGGATTTAGCAGCATTACCTGTTTTCCCTCCACAGGCAGGCTGCTACCCTGGGATCCTCGAGGCAGCTGCTCCTGCCTGCCCCACTGAACTCCTGGCAAGCTACAAAGTCTTGTTTTTCAGAAGGAAAAATGTATTCCTGCAATCCTTGCAGACTGTTTTATAACCTGAATTGTAAATTTATTTCCCTTCCCCGCAGCTTCCCATCAAAGCAATGAATCTGTAAGGTTATCTCTGCTCCTTATGCAGATAAACCCAGATATTTAAATCAGTTTCTTAACAGAATGTCAAGAAATGTCTCTGTGGAAGCTCTTTGGAGCAGCTGGTGTGTTTGTTATGTCGCTGTCGCTGTGGATATCACTGTGGATATCACTGGTGCCTCTTCTGAGGGGGACCAGATGAGCAGGAGCAGCTGCTGCCACAGGATCCTTGGATTAAAAGCCAATATCCAGCAACACAATCCGCAATTCCTAATTTATACACCCCCAAATTACAGCACTCCATCATCAAATTGGGAACATTTCAGCCTCAGAGGGTTTTGTGTCAAATCAAACGTGGCCAAGCTGAGAGCTCTGGAGAAGGGCAGGATCCCTGCTTCAGGTGTGACCTGGATCTTCCTCCTCCCCAGTTTCTGACCTGCCAGGTAACCCTGTATGAGCTCAAATCTTAATTATTTGTGCAAACACCTCTGCTGTCATCAGCCTTACGTGAGTTTTCCCTCTCACCCCATTCCTTCAAACATCTTCTACCTACTTCCAAAACTAAAGTTAGGATGAAAATTTGGCTGTTCCATCCCTGCAAGTGCTCCACAGTGAATTTCCTCCTCTCCCTTGGAAACACAAGCATATGTTGCTTGCAGCATTAGTCTCTTACAGCTTTTGTAAAAAGCAAGGGAAACTGGCCCAGTCTGGTGGTGGAAAAGTTTCCAGAAGCCACCCAGGGCATGGAAAACCCAGGAGGAGCCACCTGGGTGGGACATGCTCCACTTGAGGCTGTTGATCTCCACGGGTTCATCAGCAGCTGGAGTTACAAGCACAGGGCCTGGCTGTGCTTCCCAATCCCTGCAGATCTGTGGGAAGATGGACACACAGCCAGAAAGCACCAGGGAGGGACAGCCCATCAGTGGAACACGAGCTAAGAGCAGGCACGGGCAAATATTCCAAGATCAAAATGGTGAAATGTTGCAATAGGAGAATCTGGCAAGATCTGGTAATATTTTTTTTTTTTTTTTCCCTCTTCTTTGTCTCGATTAAATAGCCAAGAGATGGAGCCAACTGCTTAAATGGTGAGAGATGAAAAAGGTTTGGAGTGACCTGTGAGGAAAGGAGCAGGGTAAAGTCTCTCTGAGTGGGAATGACACGTTCAGGAGCTGCTGTGGGTGGAGAAGATGGGATTTGAGGGCTGTCCATGAAATGATGAACTGTGGAGGGACCAGCACAGCCCCAGAGCTGCAGAGGCCAGGGAGGAGAACACCCAGGCTGGATTGGGGCTGCAAACACCCCCAGCCCCAGCAGGAGAGGGGATGTCCACCCAGGGAGACCCAAGGCAGCCAGGAGAAGCTGAGGAAATGTTTTACAAATTGAACCAATGATCAAAACTCTTTTCTTTACCAGACTGCTTCCCTGCTGAGGCTCAGCTGCTAACAGAGTATTTTTCTAACACAAATGAAATGCAAATAATGGTTTGCTACCCAGAAAGTTTCTGTTAGTAATAGTCCCAAGGGCTCCCCTCCCCACAATCACCAAGCACTTCTCTACTTAATCAAATGAGTCCCATTTGAAATCCATTTTGCTCCAATTTCCTCACGAGGTACCTTGTAATTTGGTATCAATATCACACAGTTCATCCTAAACATTTTCTTTGTGTTGTTCTCCAGTGTAATCCTGAATTACAACGGTGCTTGGAAGAGCCAGGACAAAGGAGAAGTGCAAAAACCCAGGAAAAACAGGGAGGGAGAAAGGGAAAATTCATTGCATTTAAGCAGCAGACAATTTGAATTACATTAAGCAACACTGGCTTACACAATTTAAATTACATTAAATAGCACAGGTGTACCCAACAACAGGAAAATGCCAGGATTTTATCTGTTTACTGCTGATTTTCAGCAATTTTCTTCTTAAGGTGGTTACATTTTTCCAAGGCAAGAAGAGGATTTTGGGACACAAGCGGCAGTGGACAGTGGCAAACACTGAAAAGTGAATTATTAGGACATTTAGGCTTTCCTAACAAGGAAATTAACTTTTCTAGGGAGCCTGCGTGAACTTTCCAAATAAATACAGATAGACAGAAAGATAATGCTTGAAACGAAGTCAAGTTTTATGGGTTTTTATGAGGGTAAAATGAACACTACTTCCCTGGTAGAAATTCAGGTTATATCTTGAAATAGTTGTGTACTAAACCACCAGGCTGCAGGCTCAAAGCAATATTATAAAGTGCAGGCAAAAGGTATTAATTTTGAGCCAAATAACAAACTGTGAAGCTTTTCAGAGAGGCAAACCCAGCAGAGACACTTCTGCACACAAGAAATAAACCCCCCCAGGCAATCCCTGAGCAATTTCCCCTTTCTCCCACCTGAAAGGAGGTGAAGAAAGGATGAAAATAAACAAACAAAAAAAAAAATCAGATGGAGAGGGGAAGAAGCAGCACTAAAGCCAGGCTGTGCTGGTGCCAGACACCATGTGCTGGTGCTAAATGATGGATGTGGTGCCTCTGGGGACAAGGGGGACAATCAATCACTGGTGCCACCCAGTGCTCCCAGCCTGGCACACGGTGCTGGGCAGGGAATCCTCCCCTGCTTCTTCTCAGTTCTTACTCAACACCAAAAATTGCCCAGAAGAGGCTGCAGGGAGTAAAATGCAAGTTCCTCTGGTAATTCCAGGCAGCTCTGGACAACTTATCCCTGCCTTTGTCTGCACATTAAACCTTCCCCGAGTCAATCCAGAGCCTTCTCAGCATGGGAGATAGAACATGAGAGGATGGGGGTGTATGAATGAGCTGGACAAAGAGAAAAACTGACTCTAATTACCAGCTATCCCACTGTATTTTCCATTTCTCCCATCATTTTCAGCAGAAACTGCAGAAGAAATCAGGAGATTTCCGGGCAGCTCGTCACTCATCGCCCCTCAAAGGAGCCAGCAGCGTTGCAGCAAGAAATAAAAGCTGCAGCTTTGGAAATGTGCTCCTTCTGTGGTATTCCAGAGATCCCAGCTCATCCCAGCACAGGCAGGATCTGCTCAGATCACCACAGCCCTGGATGTCCTGAACAGAGCTGAAAACGGGTCAGTGCATTTTGTCTCACCTGAGGGTGCAGAGCCAGCCCAGAGCCAGCTGGCAAGGGGGAATTTAGCCTGGATATTGGCAATAAACGTTTTCCTGTCAGGGTGCTGGGCACAGGGTGCCCACAGAAGCTGTGCCTGTCCCTGGATCCCTGGAAGGTTCCAAGGATGGGCTTGTGGAGCAGCCTGGGAGAGTGGAAGGTGTCCCTGCCCTGAACAAGATGAGTTTTTAAGGTCTCTTCCAACCCAAACCATCCTTTCTTTCCATGATTATTATTTCCAAAAGCTCTGTGGGTACTCCTGAGTCCTGCCTGCCCAGCAGAGGATTCTCAATCATCTCGATTCAGCTCATGATAGATGCAACAGCTCCTCTGGACAGAGAAAAACGTCCCAGGGAGGGAACACCTTTGTGGAGTCACCACATCCTCAGTGCCTCGGTGAAGGGGTGAGCAGGGATGAGGAAGGAAGGCTGCCAGGCAGGGCACAGGCCAGGGGATGCCCATCTGGCTCTGCTCTTTGCCAGCACAGGAGCCCTGGAGCCCCAAACTCTTGCCTGAACTCAGGTCCAAAAGCAGGAGCTGTAAAAGCCGGCTCAGTGTCAGCCCCAGCCTGGCAGGGGAGTTCACTGAGGTGAAACGGCTCCAGGGGACAGACATTATCAACGGAATTACCTGTCAGCACTGCTTACACTGGAATTTAAACTGCTCCCATCTCTGGCAGATGAATGTTTTCAGCTGGATACAGCAGAGGATAACGATTTACCCATCCCCAGCTCACAGTGTGCAAGCACCAAGAGCTTCAATCTGCACCATCTACAGGGCACAACTGGGCTACCTTTTTTAAAAGCTGTGACAAGAACCATTAAGGAAGCTGTCAGCAACATGAAAAATATTCTGTCTGAGACAGGCTGCACCGAGCACGCGTTTGTTGTGACTTCTGCAGCGTGTGGCTTAAACTCCAACTCAATTGCAGCTCAGCTTGGCACCAGGGCAGCCCCACACCCAAAACAAGAGCAGCACAGAGCAGGGAGAGCTCTGGGAATGCAGTGGGAAGCTGCACAGAGCTTATCTGCAAAAAAAAAAAAAACCTACCCAAAAAAAAAAAAAAAACCAACCCAGCCCAGAGCTTTCTGTATCTCAGCAAGAGGAAGAATGCAACTCAGCAACTTCACTTTTAAAGCACTAAAAGCCTTTTGTGTCTCGCTGTCCCTTCGGTTCACAGGGAAACTTTAGACACATCAGATAAAAGTGCAAATTCCTGACTGGACAACCTGTGCTGCTGCACTGCTGGGCCAGGGCACTGCCCACGGCTCCAGGCTCATGGGCAGCATGGATTTAACACCAGGAAACGTCCAGTTCCAGCTGCAAATGGACAGCTCAGGCTCACAAATTCCCTTCCTCCTCGACACTGCTCTCCCTCTGACCTCTGCACAACAAGCAGCTGCACGGACTGCTAAAAAAGGGATTTAAAGTTCACTGGGGGCTGACACCACAGAAGCACTGAGGTTGGAAAAGCCCTCCAGGATCACCAAGTGCAAGCTGTGCCCAGTGATCACCTTGTCACCAGCCCAGAGCCCTGAGTGCCACCTCCAGACCCTCCTTGGACACCTCCAGGGAAAAGGAGCAGCACCAAAAATCAGGGACCATCTGCTGGACCTCTGGGCTGTGTTTAACACACCACGAGCGCTTCCAACAGCAGCAAAATTTTCAGGGGGAAAAAAAAAAAAAAAAAAATCAAAGGCAGCCTTATCTTTCACCCAGCCAGAATGACAAAAAAATATTTGGCTGATGGTTTCTTCAAACCCTGATGAGGTGTGACGATGCTGAAAGCAGCCAGGACACCCTGCTCAGCAGGACCTCGTGCAGAGGGTGTGTAAATGTGGGGCTGGAACCTTCCGGAGACCTTCTGGATGATGCCACCAGGGAATTTCTTTTACTAAATTAAACCCCGAGTTCATAAAGTCATTGCATGGTTTGGGTTTGAAGGGACCTTAAACTCACCCAGTCCCAGCCTTTGCCATGGGCAAGGACAGTTTCCACCATCCCAGACTGCTCCAAGCCCCAGCTGGACATTCCCAGGGATGGGGCAGCCACAAACCCATTCCAGGGCCTCCCCACCCTCCCAGGGAAGAATTCCTCCCCACTATCCATCTCTGCCAGTGTGAACCCGTTCCCCTTGTCCTGTCACTCCAGGCTCTTGCAGAATTCCCTCTCCATCTTTCTCAGGTTTTTCCCTCAGGTAAAACTGCTCAGGAGCCAGCAGAGTGTTCAGACCCCATCTCAGCACAGCCTTCATTTGGCTTTGCTGCATTAAACCCTTCCAGCAAACCCTGAAATCTGGGTAATTCAAGGTATCACGCTCAGGACAGATGGCCAGCTCCATGTTCCCAAGGATTTTTTTGGCTGAACATGCCACGCTTGCCATGTCACTGCTGCCAGCACAGCAGTCACGAATTCCAGGAGGGAACGACCAAAAAAAAAAAAAAGCCTCCAAGTTGGTGGCTGTTTTTGCAATGACCAATGATTAAATTAGCTTAGTTAAAGGATCTAACACCATGTCTTGAATTTATTCCAGTGTCACAGTTATTGGCAGGGATAAAGTTTCACATGAGCCAATTAACTAAATGCACTATTACTGTATCTCAGCTGCTTAAGCTCATCAGTTAATTAAGAGCTCAGTGTAAGCTGAAAATAGGAATCTTACCTGACACACATCCCAAACATACATTATCTTAATGATTTAATTTTACCCTTCCATACTATGTTCCTCAGGTGCCTCAGGAAAACTGAAAGGCGATTGCTTGGTCTAAAGAAAAGTGAAAGTGAAAGTCACACAAACATTTAAAGATTTCATCTAAGAAATTGGATTTCTCAGAACAATACTTGCTGCTTTATTCAGTCCTATTTTACAGGGTAGTTTTTCATAGTAAAGTTGATATTTCCCATTCAATTCTGAAACTCAACTCCTCTCTGTTCTCCTGGACAGTCACCCCCAGGAAACTCCAGCACCCGTGCTGGATAAAGCTCAACAGCTGGAATTTAGTGTAGAACACATGACCAACCTCTTGGCCATAAGGAATCCCTACCCTTCATGTACACATTTTATTAAGAAATCCACATTTATCCCCGAGTTAGAGGCAAGTAATAACAGATAAGGATATCAGTGGATTACTCAGATAATTAGAAAGCAATCTAAGCTAAAATGAAAAATGTGCAAACCTTTGCTGCAACTTGTATAAACACCTGGATGTCTTGTACATCCAGGGGGGAAAAAAGCCCCAAACCAACCCAGTCCTGTAAATGGGAGCACGTGAACAAAGCAGCCTTAAAACTCCATCCTTTCAAGGCCTTTTTATCCCCCTGGGGATGTTCCTGGGGAAGAAACAGCCCTGTTAGAGCCCCAAGGACTATTGATGTAATCAGAGAATGGTTTGGGTGGGAAGGGACCTTGAGGGACATCCAGTGCCACCCCCTGCCGCGAGCAAGGACACTGCCACTGTCCCAGGTGGGGACACCCAGCCTGGCCTTGGGCACTGCCAGGGATGCAGGGGGTAGCCACAGCTGCTCTGGGCACGCTGTGCCAGTGAATCCAACTCTAAGCATTTCCAATCCCCCCAAATTAAGAACTTAATCAAGGCGTCCTGCTCTGCCGCGCACAGAGGGCACCTCCTGAGATGGAAGGACCTTGGAGGGAGCACAGGAAACTGCCCTCTTCATTTAAATTGCTGAAATGGAGCGAGATTAAAGCAGCCAGAGCCTTTCCACCTTTAGCAAATTAATCTGATCTCTTTCAGAAGTCCCTGAGCACACGAGGCTTTAGCTCTATTAATGGCCTGAGCGATGCTTGCTCAGTGTTTCCTACGGACACAGCAGCCCTTGAGTAACTTCCTTTCAAAGGCAGGGATCACAGGATTTGATTGAAAAGGCATTTAATTCTCCACAACTCAGGGCAGGCTCACAACTGGCAGCACAGTGATGGTGCTGGCAGTGCTCTCAGCTGTTCCACAGCCAGCAGGAGCTGAAGCAGGGCTTGGCCAGGGGCTGAGCTTGTCTTTTCTAAAAAGGTCCTCACCAGAATGCTCAAGGAGCTGATTTCTCCCGTGGCATCACTGCAAAGCACGAGCAGAGCTTTTTGGCAGGACAGATGCACTTTCCCTACTTTTTCCCATGATTTAAGACATAATTGATGTAATAACAGATTAAGTAAGTGTGTGAAGATGCTGGGCTTTAAAGTGTCTGCAAGAAAAGTTCTGAGCTGAAGCAGAACTCTCCATTACTAGACAGAGGCTCTTCTCACCCCTGTTCCCCTTTCTGCAAGGGAAAACAGTTTCAAATTAAGGATGAGAAGTTTGACTGGCAATGAGAATGCATTATTAAAAAGAGATTCTTATTTCAGCCATCTGAAAACAAGAGCCCACCTCTCCCACGCCTTCTCAGGGCAGGTGTGATTATTTGGTTTAGGGAAAGGAGCTCCTGAAAGGAAACCCAACCCCAACACCCAAACCTGCTGATTTCACTGCAGCAGTGGAAAGGATTCACAAGAGTGGCCGCATGCAAGTCCATGACAAATTCACTAATTACTGTGCTCTAATGAGCAAACCATGCCCAGGAAGTGCTGATTCCACAGCTCTGAACAAAGCTCTGCTCAAAGCCCAGAGCAGCGGAACTGGGGCCACTTTCAGACCCGAGGATGAGCAGGAGAAAAACGCATTAAAAAATATTTCCATCTGAGCAGCATCCACACAGCTCCCCCTGTTATTAGCACCACAACTGCCTTTAACAAACATTAATCTCCGAAACACCTTGATAGAAAAATGCTCTGTGAGAAAAAGGGCTCCTCATTTATTAACCTTCGACAGAAACCAGCAAAAGCTGGGAAGTTTCAAAACACAAGAAAAGAAATGGTGCAGATCCCTAAACCTGAACTGCAGGGCAAGAGTCCCCTCAGCTGGAAAAAAAAATCCCCTGATTAATTCATAATAACGAAACAAATTAATGAATGAATCCCCTGATTAAATCATAATAATGAAGGGAGACGTGTGAAGGAAGGAAGGGTGAATGCAGTGAGCAGAGAGAAATGCACTTTATCAATGGGAGATGAATTCAGCCTGGAAATTTGGCAGGCACAGCAATCAGATAGCGACAGAATCCCTGAGCAGGCAAACCTGGAAAGAGTTTCAAGGCAAGATCAGATCAGTTGGGAGAATTTTTAAGGCTGAATATTCTGTTTGACACAGCACTGAAGCAGAGATACAGAAGCCTTTGCCATCTTGGACTTTGCAGGACTTTGTTTTAAGCTGAATTGTCACGACTTAATACTTAATAAAATGGATTTTTTAGTTAATAAAATGGAATTTTTAACGGGCTCAATTGTCAGATTAGCAGCTCAGCATCCCTCTGGACAGAGCTGCCAAGAGATGTTAAAGCAGGACAATGGCAGCAACCAAAACACTTCCTCCCCCACCCCCAAATACCTACAATATTTTCCTAACTAATGTGAGCTTCATGCAAATGATTTAACTGTTGCTAATAAGTTTCCCAGCACAATAAGATAAAATGCTAATGTGGTTCCTTCCCCAGTCCTGCAGCACACCAATCATCAGGAAAAACATGATCAGAGTCAGAAAGAGTTGCATTTCTAAGATAAAACACCTTCTTTGGGATGGATAAAGCAGGGGAAAAAAATAACTTTATAAAGGAACCTTCTGATTTCCCAAAGCAGTATTTTGAAGAAGTTGTGGTAAGCATCAATTTAAATAAGTTTCACTTAAAAATTCTTGAGGAATTTTGCTCCCTGAGAACTGATCACGACTGATCCTGGGATGGATGAAGGCTGAGATTGGGGAATGTTTGGAGCCCACCCATTCCTGTGATGTTAAAGATAAAAAAAGAGAAATTTGGGTTCCTGTTTAAGTGGCTGATTGTGTTTTCCCCGCTGCTGAGCGCCAACACTCCAAACCCCAGCAGATTATTTCAATTTTCAAGCTAAAATTACAGTTTTCAAGCTAAAATTTCAGCTTTCAAGCTAAAATTTCAGTTTTCAAGCTGCCTGAGTGATAATTTAACCAAAAGCCACGACTTCTCCTCCTCAACTTCAACCTAATTCCTACCACACCAATATTTAGGAGAATTAGAAAACTTCCCAGGGAGCCAGAGCACACACAGCCCTTGAGATTCACCTCTAACAACTGAGAGGAACCCGGAATGTTTTCTGAAGTTTGTGTTATTGAGGAGAACAAAACCCCCAAACACAGTCCAAGTGTTTTTTAGAGGTTTACAGAAAATAATCTCTGTCTACCCTCGATTAGGAAGTCTCCATTCCGAGGCAGAGCTCAAGAACTAAAAGCTTATTTACAACGAAAGGATTTTTATTCTGGTACTGCCTTGTAACACCAAACCACAACAATCTGACGATGCTGCTGCTCCTTTTTTCTTCCCAGCTGCCAGACTAAAATCTTGTATTCCCTGCTCTATTTTGCAGGAGTTTCAGATAAAGCCAAATCTGGGCCTGTAGTATTTTTTTGGAGCTATTTTAGTGCTGTATTAAAAGGAGAGCCCTGGATACACACCAGGAATGCAATTTGTTGGGATGCACGAAGGCAGCAAAAAATGGGATTTCTGCTGCAATATCCATGTGGGGCCATCCAATCTGTGAGTGACTGGAAGTGTGTGACTTCAGTCAAGCAATAATCATGTGGTTTTCTGTTGAAATTCGAGCTTTTTTTTGGCACCAGAACTACTTTTAGAGCTGGATAAACACACAATGGAGATCTATGGATGTGCAAAACACACAAAAGAGTGAGAACTCGTCTCAAATGAGCATTTAAACCTGTCTCAGGGATAATATCCAATATTGATCAGCACTTCACAGAAGGTATTTTTGTTCTAAAAGCACTCGTATTTATAGGAACCCATGTGCTTGTAACGAACTTATGTGGGCACAGAGCAAAAAAAAAAAAATCACAAAAAAAAACCCAAAATCAGTCTGCTACGTGTTTCACCAAGCCAAGTCATCAACATGCAACTCAAGAGTGAAATCTAACTCTTCAAAAAAACAAAGTTTAAATAGCTCAGTGACAGCTTTCCTCTTCTTCAGCCCTCCCAGTGCTCCCCCTCAGCAGGGAGCTGTGATTCCCCACCTGTTTGCAGAGCAGGTTTGGTCATTTCAGGCACGGGGAGGATGGAAATGCCCAGGGAAAGGGAGATTTTGGCTCAGCCTCAGCCATGGGGGCACTGGCAAATCTGGGAATGCTGCTCCGTGGAAGTGGGAAGAACTGGAGTGCTCAGCTGAACATGTTTGATTCTGAAAAATATAAAAGTTAAAACCTGAGGCATCAGCAGCAGATTCTGAGGTGCTTTAGTGTGCAATTCTGAGCTTCACATCAGGGGATGGTGAGCTCTGTGCACAGAGCAGGGAGACAAAACAATTCCTGCTCCAGCTGGGCACCAAGGACAAATGATCCAAAGCTCAGGCCCAGGAGCACAAACAACGTGGGCTGGAGAGAGAAAAACAAGCAGGATGGGAGTGCCTGGGCTAAAGCTGGAATGGGACAATGAACTGCAAGGTGCAAATGGAGCAGAGCTGATCCCAGTGAGAGCCCCCGGGAGCGCTCGTGCATTTTGGGAACATTTGGGTTCATCTTGGGTTCATTTGGTGCCATTTTGGATCATCTTGGGTTAATTTTGTGCCATTTTGGTTCATCCTGGGTTCATTTTGTGCCATCTTGGTTCCTCTTGGGTTCATTTTGTGCCATCTTGGTTCCTCTTGGGTTCATTTTGTGCCATCTTGGTTCATCCTGGGTTCATTTTGTGCCATTTTGGTTCATCTTGGGTTCATTTTGTGCCATCTTGGTTCATCCTGGGTTCATTTTGTGCCATCTTGGTTCCTCTTGGGTTCATTTTGTGCCATCTTGGTTCATCCTGGGTTCATTTTGTGCCATTTTGGTTCATCTTGGATTCATTTTGTGCCATCTTGGTTCATTTTGTGCCATCTTGGGTTCATTTTGTGCCATCTTGGTTCATCTTGGGTTCATTTTGTGCCATTTTGGTTCATCCTGGGTTCATTTTGTGCCATTTTGGTTCCTCTCGGGTGCAGCCCTGGCTGGGCTCTGGTGCTGCCCAAGGTGGATCCATGGAGGAGATCCTTTGAATGAATCCCTGCTTTATTCTGTAGCTCTGTCTGGTCTCTGCTCTAGCTCAGCCTTCTCAAGGCATCACTGCCACCAAATTTATCCCACCTGGGAATTCATCCAGTCAGAGAAACTGCACCCAACCTTTGGGTGACCATCCTGCTTCCCAAAAAACTTCCCAGCTGCTCCTTCCTGTGTCTTCTCACCCTGGGGAGGGGTAAAAGCTGGGAGCAGCCACAGCCATGCTAGGTAGGAATGGGATTTGTACCTGCACTAAAAAAAAAACCATCTAAAATAGGTTTGCATGTCCCAAGATTTGGGTGTCCCCTTCCCACTCGGGGCACGTCCCCTCTGAGGGACAGGGATGCAGTGCAATGGCTCAGGAGCATTTCAAAGCTCAATATTCTGCATTAAAGAGCCTCTTCTGACATACCCAGCTTCTGTGTGCACCTGAGGGGCAGAAAAACACACCCAAACCCACTCTGAAGGCACGAATCCAGCACGTGGGACACAGACAGGGCTTGGTGACAGCTTTTCCAGGAAATGCTTTGTGCAGCCAGTGCACGGGAATTCACAATTTCTCCTTAAATTCTCCAGCCAGCCATTATCCTGTGCTTGCTGATGCTCTGCTGCAGGCTCAGGTGCTCCCACAGCAGCGTGGGGCCAAAAAAAAAAAAAAAAAAAAACAATTGGCAGAGAGGAGAAAATGGCATTTGGCAGCTGCAGGAAGCCTCTGCTATTCTGTAGGTGCTCTTTTACAAAGAGTCTGTATTTACCCACACAGGCAGGAAATCACAGGAGATGAGAGTTCTGTGGCAGGGAAATAAAGCAACAAAGTAAATGCCACGGAGAGCTTCTTCTGCTGAATCCACAGTGCCCTTCATCACAGCATGGGAGCAGAGATGGAGCTTCATGCCTGGATTTTAAAAATAGCAAGGTAACAAGCTTCCAATCCCAAAGTGCCCTGCTCTGCTTCCGATGCCATTTCAGGCCCTGGGAGTGCTCTCAAAGAGCACACAGCTCCTCTGGGAAAAGGTGAAAAATGCCTCCCTCCAGAATCTCTTGTCTGAACTAAGAGAATTATTTATAGTTGCTACATTTATTATACATTATTATAAACTGGAAGCTGTTACGAGCTTTAAAATGTTTATCTTTTCAGGGGATGAAAAGTAATTTGTTTATAGAAAAGTGGTGGTAATGCTGGCTGAATATATATGTTTTAAGAGTAAACTTTCCCTGTTAAACATGTGCAGAGCTACCATGCTCTGTGTGACACATTTTCCCATTTTAGCCTCTAATCCTTGCCCCCTGGGCACTACCTGTTCTTGCTGCAAACTACTGAAGCATTTTTCACTAGCATTTGTGAAGTGCCTCTGCTTTCATGGTTGAGAATGTGGGGGAAAACCACATGACAGATCATGCAGAAACTCCCCAAATCCCCTCCCTTCCACCTCATCTGCAGCACAAGGATGTCTTTATACACACACAGATAGACAAGACACATTAAAAAATCCTCCAGCACATCTGAGATTCTCCAGAAGCCAAAAAAAAAATAAAATAAAATAAAAATTCAGCGCTTCAGAGCTGTGCCCATCTCCTCCCACAAATGGCTTTGAATTTTCCTTTTTAAATCCTGCTCACTGAGGAGAGGGGGAGATGGGCAGGGAAAAGGACACTGAGAAAAGGCTGAAGGGAGGAGCTGCTAAAACTGCTCTAATCCACAAGCCCAGCAGCATTTCTGCTGTGGGAAGGACAATTGCCAAATGTTTTCCATCGGGCCTGAGAGGTCAAGTGGATGTGGAGCAGCTCCTGCAAATTGGTAGCATCCAATCATTGCTCCTGCATTTATTACCTGCAGAACCTGCAGTGCCCTTGCATCTCCCAGAGCTGGGAAGCCTCAGGATGAGACTGATGGCATTTTAAATATTTAAGGTAGTCTAAGAAACTTCAGCCTCATTCAGCATTTGGGACAGTTTTTAATTTACTCCTAAAATGGGGAACAGAACAAAAGCACTTCCTGCAGTTTGCTGCGCCCCATCTTTTGTGCAGCTCTCACCTGCATTAAATCTGAGCGTGCCAGGGCCAGCACAAGGCAGCAAATGCAAAATTCAGGTTCCAGCTGAACCTTAAAAAAAGCACAAGAGGCATTTTCCCTGCACACAGGTCAAACAGTGCAGTATCAGCTGACATCCTGTGCTGGAGGTGTTTCCCACATCCACGAGCATTCCTGCAGGATGCTTGGATCCATCACCTCTTCTGCTATGGATAACTCAGCCTGAAACACTGAATTACACTGCAAACACAATCCCCACGTGAGGGGAAACCTTTTTGTTTTCTTAAAAAACAAGAAAACAAACCAAATTTAAAAAAAAAAAAAAATCCCTAACAAAACTGACACTTCATTTACTTCCTAAGTAGTGGAACATTTCTGTTTTGTCAACTCTAAATTTCCAGGCAACGCAGAAGCAGCAGATGAAACTGTAACAGAAAACCTCAGAGTGCAAGAAAAGGGTTTTATTCCACAGTCAGGAACCAGGCTGCTGATTCCAGCTGTTTAATTCCTCCACAGAACAGCCCTTCCCTCCTGATTTTGAACCTCAGCACTCTCATTATGAGCCTTGCAGAAGGAGGAAGAATCCTCCAGAGCTTCCAGCAAACCCCACAAACCTCCACCCAAAGCACCTGCACGTAGGGAAGGTGAAGGAGAAGCAAAGGATCCTCCCTGGTTGGACACTCCACACTCAGAGGATGCTCCATGGACACTTCCCTGCTCCATCCTGGCTGCTGGGGGACAGAACTTCCCCCCACCCAAAAAAAAAAAAAAAAAAAAAAAAAAAAAAAAAAAAAAAAAAAAAAAAAATCCTACACTTTTCTGTAGGAGCCATAAATGATTCTGGGAAAAAAAAAAAAAAAACAAACACAAAATTAAAAAAAAAAAGGGATTAAGAGATAAAACCCAACTGAAATACTTGCAGCAAAGAAGGCTGAACTTAAAGGCAGTGAAAGCCAAGGTGGCAAACTGAAAATAATTTAAAATGTATCAGACATTTATACACAGTGTCTGTCTAGAAAAGAGGATGAAGGTGATTGTTACATCACACTCTAAATTATAAAGAGGAGTTGTATTCCCTTCTCAGTCACGGCCACTTGCTCATGAACTTTCCAGATCTTTATATTCTTCCTTTTTTAAAGGCAACCAAAGCAATTCAGGCCAACCTGACCCTTCCTTGTACCTACAAGAAGACTCACAGGAATTTGCAACTTAACCACAAGGCAAATCTGTATTTCAGGCTTCAACTGTATTATAAATTTGTGACTCATAAATTATATTATTCAACATTCACATGAAAAATAATAGCTATCATGTTACTTGCTGCAATGAGAGTGGATGGCTGCTTTGTGGAGTTTATTCAAGCTGGCAACTGATAATATTTTCCATTTATCAGAAGTCTCCAAAGCACAATGACTGTTCAATTTATTGTATGTAACATTCAGTGAAGGAGGATGTTGTCGTTTTCAACGCTGCAATCCCAAACAGAGAAATTAAAATAAATCACTTCATCTAGAAGCCAAACAAACAATTACATGGAGGAACCAGCCAAAAAGGAAACTGAACAGCTTCGTTTGCCAGCCCTTATTAACAGCAAAAACAACACTTTATTTCGGTTTCTGAGAGCTCCTTGTTATCACCTGGAAAACAAAACCGAGTCTTGTAGCTTACAAATGAAAAGTGTCACAGCAGCAGAGTGCCACGCCAGGAGATGAACACCTGGGACTGAATTATCAGGGGTTGTCAGCACCCATTCCCAGATCCTAATAATCTCCAGGAGGCTGTGGGTGCCCAGCCCTCAGGAAATAAGAGTTATTAAAGGCTACTTTTATTCCAAAGCCCTGATAAAACCCACATATGACTCTTGTAGAAATCACACACTCATTTAGGTCGGAAAAGACCTTTAGGATCATCATTAGGATCACTGCCACCTCTAAACCAAGTGCTCCATCTACACATCCTTTAAATACACCCAGGCATGGAGCAGGAAGGATTTGGAGCAAGTTTCAGAGCCATGCTAAGCTTTTTTGGTTATTACATTTGAAAAAAAACCCCAAAAGCAAAACAAACCATACAAAACACCTCCCAGTAGGACCTAACAGCAAAAGCCAGCTCTGATTTATTAATATTTTTGCCAGCCCTGTATTCCAGGCCAGCAGGAACTACCTGAAATCCAGAGGTGCCCCTTTCAGATGGCAGTGAAAAACCATCACAGCCTGCACCCAACCCACTGAAAAATCCCTCTGGGAGACTCTTTGTGTGCTCCAGTACAAAAGGGAGGCACCAAATGCTCTTAAGTGCTCAGTCATGAGCTGCTTGTTTAACCCCCCCGTGCCAGCCAAGCAGAGCCCGGCTGCATTAGTGCAATTGTGAGCAACAAATCTCACTGCTTAATATGCAAATTCCCCTGGTCAGCCTTGCAGAGAAGCACCATGAAAGCAGTTATTGTGACTTCCAATTAGCCATGTGATACGCAGCCCTGCACAGCACTCAAGGAAAATATTTAAGAAACTGTTGTCCAGTTGCTGAGAGCAGAGGTGGAGCACAATATTTGCCTTTCTCTGAGTTAATGAAGCTCCAGCACTGCATCAAACTCCACGGGAGGAATTGATAGTTTGAATCATCTCCCATTCTGGCAGCCTTATTTCCACTTGGCCCTGCTCTCACTGCTGGGTGATGGGGGCAGCAGGAAAGAAGACAAATTTCAAACAGAATCAGCATCTTTGCTCCCAAGGAAGGGCGACAAGAACTGCAGCAGGCAGGCGAGCACCGTGTCAAGGAGAGCTCAGCAGCAATCAGACAGCTGCAGCCAAAATCCTTAATGTGGAATGACTTGTGCTTCCAGCCGCTGTATCCCCTGCTTTTCCCTCACTCCACACAAGTAACTGTCTCACTGAGCTTCACCACGTCAGACAAAGTAATATGCAGCTTCTGAGAGGGGTGAGAGTTTGCCACGAGAGAATGAACAGGTTCCTCCTTTTCCCTCTTGCTGCTCCCCTCGGGAAAGAGAAAAGAAATTGAGGAGCCCTCCAGGAGTTGCCCGTGGGGATGGGAGCTGGCACAGCTCTGCTGGTTTTGCTCAACTGAACATACCTGATGGACAGGCACGAGGGCAGAGTTTTCCAGCAGTTCATTCCAAGCCCAAAGCAATCCCAAAAGCACAAGTGAAGAGGTGACACAGCCTGGGAAGTGGCTGCAGAACAATTATTTCTCCCCTGCTCTCACCATCCTGCAGGAACTCGGTCACCTTTGGCAGGGCACAGCTGGAAGAGATGTAGTGCTCAGCTCCTGAAGCCTTGGGCTGTGAGCTGAGCTAAAGGGATGAACTGGGGAAAACCTGTGTCTATAACCAGTTAATGACATCCCTTAATGACTCCCCAGTAAATCCAGCCAGGACACCCATCACAATTTGGTTCTGCTGGGCTACAACACATCGAGCATCGAGACAGGAACTTTTCCTGTCTATGCCAAACAAAGTCCTGGTGAGCAGAGCTAATGAAACAGCTGGTACCAATCTGCAAAGCCCATTTCATTTCCCGCCCGGTG
Source organism: Vidua chalybeata (assembly GCF_026979565.1). Lineage (NCBI taxonomy): Eukaryota > Metazoa > Chordata > Aves > Passeriformes > Viduidae > Vidua > Vidua chalybeata. Next base: position 16,655,709 of record NC_071544.1, read on the forward strand.
GGCAGAGCAGCATCTGTTAAATTCTTGGTGAGGAACAGCCTCCTCCTGCAAACAGAACTGTGCAATAAGCTGGGCTTTTGATTAGCTCCATCTCACACATGCAGACACACCTGAGGATCCACACCAGCTCTCCTGACACACACAGGCATCCTGACCTTGAAAAATGCCCACAGTAAGAGACAAAAGAAGCACACGTGGCCAGGACGTGCCGTCAGCTCTGCCAAGCTGCACACGAGCAACGGGAAGTGCTGGCCATGGACAAAACCACTGAGGAGAATACAGGGATGTGACAAACCCTCCTCTCAACTCCAATAATGCAATTGAGCATGATTTTGCCACTCCCCACTGCCCTGGAATAAACTGAAACTGGGATGAATCAGACTTGAGAGCTGGCCCTGCTTTCACCCAGCACCGCACACGGCCACTGCTGTCTAATCAAGCGCTCGCAATTCTCCAGGAAACTTTTCCATTCTGGGGAAAAGACAAAGCCTCTCCAAAACAAGTCCATCACTGGCAAGTTAGAATCATCATGTTCCAAAACACCTTCCTAGGATTTCGAAATTTTTCTGGCCCTGCTCACCGACAGCAATCTGAAAGCGAATGTAGCGGGTTAGGTCACAACCCCGGAGCTGGGGGAAACGAGCCTCACTTGGGAAACAGGGAAAAGCCATCTCCCTGCACAGGTCTGAACTCCACACCGGGTTCACTTGCGCTTCAGCTGGTTCACTGGCTGATGCCCCCAGACAGAAGCTCCCCTGAGAGAGCAAGCCAGGCTTCAGGCTTGGTGAGGGCACGTTGGCAGAATTCGTAAAGCTCGGAACCAGGGCAGGCTGGACTTTGACGCCTGGGGAGTCACGTTTAGGGGAGATACTCAGAGCTCCTTCCAGCTTAACCTACCCTCCCCTCTCCTCCTTGTGGAGAGGCAGGAACAGATCTGTAGCATTACAAAACAGGCTATTGCACACTGGAGCTGATTGTTTAAGACAGTCCTAAGAAGCTCATAATTCAAGTGAAATTTCAGCGCCTCTCACTTCAGCGAGACAACCTTAAGGAACATTACCCTGAGAGCATGAATCAACACGAGCCAGCTGACACGAATTTCACATCTCTTACATCTTGAAAGCCCAGCTGCTGTTGTAATGCACCAGGCACAATGGGTTATTTAACCCCAGAGCAGCAGAGTGCCAGTGCCATGCCCTGGGAGCACCAGGCAGGGACACAGAAAGCCTGGATGGAGCCTGCCCACCTCACATGCTGCTCTGGGGCGTGGAATCTGTTTGACAATATCACCCAAAGCCCGATCATGTTCTTCTCCTATCTCATTCATTCGATATCACAGGTGAGATAAGAGAGCAAGGAAATTAAACCGAGCCTATTTCTGTGACATGATCTCACCTCATAACACCAAAGCACATCTCAGGACAAGCACCAGTGGAGCTCTTAACGCTATTTTTTGGTCAAGACTTTGGGGTATGTGATGATTCCTGCTGTTCTTTTCCTTTGACTGGTCCATTCTGCTCAGCACTCCTGCAGGTTTTTACTGGTTGGTAAATCTGCTTAGTACAGATGCATTTTAGGTAACCCACTTCTTCCCTTTTTACTACTAGAGTAAGGAAGACTCGTACTACTCAGAGCTATAAAATTCCTTTTAATGACACTGATGTGATTAAATCCACAGGAGGTTGTGGAGTCTCCCTCTCCAGAGACATTCCAAACCCACCTGGATGTGTCCCTGTGTCACTTGCCCTGGGTGACCCTGCCTTAGCAGGGGGGTTGGTCTGGATGATCTCCAGAGGTCACTCCCAACCCCAACTGTTCTGGGATTCTGTGAAATCCCACATAGTTCGTAGCAGCTGGAATTCTGGTATTAACATGAACTCTGTATCTGGCATTAACCAGCAGATGTTTGGTTCAGACACAACTCCAAGTGCTGCATATTTTTACATTATGGAGTGACAGCAAAGTCACTGATGGAAAGAACACCCATCAGCTGGGACACCCGAAACAAAACCAGACTGATAAATAACATTCTGTGAGGCACAGGGGAAAACACAAACCCAGATCAGCAATTCTCCTCCTGAAATCTGTGGACCCTGCATGCGTGAGGACTACTTATAAGTCAAGCGTCCTGTTGGTAGGCTGACTTTAAATGACTATAAAACACACACAGCTCAGCTGGAGAACATCAGGGGTCCGCAAACCTGAGAGCATTGAAAAAGCAATCATTCCGGCTTTCAGCTGGAGAAAAACACGCCGGTGAAAGGCTGCTGCCACTGCAGCAGCGTTTGCACGCTGGCTTTGCTGCCCAGGTCGGGGTGCACTCGCACAGAGCGACAGAGACCACGCTGCTCCATCCCGCATCTCCAGCCGCCGCGAATCGCTCCCGTCTCTCGGGCGGCTGGAGCCCAGCACCTCTCCCGGCTGAAAAACAAACCCCGGCCCCGCAGCACCGCCAGGACCCGAGCGAGCTGAGAGGAATCATTTTCCGCACACCACAAGGAGCGGAGCCCGAGGAAAACAAAACTTCGGGAGCCCCGGGGCAGGCCCTTTTTCGCCAGCCTGGCTTGTATTTCAGCAGGGGCCGCGCGTCCCTGAGCCCCCCCCCCCCCCCAGCAGTGCCCAGCGAGACAGACCCGACACCGCTGCCCGGCATCGCCCGGCCACAGAGCCCCGGCCGAGCCCCCGGCACGGCCCCGGCGGGGCCGCGGGGCGGGGGCCGTGCCCGGGGGCAGCGCCCGCCGAGCGCCGCCCGGCCCCGCCGCCCCGGCAAAACTCGGGCAGAACCCGTGCAGAAGCCGGGGGACGGTGCGGGGGACGATCCGGGCCGGCGGCCGGACGCGGCTCCCCCCGCCCGCCGCAGGCCCCGGCCCGCAGCGCCCGCCCCGGGGTCCCCCCGCGGGCCCCCCGGCCCGGCGGCGGCGCTCACCTCCGGTGCCGTCCGAGTTCTCGTTGAGGCTGCCCGAGGAGTCGTGGTGGGAGCCCACACACCCGCCCATGGGGCCCGCAGACCCGCCGCCGAGCCGCCCCCCGCCCCCCTCCCCTGCACCGAGCTCCGCCGCCGGCCGGGCAGGCGCGATGGCTCCGGAGCCGCCTCCCCGCTCCGCAACGCCGCCCCCGGGGCGCGGCCTGCGCCCGGCCCCGGCCCCGCCCGCGGCCCGCCCCGCACCGGCGTGGGACCGGCACCGGGACTGGGACCGGCACCGCCCGCGGCCCGCCCCGCACCGCCGTGGGACCGGCACCGGCACCGGCACCGGCACCGCCCGCGGCCCGCCCCGCACCGCCGTGGGACCGGCACCGGGACCGGCACCGGCACCGCCCGCGGCCCGCCCCGCACCGCCGTGGGACCGGCACCGGGACCGGCACCGGCACCGCCCGCGGCCCGCCCCGCACCGCCGTGGGACCGGCACCGGGACCGGCACCGGCACCGCCCGCGGCCCGCCCCGCACCGCCGTGGGACCGGCACCGCCACCGGCGTGGGACCGGCACCGGCACCGGCACCGCCCGCGGCCCGCCCCGCACCGCCGTGGGACCGGCACCGCCACCGGGACTGGGACCGCCCGCGGCCCGCCCCGCACCGCCGTGGGACCGGCACCGGGACTGGGACCGCCCGCGGCCCGCCCCGCGGCAGGACTGGGACCGAGACCGGCACCGGCACCACCCGCGGCCCGCCCCGCACCAGCGTGGGACCGGCACCGCCCGCGGGACCGCCCCGCAGCAGGACTGGGACCGAGACCGGCACCGGCGCCGCACCGACGCTGATACCGGCACTGACACCGGCGCTGACACCGGCATTGACACCGGCACTGACACCGCCTTCGGCTCGTGGGACCGCCCCGGCACCGCAATGGCACCGGCACCGCACCGACACTGTGCCTGCGGGATCGCACCGACACCGGCACCGCCTTTGGCCCGCGGTACCGAACCAATACCGGCACAGGGACCGGCACCGGGACTGGGACCGCCCCGACAATCGACGCGACACCAGGACCGCCCCGGCACCGGCACCGGGACCGCCTGCGGCCCGCGAGACCGTCCCGGCACCGATACCGGGACCGGCACCGGGACCGCCTCTGGCCCGTGGGACCGCCCCGGCACCGGCACCAGCACCGACACTGGCACCAGGATCGGGACCGCCCCGAAATCGGGACCGCCCCGACACCGCCACTGGGACCAGCCCAGCCCCGGCACTGAGATGCGGGGCCAGCTCTGCGCCCGCAGCCCGGGCGGGTCCCGCGGCCGTGGGTGCCGGGCTGTGTTCATTCCCAGCTCCCAGTGTTCATTCCCAGCTCCCTGTGTTCATTCCTTGCTCCCGGTGTTCATTCCCCGCTCTCAGTGTTCATTCCCAGCTCCCCGTGCCCAGCTGTGCTCTGCCCCACCCCCGAGGTGTTCAGGGATGGAGCTCTGAGCACCCCGGTAGAGGAAGGTGTCTCCGCCCAGGGAACAAGAGGATCCATAAGGTCCCTCCCAACCCAAACCGTTCTGTGATTCCATGATTTTTCTCTGCACATGAAGAGAAAGTCCACACTCAGATAAATCCCTGCCCCACTACCCAGCCACCCACCCCTGTGTTATCAGACTGGCAGTTTGAAATAAAAACTAAGCAAACTCAGTGCTTTTTGGTCAATCTGACCAAGCAGGTTCAGTTCTCTGAGAAGAAAAGTTCAACTCTTGTGCTCTTAATGCCCATCTGGGTTATCTCATTTCGGCAGCCATCCCAGCCTGGGATTGGAGAGTTCCAGTTCCTAAACTATCAGATGCACTGGAGCGCCTTGGAATAATCAGCAATAAGTCAGAACACTGAAAAATGGGAGCAGACAGTGCAAAAAATAAAGCCTGGTAACAGACTGTGCTCTGGGTTCCCCACACGCTCTGCTATACATGGCAGCTTCATGTTCTTGTACACAGAGCAGCACAAAACAAAACTCAAGCTGAGCATATTTTTCCTCCATAAAGATGACATTGCAAATGTGTTTTGTGGAATTAAAATAGCATAGCTGTTTGTAGAGCTTCTAGTCACCCGAGTGAAAACAACTAATGGACAAAGGCGTTTTCCTGCCATTAATTTCCCTACATAATCTTCATACCCGAAGCCCAGCCAGCCTTTGGGAAGGCTCTTGTGTTGATAGTTAAAATCCCAAACGTATGAGATAAGCTGAGTGCCAAATGCCGAGCACTTTGTCATCTGAGAACAAAAAGGGACAGAGCTCATCTGCTTTATTGGGTCCAAGTGGGAAGGTCAGGCCTGCTAAGAAAGCCCAAAGAGCAATGATTAGAGTCTGAGCACGTGCCCACTAATTACAACAAAAGCAAAAACTCCTTGTCTGTGCAGACATTTAAACCAGATCAAGGAGCCCCACAGAGCTCAGTCGCTTTCTTTTCAGATTTTATCTGAGGGAGTTTGCCCATATATGCACTGTATGATCAAAGATATTGCAGAATCACGAAATCAGTTGGGTTGGAAAAGAGCTCCAAGAGCACAGAGTGCCACCTGTGCCCGATGCCCACCTTGTCCCCAGCCCAGAGCACTGAGTGCCACCTCCAGGTGACACCTGCAGGGATGGGCACTCCAAACCTCCCTGAGCATCCCATTCCAATGCCTGAGATATGTCAGGCTGGGGGAGGAAGGATCGAATATTATCTGTTCAAAACTGCAAGAAATTTGGAAGACAGTTGCAAATTTTCCTGGAAGTAGGTGTTGATGTATTTTATCATCAGAGCACATAACTCTGCAAGGAAATCATGGATTGTGGGGAGGCACTTAGGAGGAAATCTGGGTATCTGCTGCCCAGTGAAGTCCCAAAACTGGTGGGAATCCAACGTGACTCTGTTCCATAACAGGGTGGCTGCAGGACTGTGGGCTGGCGTGGGAAAGTCTGTCCCCACCAGCCAGCAGTCTGCTGGTGGAGCCTTGGAAAAACACACCAGAGCTTGTTATTCTGCCTGTTGGGGAGTGAACTCTCTCACTGGATACCTCGTTGCTCTCTCCCACAGGGTATGGAGCACATATATCCGTGTTTGTGTGCATGCAAACACTCAGGATGGGCCAAAGTGAATATTTACAGCCTGGCCCCGTGGATCAGCATGTACTTGCATTGTACTAACAAAGTACTGAATTAAAAACAAACGTTTTTCTAAATGGATTGTTTATTTTGAAGGTTATTCCTCCTCAAAATAAGTTTGCCTGAGCTTTGCAAGCAGTTTCTGCACCTCAGTCTCAGCTCTGCTCCAACACCCACTGTGGCCTTGGAGAAGTCAGTAACCTTGGCTGCTGTGTTTCTATCAGGAGCTCGGTGTTTGTCTGCACATCTCTTGGGGGTACGGCCAGGATTAATTAATTCTTGCTCTTTTATGACTTGCTAACTGCCTGCAACGCGTGGGATGTAAAACTTGGAACACCAAAAGCGAGTTTGCACAATTAAAGGGTTGAGTGTTCCACGGAGGGACCACTGACCTGTGTGGCTGGGATTATTTGGGGGTCACAAACCCTACAGTGCCAAAAGCTGGAGGATTTTCTCATGGCACAAATCCCACTGGACTGTGCTGTGCTGGGAGCACCAGAGGGATGGGGTTTGTGGCGTGTTAAAGTCCCTGAGGAGATCTCCACGTGCACTGGGTTGGAGGAGGAGGCACCAGGATGATCCCAGGGATGGAGCAGCTCTGCTGGGAGGAAAGGATGGGAGAGCTGGGATCGCTCACCTGCAGAGGAGAAGCTTTGGGGTGACACAGTTGTGGCCTCACAGTGCCTGAAGGAGCTGCAGGAGACACGGAGAGAGAATTTCACAATGGCCTGGAGGGACAGGACAAGGGGGATGGATTCAAGCTGACAGAGAGCTGGGTTAGATGGGATAATGGAAAGAAATTGTTCCCTGTGAGGGTGGGGAGCTTGCCCAGAGAAGCTGTGGCTGCCCCTGGATCCCTGGAAGTGTCCCAGGCCAGGCTGGACAGAGCTTGGGGCAGCCTGGGAAAGTGGAAAGTGTCCCTGCCATGGCAAAGGGATTGGAAGATTAGATGATCTTTAAAGTCCCTTCCAACCCAGGCCGTTCCATGGCTCTGTGACTGTCAGGTTATTCCCTATATAACCCTATATAATGAAATATTTTCTGCACTCGGCCAGTTTTTCTCCCCAGCTGGGCTCTTGCTGTTTGCTCGCAGTGGTGGTGGGTTTTGCCATCACATGATGATCCAGAGTGATAAATCCCTGTTCTCTGATGATTCAGCTCTGTGTGGGAACAAGGATGAGATGCTGACAAATTGCATCAGCACTGAAACTTCTCTCTCAGGCATCCACATTTTGATTTTTAGCAGCGCTGCCCAGGACAGCACTATCAAAGTCTTCACACTGTAAGTGAAAGTCTTCCCAGGTTTCTGCCATCCTGCTTCTGACAGATGGGAAAGGGAGACATGGCTGATGAGGTTATCAACCAAAGGTCCCACAGGAAGCAGCAGCAGGAAAGAACCGTGGAGTCCAACTGCTCATTTTCCTCCTCAGAGAGTCTGAAGAGATTCAGCAATTTGCTATTTTCAGATTTATTTCCCCATGGCTCTTCCTGAAAGCTGCTGAGGCTGTAGCCTCATTTTCACAGGCTGGAGGTTTCCCTGCACAGCATTTCTGTTTAGATGTGGTTTTTAGGAATGCTGGCTCCCATTCCGAACTTCCCACCAGCAGCTTTTAGGCTGATTCCAATCCCATAGAATCCATCCCTTCCCAAAGTGGCTGGTAGCAATCTCCACCACCCAGAGGCAGCAAAGCTGTGTCAAAATGATGTGAAACCAGGCAGGGTTTGTTTTCCTGGCATGGCCAAGGAGAGAAAACTGCACAGAGGAATTCCTGTGGCTGAGGAACCCCACCAGACACCAGGAGATCCCGAGCTGGCCAGGAATGAACAGAGTGAGGGCTGTGTGTGTCCTCCAGCACCTCTCCAGGAGCACAGCCCCCACTCCCGGAGCCTTGGCACACACCTCTGCTGCAGGGAATGCCAGCACGGGAAGCTGGAGCTCCTGAGGGAATTTCCAGCCTGGGGTTATTGCTGTGAAGAGCAATGTTGAGTTTCTCTCCTGATCTCTGCAAAGCCCCACGCCTACTCCCGGGGACTGCTTGGGCTTCTTTATCTCTGTTAATAACAGAAGGGAAAGTCACAAATCCACTTGCTTTAAATGTTTCTGCAAAGCTCTGAAGTTTTGATGTCAATGGCTGGAGAAAAGGGGTCACTGCAAAGGCTAAAAATCCCTTTTTAATGTGCAGCACCAGCAATGGTGGCAGGAATCTCTGGAAGGGGTGGATTCCACTGCAAGAACCAGGCTGGATGGGGCTTGGAGCAACCTGGGCTAGTGGAAGGTGTCCCTGCCCATGGCAGGGGTGGAATGAGATCATCTTTAAGGTCCCTTGCAACAGAAACCATTCCACGATTCTACGATTTATTGCTTTGTCACATCAGGCAGGTTTTACTAATCAAAAATATACATCTAGGGAAAAAAAAAAAAAAAATTGACTGCTAAAGCAACAAAAGTGAAACACTGCTTCCCTCCTGTGGTGACCTCCCTGATTGCACAGCGAGACGCTGCAATAAACGACACTTTTAACGGGATTTTTAAAAATTATTATCATTATTCTGACGCAATTGCAGCCAGGCAGTCGCTGTCATTGCCGCAGCCCTGGAGTGACATTTCCAAAGCAGAACACCGAGCCCAGCTCTTGCTGCTCAGCCAGGCTGCAAGCCCTGAGAACTTTATCTCCTCCCGAGCTGCTCTTTGTGGCCGAGTTCTCCCCTTTCAGCTGCCTTTGAGTGGATTCTCTGCCTGGCTGGGTGCAGGAGTGTTCTGTGTCACTAAATAATGAAGGGGCTGCGTGGGACAAAGGCAGAGCACGAGGATGGGGCTCCCAAGCCTTTGCACATTCCCAGTGCAGCTGGAGCTGCTTTGGAGCTGGGTCACTGAGCCAGCACAGGGCACAGCCACGCCTGGCCTGTGGTGATGCCATTTCTGCCTTTCCTGCTGTTCTGGTGTTCATTTTGTGTTGTATAAATGTTTTATTAATATCTGGAGGCTCATGTGGGAGCTGACATCTCCACCTGAAGTGTCCAAGGCCAGGCTGGATGGAGCTCTGAGCAAGCTGGGATAGTGGAAGGTGTCTCTGCCCATGGTAGGGGGTTGGAGTTGGGTGATCTTTAAGGTCCTTTCCAACCCAACCCATTCTCTGATTCCATGGCACTGACGTTTGGGTTTAGGTTGTGCTTTGCTGCAGGAAAGGAACGTAGCAGGGACGTCACAAAAATATCTGTGGTCATGAATAAGTGAGAACAAATAAGGCAAGAGATTTGGAATTCCATTTTTTCCCCTTATGAAGGGATGCACAATCAATGGCGACAGGTTAAGTCAGGGATGATTAAAGTACAATATTTTAAATTCTCTCAGACAACCAACAACAGGAGGAGAGGAAATTACCTCAGGCTGGGCTAGGGCAGGCTCAGGGTGGACAGCAGCAGGAATTTCCCCATGGAAAGGGTGCTCAGGCCTTGGAACTGCCCAGGGAGGTTTGGATCCCCATCCCTGGAGCGTCCCAGGAAGGGCTGGAGGTGGCACTCGGTGCTCTGGGCTGGGGACACGGTGGGGATCAGGGTGGACTCCATGGCCTGGGAGGGCTTTTCCAACCTGAATAATTCTGGGATTCTGAGCAGAGAGTGGAAGAAATGTGCAACACCCAAGCCACACTTCTATTTCGGCTTTGAGCTCATGAATACCAAAAATTTCTCTGGGAGAGAAGTTTGTGAGTTGCCTTGTTCCTGGATTTGTAGCTCAGCTTCCCAAAAGTGAAGCGTTTGAAATCCCAAGAGCTATTCCTAGACAGAATATCCAGACAGCCTTCTCACTCAGGACTGGAAATTGGGTTCATTTGAGGAGAAATCAGCCAGGTTTTGGCGGGAGGAGAAAGAAGGGTGGAAAAAGAAACATTCTCCCTCCTGTCATAATGCTTTTGATAAAATTAAAGCTGCAGCAGATGGTGATGGTACAGGCTAATGTTCCCATATGGCAGGATCAATCAGGCAAGGAACATGCTGCTTTAAGAGACGTGTGAAACTGATAGATGTTAATATTCCAAATATTTTAGCTTTGGATCTTGAGCATTCTCCCAGGCTGGGGAGCTGGAAGAGGATCCTGGTGCTCAGGAAGGGTTTGCCTGCACTGCAGTTGTGCTTTGGTGGGATATTCATTCCTGCTCTCTGCCCTCAGCTGGCTGAGCTCCTGCAGAGCTCCCTGCCTGGTGCTGAGGGCAGGGGCTCAGTCAGAGGGGAAATGGAGATGGGAAAAGGAGCAGGAAGGGAAATGGAGACAGGGAAAGGAGCAGGAACAGAAATGGAAACAGGGAAAGGAACGGGAAGGGAAATGGAGATGGGAAAAGAAGCAGGAAGGGAAATGGAGATGGGAAAAGCAACAGGAAGGGAAATGGAGACAGGGAAAGGAGCAGGAACAGAAATGGAGATGGGAAAAGGAACAGGAACAGAAATGGAGATGGGAAAAAGCGCAGGAAGGGAAATGGAGATGGGAAAAGGAGCAGGAACAGAAATGGAGATGGGAAAAAGCGCAGGAAGGGAAATGGAGATGGGAAAAGGAGCAGGAACAGAAATGGAGACAGGGAAAGCAACAGGAAGGGAAATGGTGATGGAAAAAGGAGCAGGAAGGGAAATGGAGACAGGGAAAGGAACAGAAATGGAGACAGGGAAAGGAGCAGGAACAGAAATGGAGACAGGGAAAGGAGCAGGAAGGGAAATGGAGATGGGAAAGGAGCTGGGACAGAAATGGAGACAGGGAAAGGAGCTGGGACAGGAATGGAGACAGGGAAAGGAGCAAGGTCTCACTGCACAGGCAGGGCAGGGCCACTGTCACTGCCAGGTGCTCCCTGTTCCATGGTTCTGTGGGACACCCAAGCAGAGACTGCAGGGACCAGGACCTGCCACACTGTCCCTGCAGAAGTTCTTTTCTACCTAGAGAAAACCAGGAATTCTTCCCAGCTCTTAGTTCCTGATCCTGACAGGCAGTGTTCAGAGCTGAATTATTTTGTGAATGATTCCCTTTTCTAGGACTGAGCTTTGCATGGAAATGGGGTAAACACCCCAAAATCCCAGCCTGAACAACCCCCAGCATGGCAGGACACATTCACACTGAGCTGATGGATGATTTCACCCGGCTGGACATCAAAATCTTATCTCTTCTTATCACTCCTGTCTCTGAGGAGCTTATTGCACGTGTGCTGTGCCTCTAGTGCGTGGTGGAATTGCATCAGGGATGCTAAACTTGGATCAAAATCTGTCTGGAGCTTTGGATTTTGATATTAAACATCAAAACCAATAATGCCAAGGAGAGATCCTGGCTGTGAGCACTGTTGTTTGCTGGACACGGCCCCAGGCTGTGGAATAGGATCCTATTGTTGCATTCCCAATAAACAAAGAGGCAGATTCTCCTCGTGCCTGATTAGATGGGCTTTGTATGAGTGGGGGAAAATAAAGTCTGTGTGAGACAGAGCTCAGTGTGAGGGATCCTCCTGGGCCTGCCCTGCTGGGGACGTGACCTCCAGGGCGTGTGAGGGGGACAAAGAGCCAAAGTTTGAGAATCTCATGGGATAAACATCACTTTAATTTCAATTTCAACACTCTGCAAAATACTCCCAGCGATTTAAACTGAAGGGATGCAGAGACTGGAGTGACTCTGCAGGGCTGGGAACCTCAAAGGGAGCTCAAAGTTCAGGAGTGGTGCTCAGGAGGGATCCCCAGTATTCCTACAGGAAAATTCCCTGTTGTGATTAACAAGGAAGCCTGGATTTGGGACAGCTCCCATCCCACCTGCAATGTGCTGATCAGAGAAACCCGTGCTAGGAAACACCTGAAGAGATGGGGAAATGGTTTAAATATTGGCATTTCTAGCATGAGGGCATCCTATTCCTGCCTGTGGAAAAAATAAGGACTTCTTAAATCAGTGCTTCAGGCCCCTGCTGCTGGCCCTAAAACACCCCAGTTGTTGGGAATGGGAGCTGTGAGTGGCCATTCCTGAGGTGTCCTTTGTCATTTGGTGTCACCAGTGTTCCACACCAGGTCCCAGGCCTGGCTGGTGTCACAGAATCCCAGGGTCACTGAGGCTGGAAATCTCTCCCAGGTCACGGAGTCCAACCTGATCCCCACCTTGTCCCCAGCCCAGAGCACCGAGTGCCACCTCCAGCCCTTCCTGGGACGCTCCAGGGATGGGGATCCAAACCTCCCTGGGCAGTTCCAAGGCCTGAGCACCCTTTCCATGGGGAAATTCCTGCTGCTGTCCACCCTGAGCCTGCCCTGGCCCAGCCTGAGGCCGTTCCCTCTCCTCCTGTCCCTGTTCCCTGGGAGCAGAGTGCCATCCCCACCTGGCTGCACTCTCAGCTCGATCTTGGCTGGATTATCTGCATACTCAGGATTTCTAGTAATTCACCTGTGGTATCATCAGAGAGCTGCTGTACTTTGAGGTTTCCTTCCTTCCTTTTTTTTTTCCCCATGCTACAAACAACAGGCTACATCTCCTTTCCTAAAGGTTTCCATCTCCCTGTGATGGGAAGTGGTTTGTGCTTTGGAGCCTGGAGGGAGGAAGGAGGATCTTCACTCTGTGAAGCCGTGGGCAGCTTTAGGAAGCAGAAATGCCTCTGCAAGTTTCCCTCCTGGTGTGATGGCTGGGGCCAGTCAAGCCGAGCAGGAATTTTGTGCTCCTCACTTTCTCTGGACTCACCCTGCTTTTTCCTTCCAGGCCAAGAACAAGGAAACGGGCGCTTTGGCAGCTGCCAAGGTCATCGAGACCAAGAGCGAGGATGAGCTGGAGGATTACATGGTGGAGATTGAGATCCTGGCCACCTGCGACCACCCCCACATCGTCAAGCTGCTGGGAGCCTTCTACTGGGATGGCAAACTCTGGGTAAGGGCTGGCCCGGGGGGCACTGGGACAGCCTCACCCTGCCCAGAGGAAGGGGCTGCTCATGGTGAGGCAAAACCCCTGGAGCTGCTTGAACATCAGAAATGAGTCATGAGCTCACTTTGTGCTCAGGCTCTGGATTTTCCCTGCTGTCTTTATCACCAAACTCTCTTGGGACGAAAGCACAGCCTGATCCCCCTGGCTGTCCCCTCCTGTCAGGAGCTGTGCAGAGCCACAAGGGCCCCCCTGAGCCTCCTTTGCTCCAGGCTGAGCCCCTTCCCAGCTCCCTCAGGAATTCTCCAGCCCCTTCCCAGCTCCGTTCCCTTCCCTGGCCACACTCCAGCCCCTCCAGGTCCATCTTGCCCTGAGGGCCCAGAACTGGACACAGCACTCAAGGTGTGACCTCTCCACTCCAAAACATCCCTTTTTAACGCATAAACCTTGGAAAAACACATGTCCTCTGTCAAAAATAATAATAATAAAAAATAATCTCAGAACTTCCACCATCTGTCAATGTCAAAAGTATCTGCACACGTTGAAATCAGGAAAGAAACCCTCTGAGCTCAGGCAGAAGAGATGAAATAATTTGTGTCCCCGTCCTTCCAGCGAGGCTTTGTTCCTTATCTCTCCTTTTGCATCCGTACATTTGATTTTTCCTGCCTAAGCCTGGGATTCTGCGTTTGTCCTCGGCGAGTTTCAGCCCACGGATCCCATCCCATTATCCAGAGCAATCTGAATTCAGGAGCTGCTCTCTGTGTTGTTCCAACACCCCCCAGCTCATAAAGCTGCATTATCTCTGCTATCAGACAAATCAGTTATTAATGGGCATGAACAGAACAAGCAGCTCTGGCCCCACCTGAATTGGGGGCTGCATTTTCTCCTGCTGAGGCACTGAAATTACAAGGCTTTTTTCATGTTGCTATTTTGATCCCATGGTCCTGATTTGCTCATGAGGCTGCCGTGCAATCCTGAGTTCACAGATTTTTACATCCAGGATATCTCACAGCTGCTTCTCCCCTGTCCATCAGGCTGTTACTCTGTCAGGGGAGGAAATGAGGTTGATTTGAGGTGATTTGCTCCTGAGAAAGCCATGCTGGTTATTTTATTTTTATTTCCCCTGTAATTTTATTAACCCTTCTAGGTGTTTATATTGATTATTTCATCATTTGTCCCAGGATCTTTCCAAGAAATGGAGTTGGGCAGGCTGAGGGAATCACTCTTTTCCTCCTTTTTCAAAGCCAGGGCACTTTTTATTCCTCCTGCCACCACCTTCTCAGAGATCCTCACTAACGCCTCAGAAATTCCCTTGGATGGTTCACAAGTGCTGTGGGATGAATTCCATCAGCTCTGCTGATTTCAGGACACCCACACATTTCCATGGGTGTATTCCAGCCTGGCTTCAGCTCCTTTCTAGCGCCAGGTGAGGGAAAATGATGGAACAAAGCAGATTTTCTCCAAAACAGAGCCCACACAAAGACAGGAGAGTGCCTGCGGGGAAATCTTGGCCTCCACATCACAGGAATGGTGCCTCTCCCACAGATCTGCAGGAAGAATGAGGCTGTGGTTTTGCAGAATTGTCTCTAGGACAGGGATGATCTCCTGATGCTCCCCTGAGCTGCAACCACCCTTGTCAGGCTGCTGAGTGGGCAGGGGCTTGGGAAGCTCGCTGAGATGTTGGTCATGGACCCAAACTGGTCTGAGGGTGATGCCTCAGGTTTGAGTTTTTGTGGTTTTCACATTCTGAGCTGCTTTAGTGTGTAATTCTGAGCTTCACATGAGGAGATGGTGAGCTCTGTGCACAGAGCAGGGAGACAAAACAATTCCTGCTCCAGCTGGGCACCAAGGACAAATGATCCAAAGCTCAGGCCCAGGAGCACAAACAGCGTGGGCTGGAGAGAGAAAAACAAGCAGGATGGGAGTGCCTGGGCTAAAGCTGGAATGGGACAATGAACTGCAAGGTGCAAATGGAGCAGAGCTGATCCCAGTGAGAGCCCCCGGGAGCGCTCGTGCATTTTGGGACCATTTTGGTTCATCTTGGGTTCATTTTGTGACCATTTTGGTTCATCTTGGGTTCATTTTGTGACCATTTTGGTTCATCTTGGGTTCATTTTGTGCCATTTTGGTTCCTCTTGGGTTCATTTTGTGCCATTTTGGTTCCTCTTGGGTGCAGCCCTGGCTGGGCTCTGGTGCTGCTCTGGTGCTGCTGATCTCCATGGAGGAGATCCTTTTAATGAATCCCTGCTTTATTCTTTAGCTCTGTCCAGCCTCTGCTCTAGCTCAGCCTTCCCAAGGCATCAAGAGATGTCTGGGAGTCACAGAAGGATGTGGAGAGCATCCAAGGATTTCTGGCAGCTTGGAACTTGCAGGAGGGACTCTGAGAAGGAGTTGGAGAATCCATCACAGAGCTGGGCTGGGGACCCACTGGTTCAGGGGATAATTCCTGTTCCATGCCACAACCTTCAAAAAAGACCAGGAATTCACTGCATCTTTATTTGGGCTCACTTTTGCTGGTCTGAACTCGGCAAACTCACATTGAAATGTGAAATGAGAGATCCTGACTCTGAACCCTGAGCCTGGGACACCCCACATCTTAATTTGGGTGCTTAATTTGGATCACAGAGGCACCTGACTGAAAAAAAACAAAGCGTGAATTACCATTGGGCAGGCAGGAGGGGAGAGCCCGGTGTCAGCTTGCAATTTCCAACTCGTTTATTTCCTTTATTAATTATTAACTGCCACCCTGTCAAGAATACATTTACAAAGGCAAGATTAGATCATGCTCATACCTTTCCGAACAATTCAGCTTTTTATTAAATTTCCATCCAGGAGGAGACTTTATGCTGATGAAATTATTTGAGGGACTATTAAAAAGGTCCATAAAAATCCCAGTTCAGTGCAGCAGAAAAAGGAAGGTTTATGAGATTTGTGAGAAAGCATTTATCACCTGGAAACACACCCCAGGTAGCTCAATCCCGTTTGCTTTTCATTTAACTGCTCAAAAGCGACTGGATGTCTTTTTGTTCAAACTTAAATCACCCAAAGTAATTACAGAGCAGGACTTCCATCTCATTAAGCTTCAGACCACTAGAGAGAGCCAGACTAAAGTCAATGCCCACTTGTGCAGCCTGAAATGGGAACCACAGCTCAGATCAGGAGATTCAGAGCAAATAAATCGAAATTTCTATCAAAATTTGTGCTCAGAGCTCCTGCCTGGGGGCTCAGGGCTGAGCTGCTTCACCCAACAGGCCAAGGGTGGCTTCTCTGCCTTGGAAATCTGGATCCCTCTGTGCCAGATCCTGCAAATGCTTTGGGAATTCTGCCCTTCGGGGGCTCCAGCATCACCCAGTTCTTGTCCTGGGGCTCTCAAGGAGCTAAATCCCTTCATTTATTATTATAATATTTCTTTCTTTTCAACTCCAAGGTGATTTTCGGTGCCTAGGGAGCTCTCTAATATCACATCAGCTATGCCAAGGGGGGAGGGGAAAAACCAGCCAAGGTGATCAGAGGGATGGAGCAGCTCTGCTGGGAGAGCTGGGAGTGTTCACCTGGACAGGAGAAGCTTTGGGGTGACACAATTTTGGCCTCCCAGTGCCTGGAGGGACTGCAGGAAGGATGGAGAGAGAGGATTTGCAAGGGATGGAGTGACAGGACAGAGGGGAATGGATTCAAACTGCAGAGAGTGGGTTTAGGTAGGATTTTCAGAATAAATTCTCCCCTGTGAGGGGGGGCAGGCCCTGGCACAGGTGCCCAGAGCAGCTCTGGCAGTGCCCAAGGCCAGGTTGGACAGGGCTGGGAGCACCTGGGACAGTGGGAGGTGTCCCTGCCATGGCAGGGAGTGGAATGAAATGATTTCCAAAGCCTTTAAAACAAAATGAAGTAAACCAGTGCCATTTCCTCCTCGCTCTTCCACCCTGGCTGTCGGGGTGACCTGCAGGGACTCTCAGAGGAGCAAATCTCTGAGTGTTTGCAGCAGAAAACATGGCAGAGAGCAGCAGGGCTCCCTTACTTAAGGAAAAACTTCCTGAAACCGTCTGGAACGAGCCTGGCAAATATTTCTGAGCAGCATCAGCACATAAACAAGCAGGGCTCTGGGGCTCACACAGGCAGCTGGGCAGCCTTGGGGTTAAACACTCCCAGATTTCTCCCTCTTCGTGCTCTTCCAAGCCCAGAAAACTGTATCAAAATATACAATATCAAATATTGTAAACTATATATATATATATATACACTATGTACTATATATAGTATATATATACTATATACTATATATATTCTATATACTGTACTATATACTATATCAAAACCAGTTTAAAAGTGATTATAAACTTTATATTTATATTATATTAATTTTAATTTATTCTATTATCATTTATTTTTATTTATGATATTTATTTATGATATTTATATTTATATAAATTATATGATATTTATAATTTCTATTAAAATATTTATTTTTATATTTATATTTATATTATTTATTTATATTATTTAATTATTATATTTATATTAAAATATTTATTATTTATATTAAAATATCATGCCAATATTTATATATTTATACGACATGAAAATTGTTGTGATTAATAATAATTTGCAAAAGCTTACGTATAACAGCAAAACCCAGCAAGTCCGTTGGCATTTCTAACGCTGTGTAAATTTGTGCTTCCTCCCCCCAGCACCTCACAAACTCCTGCATCTCTCATCCCTTCCCAGTGCTGAGGGAAGGCTCGAGGCCCTGCTGGAGCTGCTTCCATCTCCCAGTTCCTTCCAGTCTGCCCCAGTCTCGGGGTCTCTGTGAAGTTTGGATGACCCCAAGATTGTAAAAGTCCTTTTTCTCCCAGCTCGAGCCGCCAAAGAAAAGGTCTGGGGTGTGTGAAGTCGAGTTTTCAAGGTTGTTTATTATTTCTTCTCTCTAACATTCTCTCTCTGACCTGCCGAGGTCCTCTCAGCAAGGCAGGCATGGCATTGTGCTCTGCCCTGTCGGGCAGTGTTTACCTTTTATATCAAAAGTTACGTGTGCTATGTTTACAGTTTATTTCCAATATCTAACATTTATGTTGGACAGTCTGTCCCTACCTTAAACCAACAGAAAAGTGTCACCATCACAGCAGGAAAGTGTCACCATCACAGCAGGAAAGTGTCACCAGCACAGCGAGACATGGAGGGCGAGAAGAAGGAGAAGAAGGTCAGGACACGCCCAAATCCCTCCATCTTGTCCCCTGAACCCCATTCTAAAAACCCCAAAATTCCACTTTTCCACCCTGTGTTAACTCAGCTACCACACTGCTCAAACCCTTGTGGATTGTAATTCCTCACACAAATTTGGCAGCTTTTTCCACGGGCTGAAATGGAAGCCACAGGTGATTTTGACTTCATGCCAGGGTCTCCGAGCCCCCTGCCAGGGTCTGGAGCCAGCCAGGGCAGGCAGAGGGATGTGCTGGACTCCCACACCCCAGCTCCCAGGCTGATAAACACTCTGCTGAAGAATGGTTTTTCCACTTTGCCAGGCAGCGGAGAAAAGGCTCTCCCGCCACTCCTGGAGCCAGGCAGCACCGTGCACTTAGTGGGCTTTGGGGAACAAGGCATAAATATTTCAGAAGGGTGCTTTAATAAGTGTTTGTTTGCTCAGAAGCTGTTGATTCCTTCTTGGGGAGTTGCTATGGTAAAACCACGTTGGTTTAAACAGGAATAATGATTCTCTCCTCATGCCTGGGTCTGTGGGAGCTCCTGCAGATCCTCGTGTCACCAGTAAAGGGATGGCTCTGGGAAGAAGGGGATGCAAGGACAGATTTTGTTTGGTTTTTCTGTTCTGGTACTGCCTGTGCCAAAAGAGAATTGAGGAGCAGGAGAAGGAGCTGCAGGAAAGATGGAGAGAGACTTTACAAGGGATGGAGTGCCAGGACAAGGGGGGAATGGATTCAAACTGAAAGAGTCTCCTTCTTGTGTAGGAGAATTGAGGCTTCAAAACTCGCCACTGAGCACAGGACTCTGCATTCCATCCTCTCAGCACGTTATTCCTGGATTTGGGAACACCCAATCCACCCAGGCAGCAGAGATGGGGGATGTGCTCTGCTCCAGCATCTTTAGGAAAGGAGCTGGAGTTGATGGAGATGGTGGGGACGTAAGGGTAGATTTTGTCTGACAAGACTTCCTCTGATTTTGTGAGCATGTTCTGGTCAGGTTTTGTCTGATTTCCTGAGCACTCTGTGGTGCTGCCCGTTCCAGACTTTGTGTCAGAGAATCGAGGCTTCAAAACTCTCCACTGCCTCCCCTTCTGAGCGCAGGACTCTGCATTCCATCCTCTCAGCACGTTATTCCTGGATTTAGGAACACCCAATCCACCCAGGTGGCAGAGACAGGGGATGTCATCTGTTCCAGCATCTTTAGGAAAGGAGCTGGAGTTGGTGCTGGGGAACTGCTGCCAAAAAGAACAATAGGCACAGACTAAACAGGGTACAGCAAAGAGCCAAAAATAGAAGGGCTGCTTTAGATAAGGGACTGACAGAGTGTGCCACTTCAGCTTCAACCTGCCTTTGTGTCACAGATTCCACTCTTCAGGAGTGCTGGCTGGCTCCTGCTCAGCAGCAGCACACGGCCCCGTGTCCCCAAAAACACCCCCAGAGCTTAGCAAGGCGCTGCTAAATCCTGGCCAGGAGAGGGAATGTCCTTTGTGGCGCCGGGGTGGTTGGCATGGGAACGGGAGCTCATCACACGGCATGTCCTCTCCCTCACAGCAGCAGGGAACTTGCAGTGTTCAGCCCCAAAAACAGGCTGGAGGAAGTGCTCAGAATGCCCTGGGAGAGGCCAGGCTGTTCCCTTTGTTCCCCAGGCTGCTCCCCGTTTGTATTCCTGCTCTGTGCCACAGGAAAAAGGGAGCTGGCACATCCAGCCTGGGCTGGGTGGTGTTTCTTTTCAATTCCAAGGTGATTTTCTGTGGCTAGGGAGCTCTCTAATATCATATCAGCCATGCCAGGGGAAAAAAAAAACCAACCAAGGTGATCAGAGGGATGGAGCAGCATGGTAAGGAATGGCCTTTGGGCTTGGTTATCCACCAAAAACTCCCAGGGCACAGCCAAAAATACAATTTTGTCCTTGTGATGTTCTGGTTGAAGGCCTGGAGGGCAGGAAAGGACACTCCACTCTTGATCTCTTGATTCCCTCTGCTGCAGTTGGGAAAATCCCCCCTGATGTGTTTGAGGCAGAGCTAGGCAAGAAATTTCCAAGTTAATCTGGGGACATAACACAGGACAATGTCCTGAGGGCTCTCAGGATATCAGAGCCTGAGATAACAGAGAATTTTTGGAAATTCCTCACCAATAGCACTGTTTGTTTTGTTTTGTTTGTTTTTTTTTTTTGACAGAACAGGTCCATTTACTCAGACAGAACTTTTTGTGGGAAAAGTTCCCAAGAGATTCCCAGAAGCATTGTTAGACCTCAGGTTAGGAGCTGGGAATGCTCAGGGATAGGATTCTCTAAGGATTTGCTGATTAAATCCATCCCAGGTTGGATTTTAGCCTTCCCTGCTGTCCAGCTCTCTCCTCCTTTTCCACAGAGCCCTGCAGAGAGCAAAAAGGTCACTGGGAAACCTGGGTGTGTTTTCCATGAGGGGAAAAAAAAATCCTCCTTTCCACCTCTGTTTCTGAGAATTTTCACCTGGCTTTAACCACAAAAAAAAGAAAAAAAAAAAAAAAAAAAAAAAAAAAAAAGAGAGAGAATGGATCATCCCAGGCAGAGCAGGGATGGGATTTTGGGGACATCCTGAGCTGGCTTTGGGGCCTTTGGCTCTGCTGAGGATTGGGTTTTCCTCAGCATCTCTCCCTAGAAATCTTCCAGGCCCTCAATTCCCCAGGAAATCCATTCTTGTGGGTTTTTGAACAGCAGAGCTGGCTCAGGTGGAATCTTGTTCAGGATCTTGCAGGCTGAGGTGGCCAGGGAGAGTCCCCACTTCCTTCCAGAGAGTTTGGAGCAGGTTTTGGAAAATAAACAAAGCCCAGAAAAAAGCCATACAAGCCTGCAGGAGCAGGGCTGGCTGCTGACTCTGCAGGTGCTATTTTTACACCTTAAGGGTTTCCAAGCTGCCAAGAGCAGCTCCAGAGGAGACATTCCCTGGGAAGGGCTCTGCTGAGCAGGAGAGGTTTTTTCCTGTTTATTCACTGCTGACATTGTGTTTAAAAGCAGGAGGGAGTGACTTTGTGTCAGCCTGCAGAGCATTTCCCTTGCCTGGCTTGGTGGCCAGGGAAAACAATTGCAAAACAAAAACAAAAACAAAAACAAAAACAAAAACAAAACCCAATCCCTAAAAAAAAAAAAAAAAAAAACTATAAAAAAAATCAGATTTCTGCCCTAGGGTTTGGCTGAGGGGATGAAGGAGAAGAATCCAGGTTCCAAAGTGGGTCCCATCCCAGTCACCCCATTTATTTCCACCCAATAAATCCAAGTGGCTTTCCAGGGAGCACAGCTCCATTCTGCAGCTCCCAGAGTGGGAAAAGCTCAGCTTTGCTGGGGATGAAGCACCCCCAGGGGCAGGGAGTGCCTTTCCCTGCAGCTCAGGGCCCTTGTGAGGGAGCAGGGAGCCCACTCCACACATCCATGGACTTCTCCAGGTCTGGATGCTGCGAGGGGGAAGGGAATAGCTGAGCTCAGCTCCTCATCCAAGCTTTGGAGAGCTCAGGGATGAGACTTCAGAGCCAGCAGCTCCTTGCAAGGAGGGGTCTCTGTTTGTGTCCAGCACCCTGGGGCTCTCGGGCTGGGCTCCATCTCCTGCACGTGCTGGATCTCACACGAGGCATCCCTCGGGAGCTTGCAAAGCATCAGGGCTGATGTTGGAAGCCTGGACGCTGAGAATTTTAAACTCCCTGTGCTGAAAGGCACGGAGCTACAAGAGAGCACTGCATTTGAGCTGAGGCCAAAAAAAAAAGAAAGTTTAATGTTTTGGAATATAGCACTAAATATGGGGCAAGGTGGAGGTTTTAGGGCAGTGGCTGGTTGTTCTTCTTCACCTTCTTCCTCATGGGTTTGGGTGGTGTTGTGTGATATGGGATGGAATTGCAGGACATGAGTGATCAGTTATTGGGTTAAAAGTTAAAAAAAAAGTGTAGGTGTCATTTCTTAATTGGATAGTTTAGCCTTAGAGGACTTTGTAGAGAAAGACAGCTGGGCATTTTGTAGCCTGTTAGCAGAACTCGTGGCTTGTAGAACTGTAATACAGATAAGAAACAATAAACATTTGAGCCCAAACACAAAATACCATCTGTAGCTCTTCCACCCTGACCTTGACAGAGGCAGACAAGAAGCCAAGAGGCAGCAGGCTTGGATGGAGCCTGAGGCACCTGGGCCAGGGGAAGGTGGCCCTGACACAGCAGGGAGGGGGAATGGGATGAGTTTTAAAGTCCCTCCCAACCCAAACAGTTCTGGGGTCATGAGAAGTGCTGGCCAAACCCCACCCAGGAACGGTCCAAAGCACGTCCAGGGTCTCAGCCTGAAGAAAAAGATTGTTCTAGTTCAACAAAAAACCTTTCATTTTGCTTCAGTTTTGGATAATTTAACACCTCTTAAAAAAAAACCAAAACAAACAAACAAAAAAAAAAAACCAAAAAAAACAAAAAAAAAAAAAAAAAAAAAAAAAAAACCCACAAAAAAAAAACCAAAAAAAAAACCCAAAAAAAAACCTCAAAAAAACCACCAACTCTGATTTTACTTTATATATTTTAAAGAACAGGTAGACTGCAAAAACAAATGATATTTAAATATTTAAAATTTAACATGTCAAATTTAAAATTGCTTTGGTTTTAGCTCCTAAACAGACCACCTGCTTTTAAAAATGTTGAAACAATGTGAGGTTAGACTTTGTGAAAATGTTTTTTTTATCCCACCTCAACTTCTGTGAGTAGAAGGATTTGAAGAATTCAGCTTTTTTTTGGGAGAAGTGGATCCCTGAGAAACAATTCCCACAGCATCCTCTTCCAGTTCCTAAATCTTGCACAATTCTCAGCTGCGTCAGTTACGAATTCTGCTGTAATCACAGGCTTTTCACCCAATAATTGTTTACAGACAGCTTCTACCTGTTCCCATCTGTGCTTTATCAGCAGCCTCTGCTGGAGCAGCATTTTCTGTCAATAACTGCCAGGAGTTCCCAGGATACCAAATCTGCCTGGGCCACGTGGATGATGAGAAGCTCAGAAATTGTTGGGGGGAAAAAAAATAAATCAACCATCAGAAAGTTCCTTCCAAGGGGAAAAAGGCTCCCCCCCCCCCCCCAAAAAAAAAAAAAAAAAAAAAAAAAAAGATTCAAAAGCATCACCAAGAGCTGTTTCCCAGCCTTGGTCCCTCCAGGGATCTGGGATGGGGCAGCTCTGCCAGGAAAAGATGGCAAGGAAAAAGGAAAAAGGAAAAAGGAAAAAGGAAAAAGGAAAAATGAAGATTCCTGTGGATCCCCTGACTCAATAAAGGCAATAAATCCCCTTTAGTCGAGAGGTTTATTCAGTTCCTCTCAGTATTTTCGACAGAGAAGGGATTTTTATTATGGCAATTCAACAAATTTGCAGGGATTTGGGTCAGGAACCTCCTGGACATGGCAGAAATGCAAAGCTTCAGAGGGCACCCATCCCATTATGGGCCTGATCTCAGCTCCTTCTGCAGATAACTGTGATGAGGGGCCAGGTTTATGCTCCGTTTATCCTCTCCTCATTCCCTGCAGGAGAGAGGTGGAAACCTCCCCACCCCTCCTGTCATTTCTCCCTCTCTGCTGCTTCTTGAAATGAGCTGGAAATGATTTTATTTATCAGCATTCTCCTCTCTGCGGTCTCCACTGATGGGTTCTCTCTGTTCCTTCCTCCCTCTCCTCTCTCTGGGGTTTTTCCTTCTGTGCAATTTGAGTTTTCAGAGTGTTCCCAGGCACCCTCCTGAAGAAACAAGGACAGAGGACAAGGGAGGAACCCTCTGTGCCAGGCTGAGCTGGGTTTAGGGACATCAGCGACTCCCTGCACAGGCCAGGCTCTGGTGCATTTATTTTATAGGGAATTGATGGCATAAATACCCTTTTGTCAGTGCAGGGGTGGTTGCAGACGGGGTTGGCTGGTGAAACTGGGGACATTGCTGCCAGAGCAGTTTGCAGGGCGGGCTCCCTTCGTTGGAAACTCCTCTGGGAAGAAATTCTCCCTGAGAATAGCCTGGAACACCTTCACAGGTTTGCCTTTGGATTCCTTTCCATCCTTTTCCCAGCAGCTGAGGCTGCCCCTGGATCCCTGGCAGTGCCCAAGGCTGGGGCTGGAGCAGCCAGGGACAGCGGGAGGTGTCCCTGCCATGGCAGGGGTGGCACTGGAGGATCCTTTCCAGCTCAGGTCATTCCATCGTCCCGTGATAAACAGGCAATAAAACTGCACCTCGGAAAGCTCTGTAACTTAACAAAGAACCTCTCAGTGCTCCACGCTGTTATTTTGCTGCTGCTGATGGGAAATGGGCAGGAAACAGCGGCCAGGGCTGCTGATTAGTGGCAAATTAACACCAGAGCCAAGCCCAGAACTGCAGTGCCCGAGGGTGAGCCCAGCAGGGCACGGCTTCACATGTGCCCCCTGTTTGCACCTCTTCTTGTGAAACTGGGCTTTAATTCTCTGCTTTGATTGAGTTTGGGAGCCCAGCTTTATTCTCAGAGGGAGAATGTCCTACTCCAACAGAGGCAGGGGCCAGAGCACTGCGCCTCCTTCATCCTTCTCTCCCCTGGCATCCCTTGCTGAAAGCAGGAGATTTTATTGGCACCTTCCAAGCCGTAAAATAAACGATCCCGAGAGGCCAATATTGAATTTTCACTCTGTGCATTTGGCTCCTGTGCAAACGAGAGCCCTCTCAGCACCCCAAGGGAGTTGGCAGCTGGCTTCTCGCTCTTCCACTCAGTTTTAATGAAGTGTGGCGGCATTTTAGGGGCATGTGGCACCCCCAGTGACCCACAAACAGGGCTGGTTGTGAAAGTGGGATGAAATGAAAGGCAAACAGCAGGGCTGTGCCAATAAATGAACGTTCTGTCCTGCCCAGCTTCCCCTGGGCCGTGGGGAGCAGGGCTGGTAATTCACCAGCTGTTTCTCAGCACAGATTATTTGCAGTTGCAGATTTGCTCATTTGGAGCCACTCTGCCCGTGGACACTTTGGGCTCCAGGAGATTCCACATTCCCAAGAGTTGGAACAACAACAGATTGGAAGGGCTGTCCCTCCCCAGCTTGTCTCAAAGACCTTTTGAGCCCCCACAGTGTGTGTTCCTCTGCCTTCCAGCCCCGTGGGATGTGTAAAACAAATTCCTACGCTTTGAGGAAGGATCATTAAGCTCCTCTCACTGAACTCACCACGAGGGGAGGGGGTGTGCAAATGAACACTGCAGGGGTTTTGCTCATTCTCAAAGCAGCGGCAGAGAAGTTTTTTTTCTCCAGCTAGAAATAAAAAGCTGATTTCCCAGAGTCAGCCTTGGGATGTGGAGCCTTGCAGGTCATTCCTGCCATTAATGACCCCGGCACTGAGCTGTGGCCCAGGATCTGGGTTTTGGTGCTGCCGTGGCCTTGGTCACTCCCCTGGGGCTCTGCTGCCTGTGCAGGTGGAGGAGTGGAGGCACAAATGAGGATTTGTGGGGCCACTGCAGCAGTGCTGAGGACGTGTCCCACTGCTCCCAGAGTCCTTCCCACTGAGCACAGGGATGGAGCTGAGGGAAAATGCTGAAATGATCGTAGGAGACAGGGAATGGGGTGGGCCCTGCAGGAGAGGCTCCTTCACACAGATATTTCCACCTCCTCTTCACAGAATCAGAATGGTTTGGGTTGGAAGGGACCTAAAGCTCATCCAGTGCCACCCCTGCCATGGCAGGGACACCTCCCACTGTCCCAGGTGGCTCCAAGCCCCATCCAACCTGGCCTTGGGCACTGCCAGGGATCCAGGGGCAGCCACAGCTTCTCACCCCATCCTCACAGGGAAAAAAAATTCTTCCTAATACCCCATCTAACCCTGCCCTCTGGCAGTTTGAGGCCATTCCCCTTTGTCCTGTCCAATCCAGCTTGGAAATTTGCTGCCAGGGCCAAGCACATGAAGCAAGCCCAGGGGACAGGACAGGCAGCCCCTGGCTGTGGCTGTTTTACCCTCCAGGGGCTGAGCCGGGCCAGCTGCTGCAGTCAATGTAAACAGCAGGGTGAGGGCAAGCCAGGCTAGACCCACAGAAAACAAGCTGGCATTTAATTCCTGCCATTATGAATTCATTCCAGCACCTGAATGTGAAATGAGAGAGGGATTCAGCTCCTGAGTGAGCCAGAGCTGCTCCTGGGCCTAAGCAAGGGCCTTTCATCAGGGGAGACGGGCAGAACCCCCTGTGATCATCCAACCATCACAGCAAGTCCTGTCTGCTGTGGGTCCTGCCAGGCAGGATTTGTCACTGTCCTGCCCAATAGCCACCCCAGCTGCCAGGGCTGACTGTGCCTATTCAGCAGGCTGCTCTCCATGCAGGGCTCTGAACAAACCAGCCAGTCTACCAGGGCTGGACATCTGCCACCAGCGCTGGGGGCTGCACTCCCACCTTGCTCTTCCTGCTTTTCCACCCATCCGTGGCAGGGAGAACTCCTTGTTCCCGTGCCAGGCTCGGTGCTGGCACTGCTCCTGCTCTGGGTGAATGCTCTCCTCTGAGAGCAGCTTTCTGGGAAGGACAGGGACTCAGGCAGGTATTGTAAATGTTGTAAATGCAGGTGAGCCCAGTGGGGAGAAATGCTGATGTCTGACTGCAGCTCAGGAGGCTGAATGATTTCTTTATTATAACTATGCCATAATACATTAATATACTATTTAAAGGAGATACTAAAGCTACAAACCTACTTTTCTAACTGCCATATCTAACTCACAACTCGTGACCCTCTCTGAGAGCCCAGCCACAGGTGGGTTGGACTGGGTTGGATTGGATTGGATTGGATTGGATTGGATTGGATTGGATTGGATTGGGTTGGATTGGACTGGATTGGATTGGATTGGACTGGATTGGATTGGATTGGATTGGGTTGGATTGGATTGGATTGGATTGGATTGGATTGGGTTGGGTTGGATTGGATTGGGTTGGGTTGGATTGGGTTGGGTTGGATTGGATTGGATTGGGTTGGATTGGACTGGATTGGATTGGATTGGGTTGGATTGGATTGGATTGGATTGGATTGGATTGGGTTGGATTGGACTGGATTGGATTGGATTGGGTTGGATTGGATTGGATTGGGTTGGATTGGATTGGATTGGATTGGATTGGATTGGGTTGGATGGGATTGGATTGGGTTGGATTGGATTGGATTGGGTTGGATGGGATTGGATTGGGTTGGATTGGACTGGATTGGATTGGATTGGGTTGGATTGGATTGGATTGGATTGGATTGGATTGGATTGGGTTGGATGGGATTGGATTGGGTTGGATTGGACTGGATTGGATTGGATTGGGTTGGATTGGACTGGATTGGATTGGATTGGATTGGGTTGGATTGGATTGGATTGGATTGGATTGGATTGGGTTGGGTTGGATTGGATTGGATTGGATTGGGTTGGGTTGGATTGGATTGGATTGGATTGGGTTGGATGGGATTGGATTGGATTGGATTGGATTGGGTTGGGTTGGATTGGATTGGATTGGATTGGATTGGATTGGATTGGATTGGGTTGGGTTGGATTGGATTGGATTGGATTGGATTGGATTGGGTTGGATTGGATTGGATTGGGTTGGATTGGATGGGATGGGATTGGATTGGATTGGGTTGGATTGGATTGGACTGGATTGGACTGGATTGGATTGGGTTGGGTTGGATTGGGTTGGATTGGATTGGGTTGGATTGGATTGGACTGGATTGGATTGGGTTGGGTTGGCCACCAGCCCCAAACAATCCTCACCAGAATCCAACCAAGCAATGACCCCAGGTAAACAATTCTCCAAACACATTCCACATGAGAAAAACAAGGAGCAGAAATAGAAATTGTTTTTCTCTTTCTTCTCTCTGTGCTCCTCTATGAAAAAATCCTGAGAGAGAGAAAAGAATGGCTTTTATTTTATGGCCAGGACCAAGAGGCTGTGGCCAGCTCCAGCTCAGAGCTCAGGTGAGTGACTGGGCCCAGAAATGAGTGTCACCACGTCCCTGTGGCTGTGCTGCACACAGGGACAGAGCTGGCAGTGCTGAGGAGCAGAGCTGGCACCTTGTGCAGCCACCAAACCCTGCCAGGCACCAGGGCTGGCCCCAGGTGGTGCCCAGTGTTCTGCAAATCATTCCCCCACAGCACAGCTGAGCTGGGCCTGGAGTGTCAGACAAGGAGAAATGGCTTCAAACTGACAGAGAGTAGGGGTTAGATGGAATATTGGGAATAAATCCTTCCCTGGCAGGGTGGGCAGGCCCTGGCACAGGGTGCCCAGAGCAGCTGGGGCTGCCCCTGGATCCCTGGCAGTGCCAAGGCCAGGTGTTTGATCACCCTGGGACAGTGGCTGGGGGTGGCACTGGATGAGCTTCAGGTCCTTAAAGTGAAGTGAAGCAGAACCCTGGCCCTTCCTCCTCATTTTCCCACTCTGCCTGCCGAGGGGATTGGTAATAACTTGCAGTGGGCCATTAGGAATCACGTGGTGTTTCCAAATCTAGAGGGGGTGAAAAATCCCTGGATCATATTTCTTTCCTTTTTTTTTTTTTTTTTTCCCTCTGTCTCAGCCCAGGTGTCCTCTGTCCCATCCCGCTGACCCTGCTTGCCCCACTGGTGGTAAACAGGGATAAAGTGGGCAGAGAGAGGGGCTCTGCTGCCTCATGGACAACATCTGCTGCCACCCCAGGGCTCCTGGGGATCTCAGCACAGACCTGCAGAGTGCAGATCCCACGTGGCCCTGGCTCCTGGCCCTCTGCTCTGGCTCCCAGGAGGTTTAAAATATAACCTGGTTCATAGCTGCTATTTTGGGGGCTCTCTGTTTTCCCCTGCTTCAGCTCCCCAAGCATGTGCTGCTATTTTTTTTCCAGTAATGATCAACATTACCCCACACATTTCTTTTTAGAATATCCACTTTTAGCCCTGATTGTGCAATTATTACTCCCCAAAATAATTTGCTGTGTGAGCTGTACTTTTTTTTTTTTTTTTTTTTCAAAATAAAAACAGCAACAGATTTTGCTTCATTTATAGCACTGCTAAGTGGTTTTCCCCAGGATTAGAGTGGGTTTCTCCAGGGAATGTGTGCTTCCCAACACACATCACCCCTATCAACGTGTTTAGCTCTGATCCCTTTAAACCTCACCAAACAGTCCCGGCTTTCACAGTCCTGGAAAAGCAGAAAAATATTTATAGGAAGGAGTACAAGACCACATGGAACTGCAGGGACAATGGCAACATTATTCCCAATTTGGGAGGCTGGAAACGAATCCAGTGCAGAGGAACTCAGTGTCCCAGCAAGGTGTGATGGGGTAAAAGCCCTGTGGGATGAGTTTTGTTCTGCCTGAGGGAGTGAGAGAAGCACTAAAATGTCAGCAGGGCTATCCCAGCAGCCAGCCTGTGCTCTGCTGCAGCTCCAGCCCTGCTCCCATCCAGCTGTGCCCTCTGCAGTCCAGCTGTGCCCTCTCCATCCAGCTGTGCCCTCTGCAGTCCAGCTGTGCCCTCTCCCAGTCCAGCTGTGCCCTCTCCCATCCAGCTGTGCCCTCTCCCATCCAGCTGTGCCCTCTGCAGTCCAGCTGTGCCCTCTCCATCCAGCTGTGCCCTCTGCAGTCCAGCTGTGCCCTCTCCATCCAGCTGTGCCCTCTGCAGTCCAGCTGTGCCCTCTCCCATCCAGCTGTGCCCTCTGCAGTCCAGCTGTGCCCTCTCCCAGTCCAGCTGTGCCCTCTCCCATCCAGCTGTGCCCTCTCCCATCCAGCTGTGCCCTCTCCATCCAGCTGTGCCCTCTCCCAATCCAGCTGTGCCCTCTCCCATCCAGCTGTGCCCTCTGCCATCCATCTGTGCCCTCTCCCAGTCCAGCTGTGCCCTCTCCCATCCATCTGTGCCCTCTCCCATCCAGCTGTGCCCTCTCCCATCCAGCTGTGCCATCTCCCATCCAGCTGTGCCCTGCTCCCATCCAGCTGTGCCCTCTGCAGTCCAGCTGTGCCCTCTCCCAATCCATCTGTGCCCTCTCCCATCCAGCTGTGCCCTCTCCATCCAGCTGTGCCCTCTCCCATCCAGCTGTGCCATCTCCCATCCAGCTGTGCCCTCTCCCATCCATCTGTGCCCTCTCCATCCAGCTGTGCTCTCTCCAGTCCAGCTGTGCCCTCTCCCAGTCCAGCTGTGCCATCTCCCAGTCCAGCTGTGCCCTCTCCCAATCCATCTGTGCTGTCTCCCAGTCCAGCTGTGCCATCTCCCATCCAGCTGTGCTCTCTCCAATCCAGCTGTGTCCTCTCCCAATCCATCTGTGCTGTCTCCCAGTCCAGCTGTGCCTTCTCCCAGTCCAGCTGTGCTCTCTCCCAGTCCAGCTGTGCTCTCTCCATCCAGCTGTGCCCTCTCCATCCAGCTGTGCCCTCTCCCATCCAGCTGTGCCCTCTCCCAGTCCAGCTGTGCCCTCTCCCATCCAGCTGTGCCCTCTCCCATCCATCTGTGCCCTCTCCATCCAGCTGTGCCCTCTCCCATCCAGCTGTGCTCTCTCCCATTCAGCTGTGCCCTCTCCATCCAGCTGTGCCCTCTCCCATCCATCTGTGCCCTCTCCATCCAGCTGTGCCCTCTCCCATCCAGCTGTGCCCTCTCCATCCAGCTGGGAGCAGCAGCTTTGTGGTTCCGGTGCTGGCGCTGCTGCCAGGCATTGAGGGGCACCCACAGGGGCAGAATTTGCTGCTGGTGGGGGGAAAAAGCGTCTCCAAACATTGTGGGGTTTGATCCGAGTGGCCCAAGGCGAGCCCTTGGGGCGCTTTTGTTGGAGGCAGATCCTGGTGGTGGTGGAGATGGGCAGGGGGTGTGAATTTGGGAATATTCACCAGCTGGATGTCCCCGAGGAGCCTGAGCAGGACGCAGGGTGGTGGCAGATGGCACATGGGCCTGCAGGGAGGGGGGAAGTGAGGGCAAGGGGTGCCTGTGCATCGATATCCCCCAGGACAGGAGCCAACGAGTGCCATTGACGTCAAGAGTGACCCCGCCAGCGCTGAGTGTCCCCTTACAGGCAGGAGCTTTTAGCTCCAGGAAAATGCCTCCCTGCTGAAGCTCTCACTGCTGCCAAACATGCCGCAGCTCCTGGTGACTGGATCACTCCAGAGACCTGAAAGGAAAACAGCACAGAGCTCCTTCGGAGGAGAGACAAGATGAAGCTGAGCTGGGCGAAGTGAGCAGCTCCCGATAGAAGCCTGGAGCTCCACCTGCCTCCCTGGCCTCACAGAGCCACTGTGTGAAGAGGCTCAGGAATTCAGAAGCCCCAAAGGCTCTTTATCCAGGCCTGGGAAGCACGGTGCTGTCCCATGTTTGTGGGATTTATGGACCGAGGCCAGCAGAGCAATCTGCTCCTGGGAGTTTGCCCCAGCACCTGGATGGAGCCGAGCCAGCAGGACAGGAGATGGTGCTCAAAGCCTGAGCAACCCGGGCAGCCCTTCCCAGCCCGGTGCTTTAGGATGCCCACACATCCTAAAGCTTCCTGGCAGAACAGGGGGGAGGCAGCGATCTCCCTGCAGGGCTGGGATGGGGCTGGGAGCCCCTGGTGGAGCTGGGTGCTCTTCCCGCTGAGACTGAGGTGAGCAGCCAGGGCTGTGCCCTCCAGCTGGGCATTCCTGCTGCTGGGGAAGGGCTCCAAGGGGAAAGAAAAGGAAAAAAAAAATATTTTAGACTGTCCAAGGAATAGCCTGGGAGGGCTGCTGGAGGCACCTGAAGCTCCTGTGCACTCCTTGGGTGTGGCATCCACGTTACAAGGAAAGCACGTTTGAGCTTTCCTTTTTTCTGAACCATTTCTTGCCTTTGCACCAGAATCCTCTTCCAGCCCTTTAAAAAGCTTTTTCTGGGAGAGGGGTGATGTGCAGGGCGCTGCCAGCAAATCCAACCTGGTTAAATATAGGCTCTGAGGGAGGCCTTGGGAGCAGCACTTCAACCTGAGGTCCTCAAACATGCCTGGAAAAATTCCACTTGGCATCAGGCACTTCACCATATGCTGCTGTTCCCTTCTGCTCTTATCCACACAGGACCTCCAAGCCCTGGGCTGTGGAATAGCTGCTATTTTTGGGGGGCATTTGATATCTTTCCATTCCCTGACCATTCCTGAAGGTGCTGCCCTGTCCCCCAGGCACACAAACAAACTTCCCAGCTGGATTCACTGGATTGCACTGGGGCAGGACCAAGGGCTTGGTGGGGAGGTGTTGGGAGGCTGAGGCTGACAAGTACCCAAATTTTCCCCACCTGCTTTGGGATTTTTCTGCCTGTGGGACCTTCAAGAGCAAGACTCCCCCATTTCTATTTTGAACTGCTGCTTTTCTGAGGAGGAATTCTTGGACATTCTCTTTCCACCCAACATCTGTGGCTTTGTGAGAAATTGTTGCTCTCAGAAGAACAAAATGCTTTGAGCATCTGCTTTATTCTCACACCCAACCACACCTAAATCACCCACACGGGTTTGTAGCAGCCAGGTTTGGCTGGGTTTTCCACGTGGAGAACATGGATTTCACAGCAGGGCTGATGCAAAGGTGCCGTAGGGAACCTGCCACAAATCCTGGGGGGACATTCCAGCTGGTTTTTTTTTCCTTGCCCATCACTGCCAGGCAGCTGGAAGCAGTGAGCTCTGCCCAGTGCAGGTGAGCAGCACAAAACCCCTTTAAGCCTGGCCTAAAGCTCTCCAGACAATCAAAACTCTCTAAGGAGAGGGGAGAGCTGCCTCCTGCAGGGGTGTGGGAAGTGCCTGAGGGTTTTTTCCTCTCCTCTAATTCCAAATTTGACAGACTTGCAAAGGTCCTGGTGCTTTTTCCTGAGCTGGCTCCCATCTCTAGGCTCGATTCCTCACTGCTGTGACCTCACACTCCTAAAATGATGAGAGCAGGAGGTGCAGAGGATGCAGCAAACACCAGCTGAGTTCTTTCCCAGGTTCATGGGAGGGAGTTGGTGTTGTAAAGCTGTCAGGAGGGTGGAACACGCAGATCTGAGCAGTCAGGCCTTGCTCCACCACGCTGGCCAAGCTCCTGTGCTGTCCTGCTGTCACTGGCAGGGTGGAGACAGGGCCTGGCTGGGCTCTCCATGCTCTGATATTTATTTGTTTGGATGCCTGATGCATCCCCAGCTGAAAAAATCCTGCCTGCTCCTCAAAGAGCTTCCTGAACTCATCGTTGCAGGGGCACGAAATCCAGATTTCCCTCATTCCCCGAATAAACACAACCTAAATACAACATCATTCATGCCTGCAGAGCAACCCTGCCCCCCTGCTTCTATGGAAAATGCTATCAGGAGAGAATTTGGGTGTTTTCAGCTCCTTTTAATTGAAGTGGCAGCTGGAAAGCAGGAGGACAGCCAGCAGCACGCTGCCAGCCAGCTCCTCGCAGGTGTCCAGCAGCTTCCACACGGACACCTGGGCATTCAGGACAGGTCCCTGGGCACCTGGGACATGTTTGGGGCAGCTCTGAGAACAGCCACAGCATCCAGGAGCTGTAAACACTCTGTGTCCTCGCAGCCACCAGCCTGAGGCACGAGCAGTTGAGGTTGTCACCCTGCAGGCCCCAGCCCCAGAGCACAGGCTGCACTTTTCTCTCCACTGCTGGAGCCCTGACGAGTCTGGAGTCAATATTTGCCACCCCTCGTGCTTGGCAGTGGGAAGAAAGCATCTCACCCGGTGGTTTTGCTGTCTAATCTGTGTAAATGCTTCTGTTTTAACAAGAGAGAGTGAGCAGTGAGAGCTCTGCCCCACACAGCTCCAAAACCCCAAACCATCCCTGTTTTCCCCATGGGGGAAGAACATCCCCGCAGTGGGAAGGACACCTGGAGGGCTGCAGGCAGCTCTGGGGCTTCTCTGTGTCTCTCTCATCTGCAAATCAGAGAATCCCAGAATATCCTGAGCTGGAAGGGACCCACAGGATCATCCAGCCCAGCTCCTGGCCCTGCACAGCCCCAAAATCCCAGCCTGGGTGTCCAAACCTTCCTGGAGCTCTGGCAGCCTCAGGGCTGTGCCCATTCCCTGGAGAGCCTGGGCAGTGCCCAGCACCCTCAGGGGGAAGAACCTTTCCCAAAATCCAACCTGACCTCCCCTGGCACAGCTCCAGCCCTCCCTGGGTCCTGTCCCAGGAGCAGAGATTGGAGCTGCCCCTCGGGAGGAGCTGCAGACCCCAAGGGGTCTCCCCTCAGCCTCGTCCAGCTGCACAACCCCAGTGCCCTCAGCTGCTCCTCCAGACCCTTCCCCATCCCCGTGTCCCTCCTCCGGATGCTCTCCAATACTTTCAGATCTTTTATTGTGCTCTAGCAAACCTTTCCAGGATTTAGTGCCCATTCCCGAGTTTTGAGCATCTCCAAAGCTCTGGTGGGGCCGTGTGACCGTCCCTGACCACTCCTGGGCAGGCAGCTGTGGCTTTGCTGGCTCGCTGCTCTTCTCTGCTGTCACATTAAAGGTAGCAGAGCTTTTATTGCTGGTGGGGATGTGAGGAGTGTGAAACATGCAGCTGGGCTCCTTCTGTTTGCAAAATGAGCAGGCACAGTCTGGAAACAATTGGGGAGAAAACAAATGGGAATGGCTGCAATGGCTTCTTTGTGAATTTACCTCGGAGGGGAAAATGCCCTTTCTCAGTTTTTTTCCTGGTACAAAAGAAGTGCCCACACCTCTGAAATAGGGGGGTAAACGTGGTTAATCTAAGGACTACCAGCCACAATAATTCCCTTTGCAGTTTCTAATGGCTGGAGAGGATTTCATCTTGCAGGATAAACCTATTCCAAGGCAATTTCCTTTATTATTCGAGCCTGTAAATTGCCTGTTCCTATTGGGCTTCAATGCAAGTCTTTTGAAGTTTAACACATCTGCCAGTTTATAAAGTCATTACTTTTAATTAATAGATAAAGTTCCTCCATTATTCTCTGAATTAACTCCAGCTGAGGAGGAGACAGAGCCAATAAATGCTGTGTGTATTCACTGGGAAATTCTCTCGAAATGCTGTGATTAAAGATAGAGAAAGGGATTTGGGCTTTATTTGGCAGATAAATGGAAAAGCAGAGCAAAATATTCCTTGCAGGTGCCAACCTGCCCCGCTCCCAAGGACCAAGGAGGTGGAATGTCAGCAAAGTGTCCTGGGAATGGCAGTGACCTTTTTCTGGGAGCACTGCTCCCTCTCCTGCTCCCCACCTCAGGACCCTCCCCACGGGGCTGAGCTTGGTCTGGGCTCAGAGCAGCTTCCCCTCCAAGGGCTGGACACACAGGGAAAGGTTTGGGAAGAAGGAGGAGGTGGAGTAAGGATGGAAAGCTGAGGTTCTTGGCTCTTGCTCAGCCTGCACCAGTTGTGCAGGTCTCCGGCTCCCCCAGTGTCCTGGCACTCCAGAAAAGCAGTTTGGGGGAGGCACAGCCACCACTGTGTGTTTATTCCTGCAGGATTCTGGAGGACTCTCCTGGCTCCTTGAGCACTCTGTGGTTAAAGAGCTCCTCTTGACCTGGCAGCCATGGAAAGATTAAATTTAGGACAAATTGATTATCCCACAGTGATGTGTTTCAGCAGTGAGAAGGGCAACAAGGACCCTGCCTGTTTACCTTAGAACACCCTAAAAAAGTACATTATTTATACATCAAAATAATTCCTGGATCTTCCTTTGCCCTGTGCTGCTTCATGGCTCAATCACATCCATCGTCATGGAAAAGGTTCTTCCCCAGGAACAGTTCTGGCTTCAAAGGAGAGGTCACAATGATGACAGGGGAGAAACTCCAAGTGGAGAAGGCAGGGTCTTCTCATGGAATTCCATCCATGGGGAATGGGAGGCAAGAAGGGGGAAAAAAGAAAATAAACAGTCAAGAGCTGGCAATGCTTAAGAATCTGTTAAGGTCAAACATCATGTTAAACATGAAATCCAGCCCAAGCACAGCCAGATCTCAGGAAATCACACTGGCAACTCAAATATAAACAAAAAATGAGCTTGTTTATTTGGCACCAAATTGGGCTTTTCAGGATTTTTTTTTTGCAAGTCATAAAGATGAAGAAATTGTCTCAAATTGAAGTGACCAGAGAAAGAAGTGCTGAGAACAGTTCAAGCCTTGGTTCAGTGACTGGCCAGGCTGGGTTTATGAGCTGACAGCATTTCCCTGGACATCCATGGGGTGTTAAATCAATTCACAACTTTACAGATTTAACATGGGAAGAAACCATGGTTATCACTTGATTTTCAGTGCAAGGCATGAAGTTTCATGTGACACCTCCAGTTCCTGTCCCTCCTGCTCTGTTTATGCAGCAGAGGAAGTTTTCAGGGCGATGTCTGCAGATCACTGGGACCCACAAAGGTTGCTGAGAAAGGCACTTTCACACATTCCTCACAGCAAACTGCATATGTGACACTGACAAAAAAACTCCTTTATCTTCACTGGGAAAGTTTTAGCTGTCCATAAATGAAAACACAGTTGAAAAGCTCTTGGAAAGACATCAAAGTTTAGGCTGAAGGCCAAGAAAAGACAGTTTTCTTTGTAACTATAAAGGGTGAAGGAGCCAAGCCACAGACAAGGACTGTCACTAAATTGTCTCAGGGTGGCAAAACCAAAAGCTTTGGCCCTAAAATTTGGCT
Source organism: Vidua chalybeata (assembly GCF_026979565.1). Lineage (NCBI taxonomy): Eukaryota > Metazoa > Chordata > Aves > Passeriformes > Viduidae > Vidua > Vidua chalybeata. Next base: position 16,692,306 of record NC_071544.1, read on the forward strand.
GAAATGAAACTGGGGATTAGACCTGGGAGAGTTGGGATTGTTCAGCCTGGAGAAAAGAAGCTTTGGGGTGACTTAACTGTGGCCTGAAGGAGCTACAGGGAAGATGGAGAGCGATTATTTACAATAATCTCCTGCCTGGAGTGACAGGACAAGGTGGAATGGCTTCAGATGGACGGAGCTGCTTCATCAGGCTGGGAGTTCAGGAAAGGTTCCAGTCTGAGGGGGTTTCATGCATGGGATGTTTAAAGGGAAAACAGATAAACAGCGGAGAAGTGCAACCCCAAGGCTGCATTTAGATGTTTTAGCAGCAGCACATTTCAAATGTGAAAACAGGCACTGCTTTTACTGCACAAGGAAGTCACAACAGAGGGTCTGGACAGCTGAGGGGTGGGGGGACATCCTCGTGCAAGACCTGGCTTACCTTGGCATTCCAGTGGACCCAGGAAGATAAATTGCTTGACACACAACAAAGATCCCGTTAATCCTAACCAGATGTGCCTCCCCAACCCCACAGTAAAGAATTTCTTCCACATACCCAACCTGAATTTCCCCTCTTTCAGTGTGAAGCCATTCCCCTTGTCCTGTGCCTCCAGTTCCTGATGAATTGTCCCTCTCCAGCTTCCCTGGAACCCTTCAGGTGCTGGAAGAGGCTGAGGGGTGTCCACACATTCTTCTCTTCTCCAGGCTGAATATCCCCAACTTTTTCAGCCTGTCTCCACAGGGAATGTGCTCCAGTCCCCTTACCAACCTCGTGACCCCATTACAGAGCAATCATTCTGAAAATTTTGGGGAACTTCAGGGGACAAACTGTAAATGATGTCCCCTGAAGAAGAGCACGAGCACTGTGAAAGCTTGGAGAGAGAAAGGGAATTGCTGAAGTGCTGGAGTGAATTCCAAGCACAGTTTCACTCCATCCACACTCCTCCAGATGTTTGTCTATAAAAGGTTCATTTAAGCTCCATTTTTTAGCTAAAAGGGTTGATAGCAAAGATCTTTATCCTCTGCCTGGCTACTACTCTGATGAGCCAAATAGACAAGCCCTGCCAGAGAAGAGCCTGTTCTGGGAGCTATATTTGTAGCTGTGAGAACACAAAAAGTTATGCCTTTGGAATAGAATTGCCTGATTTCTCAGATGTCCTTCTGGATCCTGGCCTGGCAGCTCATTTCCCTATCTCCAGTTTTCATCTCCACGTTGCTGCAGTGGAGCAGCCCGAGGTTCTGAAGGCGCTGGCACTGCGAGTTCTTGCTGCCCTGGAGAAACACAGAGGGCTGTTCATCACTGAGTTTGTCTCCTGCAAACGGGGGGAGGCATGGAGGAGCCTGAATGGGTTCTGGGAGCTGCTGCAGAAGCTGGGGAGCCTGGGCTGAGCTCACTCCTTTCCAGAGCACCACAGAGACAAAGCTGTCCCAGCTGTGCAGCTGAAATCCCGCACAGGGCAGAGGAGCAGGGATGAGATGCACCCACAGGATGCTGTTCTTGTTCCCAGGCACATTTAGGGCCAGATGAACACACGGCCCTGTTGAAGAACCAGAGTGACCACACTGGAGCCTCAGCACAAGCTGGGGATGTTCTCTGCCTCCCTATCCCGCTGTTTTGTTATTCCCTCATCCAGCCCTGGCCTCATTTCCCCATCAGCACCCACAGACCTGCACAAAGCTCTTCCTTTCCATCCACTTCATTGTTAAATATCCCCAAATCCCAGACCAGCAGCTCACGGGACACCTTTTAGGTTTGTATGTTTGCTTGCCCCAGGCAGGTGGGGAGGAAACTTCCCCTCCTGCAGACAGCTCAGATATCTGCTCCTGATCCAGTGGTTTTCCATTCTTCATGGAGTCACTCCCAGTAAGTGTGAGGGAGTGGACAGCTGCTCCTGGCCCCAGAGGTGAGCGGGAAGGAGCAGCCAGGGGACATCTGTCAGAGGAGAAGGTTCAGGGCACGGAGCTCAGTCCACAGCGTTCGCTCCCTGCAGCTCCCGGCTGGAAGAACAGCCAGGAAGAACTTGTTCTCCCAGGATGAGCCAGGAGCAGGGATCCAGGGAAAGAGGGTCAGTGGTGGCAAAAGAAAAAGCCATTCAATGCTGACAGCCTGCAGGGATGGGCCAGGAAATCCAGCAGTGCAGGAGAGACTGCAGCTGGAGGAGAGGGGCTGGAGGGTGGAGACCTGGGAAGAGCTGGAAAAGAACTGCCTGGAACGTGTCCCTCCTTCTGCACCAAGTGGGATCTTTGGGCTCAGGGGGGCCCTTCTGGCTCTGCACAGCTCCTGACAGGAGGGGACAGCCGGGGGGGTCAGGCTCTGCTCCAGGGAACAGGGACAGGAGGAGAGGGAATGGCCTCAGGCTGGGCCAGGGCAGGCTCAGGGTGGACAGCAGCAGGAATTTCCCCATGGAAAGGGTGCTCAGGCCCTGGAACTGCCCAGGGAGGTTTGGATCCCCATCCCTGGAGTGTCCCAGGAAGGGCTGGAGGTGGCACTCGGTGCTCTGGGCTGGGGACAAGGTGGGTGGCATCAGGCACAGGATGGATTTGATGGACATGGAGAACTTTTCCAACCCCAGTGGGATTCTGTGATTGTGCCCATCACTGGGCGATGACAGGATGCCATCCTGGAGCGAGCACCAGAAGATGGCACTCCTGGCTGTGCAGCCACCCTGGAGATGAAATTCCTTATGTTTGATCCCAGCCTCTCTCCAAAGCCAGGGACCTCTTCCCAGTCTTTTCAGAGTCACAATTCCCAGGCTTTGTGGGGGCCAGCAGAGGCTGGAGGAAGCCATTAATTTGTTTTTCTATTGAAGTTTGAAAAAAAAAAAAATGTTTTCTTGCAACCATGACCAAGAAAGGAGGCAAGAGCACCAGCAAATAAACAGTCACAAGTGTCCCTCAGAGCTCTGTTTATGCTTCTCCCCTGAAAAAACAGCTCCAAGCCAATGCAAGACTCCAGGATAGAGCTGGAGAAAGGAGGAGAGCTGGGAAAAACAGCCCAGGCAGAGCAGGGGGGCTCTGTCACTTGTCCAGGCAAGGGGACAGCCACCATGGGTGAGGTGGGCTTGTGTCCAGCTGGGAACAAGTGTCCTGCAAGAGGCATCTCTGCTTCCCTTCCTCTTCCACGGAGGGGCTTGTGGACATCCCAGCAGGAATGCGGGACAGGAAAACCCTCCTGGATTTGCCCTGAGCCATCCTCAGGAGACAGGAATGTCACCTGCAGCAGCAGTGACGTTCAGGATGGACAGGTCAACATTTGCCAACATTTTCCCTTTTGTGACATTCGCATCCTCTGCACAGACAGACACAATTCTGTCTCTCGGGATTGCACAGAGAGAAGAAGAGAAAACAATCTTTATCTCTGCCCCTTTGTTTTGCCCATGTGGAATGTGGTGTGGGGATTGTTCACCTGCAGGGATTGCAGGGCTGGATTCTGGTGAAGGTTGTTTGGGGTCAGTGACCAGTGGGGTCCAGCTGTGTCGGGCTCTCAGCAGAGTCACAGTCTGAGTGAGTTAGGTAAATAAGAAATAAGTATGTAGAATAGGATAGTCTCTCTTTAAATAGAATATTAATGTAATATAATATAGTTTTAGTAAAGCTGTCCTTCAGCCTTCTGATCTGGAGCAGACATCAGCATTTCTTCCTGTCGGGGGCTGCATTTTTTATTATACCCTTCCTTCCCACTCGGAGCGTGGCTGCCTCTGCTTTTTCCCACAGTGGCCCCACAGTGGTGCCAGCTGGGTCTGAGAGCAGGGGGAAGTGGCCAAGCCACCCCCAGTGTGTCACTGTCCATGTCCCCAAGCAGGGAGTGCAGCAGGAACAGACAGGGAGTGCAGGGACGAGGGGCTGTGGCCACAGGTGGCACCTCCAGCGAGTCCTTTTCACCCTCATTCCACATCTTGGGACCCAGCCAGGCAAGATTGATCCCTTGGAGGTGAAGGAAGAGGAGGTGAAGGCATTTGTAGCTCTGGTCTAGGCAACCCAAATCCTTTAAAACCCACCCCAAAATGCTGCACTGAGATTCTTCCCTGGGCTGGGTGTGTTGGCAGCTCTTGCCTGGTTTAGGTGGCACAGATGGGCAAATTCTGGGAATCAGGGCTCTCCTGGCTGGCTCTGAGCTCCTCTTCCATGGACAAGGAGAAGATCATTTCCCTGAACCCGGGCATTTCTGAGCAATGCCATTCCCAGTGATTGTGTTTCTAATCCTCAGAGGGAATTTACAGAGAGATTTGGGAAGGATGAGGCTGGTTCAGTTTTGAAAGAGCTCTGATGGTTTGTCAGAGAGGAAAAATCCTGGTCCTAAACAGGATCAGTTTATCCAACAGTTCATCCAAATGTTCTGCATTTCCCATAAGAGGAACTGGGCCACAACCTGCTCAAACTGCCCTCAAATCTGTGATTATTCCCCAAAACTGTAATGTTCTTTTTATGAAACCTCGGAATTCCCGACCCAAATCCCCCAAAAAAATCTTTGTCTTGCTGCTGTTCACTTTCAAAGTTGTGTTTCAGTGCTGAGCAAAGCAATCCCCACTCACAGATTGTGTTTACAGCAGGATTTTGGATCTTTCAGTATGAAAAATGCTGCAACTATGTCAGTTATTCCTTTTCCCATCAGTGCAGAGCAGAGAGTTCAGTCCCCTTTAGGAAACTCTTCTCCATAATTAGGAAAGTGTCACAGAAATTGTTTATCTTCATCAGGGAGGCTGGCACTGTGAAGGCTGTGAACTCTGCAAGCACCCCAAAAACAAACTGAGCTTTCAGCAGAGAGCAGGGGGCTGAGGGAAGGGCGTGTGGCACAACTGGGGCACATGAAACTGTTCTGATGCCACTGGCCTGGCAAGGATGCTGCTTTGCCAGGGAAAGTCCTGCTTTGGAGACATTTCCAGTGGCTTTTGCAGGGAATTTTCCTGAGGGAGCTGCTTCTCCTGCACGTGGCGACAGAGGTGGAGTGAGCCCGAGACTTGCAGGGAGAATTCTGGTTAGTTTTGGTTGATTGGGGAAGACCAGTGAATCAGAATTAGAATTTTGGCCTTAAAGATCATCCAGTGCCACCCCTGCCATGGCAGGGGACACCTTCCACTCCCTCGGGTTACTCCAAACCCTGTCCAGCCTGGCCTTGGGCACTGCCAGGGATCCAGGGGCAGCCAAGGCTGCTCTGGGCACCCTGTGCCAGGGCCTGCCCACCCTCACAGGGAAGGATTTTTTCCTTCTTGAAGACTTCAGAGTCCTCTTCCTTTCCCTGCAGAGCTCAGGTCACTCTCACAGACACCAGCGTGGTGGCAGGAGGTGGCTGTGGGCAGATGGAAATATCCCAAGAAGATGGAAATGAGTTTGCTTTTTTCCCTCTTTTTTCTCCCTGGCATCACAATCCTGGAAACAAAAGGGGAGAAAACAAGACTGCAGGGCATGAATGCAGAGAGCAAACGTGGGGATTCTTGGTTTGTGGAGGGCTGAGTCATGGCCCTGCTGGCGGGGGACATGCAGAGGTGGGGAGGTGGCAGATGGCAGCTCCAGACCTGCTGGTGGGGAATGTGACAGATGAGTGATGCCATGGCTGACTCCCACAATGAAAAGGCAAATATCCTGTGTATCTGTTAGGAGAGGTTTTATAGATTTGTAGTTGTGTTTTACCCCCTGTGTTGTTATCAGGGGTGGCCTGGGTTTGGGACATTTGGGACATTTGGGAGGGTTGGCTCGTTACCATGGCAACAGCTGGCTGCCAATCAAGATTTAAGGAAGTGATCTCCACCCCTGGACAGTGAAGGAGGAGTCGATGGACAGAACTTTGGGAGGGTTAAAAGCCTTTAAACCTTTGTGTGGATGGGCACATGGTGGGAAAAATTTCTCTATTCAGTCTTCTGTTGTATTTTTGATAAGGTTTTAATAAACCTTTTAAGTTTTTGGAAGTGAGTAGCGTTTCTCACAGGAAGGAGCAGTTTTCCAGCTTGTGTGGGAAGGCTCTGGCCTGCGGGATGCAGCTCAGGGGATGTGTGACCATGCCAGAATGACACCAGGCTC